>NW_026889778.1:39775000-40227500 GCF_033153115.1 Saccostrea echinata
TGTGGTTCCGGTTACCCGACCTTCCCTATTTTATACCCCCGACCCTAAACTTTTTTTGGCAATTTTCATATTTCTTGTTCCGTTGTGCCCCACCCCCCACCCACTGAGTTGTGCCCTTTAACTGGAATTGATTTCCAAGTGCCTGCTTTTCTACATTAAATCTTTGTAGTAATATTGAGCTTCTGTAAATATGTTTTAAGAACCCTTTTTATGCCTGACATTCACTGTAAAATTATAAACAAGTTACAAATTAATATTTTGGTAGAAAAATTGTATTTTTGAAAAATCCCCAGCTACACTCATTATCAAAAAGAAAAAAATCACGTTTTAGAATTTAATTCCAGATTATTTTGGCTACATATAAACAAATCACTAATGAAAAAATCCCCCACCCCTCCCCGACTGGCCGAGAAAACTTATCACAGTGCTTGAACTCAGAAATGAAGATTTTAGATACTGCCGGGGTCATATTTTTATATGAAATGATAATCAGTATTTCTAGTTGTGCAGACAGCATTAAAATTTTAAAATTTCGGGTATGTCAAGTTACACTAATTGTGCTAATGTAATGCACATTGAATAAACCTCTTTGATGAGGTAAAAAAAAAATGACTATGCGTTTATTTCTAATCTGTTAAACTCTACAAATTGTTCACTTATTTTTATTTCATTTATGTCGGAACTGTCAAATTAGTTAAAATAAAAAAGAAAATAAGAACATTTAAAAATAATCGTGGCATTGATGCCCCTCCACAGTTTCTCATTATCAAAATTCGACAAACGTGCAGACTGTTGCTGTTGAGGGGGACGATAAACTTGCTATTGTCCGAATAGTCAGTAAATAGGTGTTTTATTATACCGAAGCAGTCTTTACTTGTGTTACGTCACAATCTGGATAAAACCAGAAGAGTTCCGAGATAAAAAGCGAGGGAAACAGAATGCTGCCGGTGAATAGTTTAATGACTATTTCACCATGGGCAAATAGCACAAAATATTCCACGGTAGGGGCTCTTTGGAGAAAATAGCATGTTTATTCGTCATATTTTTATATAGAAAAAATTCACAGAGGTATAATAAACATGTATATGTGCTCTTGTTGTATATGTAAATAAATTAAACCTAAACATAAAATACTTTCATCTCTCAATGCCATGTTGTGAAGACTTGAGAGTTGAAATAGAGCATGTTGTGGTATTAAAACAAATTACTGTATTCAAGTGTTGCTTTCTTTGATATTTGTACTTTTATCATATATAGCGGTCACTTTTATCTGTCTGCATTATTGAGGAATAAGGGCGAGACCCCTTTACTCTAGCTGCAGAACTGTAGCTGAAAAAAGACAAAACGGAGGCAGTTCAAGTTTTTCAGACCAGTCATGAGCTACAGATCTGAAGCTACATGTACCTCTCCCCGAAAAGTTTTCAAAATCAAATAAAATTTATCTATTTAATTGATAAGACAATGTATGTTTTATTTACTTGATTATTGTGTGATACTAGATTTACCCAGAAAAAGCACATCCGGTTTCGCCCCCTGGACCCGCATTAAGAGCAAGTTACGTCCTTTGAGTTTACAATAAAAAGGAATACAACCTTAGAATTTTTGTTCTCAATAAGAAAAAAAGACACTTTTTAGCTCGAAGAAAAGAGGGGGTCATCATAACTCGCCCTCAGGACTAACACACCTCCCCGACCATCTTACTCAGGCTTCTAGATGTAAGCAAGGGGAGATCTAATAAAGTGATACTGTGTCTTTCTTTAGACTGTAGCCATGTACGAGCTCTGGGTCATCTGAAGAACGGCACATACGCATTATGGATGAATGATACAACACCCTTCAAGGTATCAATATTAAGCAATTTAAAATCAATAAAGTAAAAACTTTGTGCCTATGTTTCAATTTAAAGACTCATCATACCTCTGTTTACTGATCTAAAAAAAAAGAAGCTTATAACGCTTGTAATTTTTTTCAAAAGAAATTTAAATTAAATTGTGCACAATATAAGCATAGCCTTCGGGACAAAATTTGACAGAAATTACCTTTTTAAAATTTGATACTTCTATAAAGAATTTTGTCATTTATCCAAGCTAGAGTAATCTTTCTTATCAGAGGGTAAATAACCTTAAAATGAACACAAAAGTATACATGTACATGAAATACTATTCTCCTACCGTTATATATGTAGGTACATGTACGTTGTGAACATGGAACCTCTAACTCGGATGTATGGAACAGAAAATTTCTACCGTGGTTTCCATGACTATCAGTACGGGTTTGGTCATCCCCAGGGAGATTACTGGGCGGGGCTTAACCAAATCTACTACTTGACCACTACAGGTAAGCCGAAGTCAATGTACTCTTAGATACACTACTGCAAAAGGAATTGCGTTTTTCAGATAATCTGTTATGCCCCATCACAACAATAAGTCAAAATTAGACAGTAACATGAACCGTAAATTTTGTTGGTTTTCCTAATTTATTTCTGTAAACGTTTATTTGCACATGTTCACGCATAAACGTGTAGCATCGACAAACTGCATTTTAGTCTTAACGTTTTATATTTCGGTTCCTGTAATATATATCTGAAGGGTTTTATTGTAGTTATCAGAACTACCATCGCTTTGGCGACAAAAAAAATATGTGATTTTTTTCTCTGTCGAAATATACACAGTGTTACAACCACAGGTGATTGGGGACGGGACCTCTCTCTCCCCCCCCCCCGTCCTCCCCGTTCCGTACCCCAAAAATTCACACTCTCTGATACTTAAAGAGAAATTTTAGTATCAGAGAGTGTGAAATTTTTATAAAAGGCTAGTTTTAGGTTATATTTTGGATTTTTCAGTGACTGTTGTAATACTTTGTGCATGTTGTGAATGTGTCATAAAAAATATTTTTATTATCTAAAAGAAGTCAGAGAATACGTGGGATACGGAACGGGGGTGGGGGGTGGGGTGTCCCGTCCCCAAGCACCTGTGATAATACTCAATCACGTTCATGGCCGAGATGTTATTAAGTGCAAACAAATGCTAGAAGGTTTATGTTATGTTAATGTGTTAACATAAAAGGAAACATTTCACAAAAATATTAAAGTTTATGGTTGTCTTCGTTGAAAAGCCTTTATGACTGTTTTCAGCTGACCCGAACCGAAGGTTCAAGATTACACGTCGTGGTCGTCAGATTGCCCGTCCGTCTGTTAATTTTTCACATTTTCGACCAAACTTTGGAAAAGGGGATTCAAGGGTCACACCCTTAAAGCAGAAGTAAGCAAGAAATGGCAAAATAGGGTGGGTTTCTTTAAGTGAAAGCTTCATGACATAGTGTAGATTCAAGTTGTTTTTTTTTTTTTACCAAACAATGATCCCTGGGGTAGAGTAAAGGTACAATGGTGGATCAAAGTTTTACGGGGTAGGATGGGACCATCTTAGGGGATCATAATTTTACATGATTCTATATAGGGAAAAATCTTTAAAGACCTTAAAGATTCTCCTCTCCAGAATAGCATGCTCATGATTTGTCATATCAATATTCAAATATATTCCCAGGTAGTTCATATTCAGATTTGTTTAAATCGTGGTCCCCGGGGATAGGATGGGGCCACAATAATGGATCAGCGTTTTATGTGGGAATATATAGGAAATTACTTTTAAAAGCAGGGCAAAATTAAATCATATAGATATACAAACACTCCGAAGTTGTGTGGATTTATTATTTTTTTCAATTATGGACCGTATTGGTGCCTGGGTTTAGGTAGGGCTACCGTTGGGGGTCAAAGTTTTCATAATGCATATATACAGGGAACCAATTACTGAAAAATCTTCTGTATATATAGAACAGCAAGGTCCTGTTAGTCATATTAAGATTAAAGCACATTTTGTAGATTCAAGTTCGATTTAAATATAACCCCTTTGGACTAGACTGGGTTAAAATATGGAACGAAATTAAAGAATAGAAAATATCTGTTAAAAATATTTTGAAGAAGAACAGCAAGATCAAGGTGATTCAGGTTAGCGTTGTGGCCCATGGGCCTCTTGTAAATTTATTTATTTAAAAGGAACTACATTTATTTAAAGCTAAACAATGCAATAACTCGGAAGTAAAGTCTTTATTTTGTTTTCAAGGTAACAACATCCTAACTATCAACATGCAAGACTGGTTCGGTAACAATTGGAACGTTCGCTACAATCGCTTCCGGGTCAATGCTGCACCATATTACCAGCTTTCCATCGGGTCTTTTCAAGGTCAAGTTCCAGATGACCTTTCATTTAACAATGGCATGTATTTTGCCACCTACGACAAACTCGATGCACATAATTGCGCTGTCCATCAGAAAGGAGGGTGGTGGTACAATTATTGTACCTACGCCCTCCCCACGGGGGTTTACTACCACGGGGGACCCTACACGCCCTCTGGTGGATTTTACGACGGTATTTACTGGAGGGATTGGCAAGGATATGGATATTCTCTGAAATATTTAGCCATGACTGTTTCAAATTCATAAGGTGAACTTAAAGGCAATACTGCAGATTTTACATGCATAAGACTAGAAATAGTTGATGTAAACATTATACAGACTCATCAAAATTTAAACAGAAGAAACTCTTTGAAAACATTTTTGAGAATGCAGGATTTGTGAAAGAATTTATCAAATTAAACTACGAGTGTAAATAACGAACTTCTGGATCAATCTCGAGTGGGAAGTAAAACCTACCGTTTGGTCAATTTTATGAAGTTATTGATCAATTTTGTAAAGTTTCTGTAAAAGAACAAAAAATATTTTCAATATGATGGATATGAAGACACGATGACATAGATTTTTATTGTAATTTGTTTATTGTCATGTACAAGTACAAATAATAAACCCTACTTTTTTTAATTGGAAAAGTTGATTAACAATTTAGCCAGTATCACTAGTTTAATTAGAAGGTTATTAAATTTGTATCGGTTGATATTTGCCCGAATAAAATTTTTAAGTGCACAAGTTTGTAAGAGTATTTTAAAACCGAATGAGTGTCGTTATCCATGAATATAAATTAAAAAAATTGTAAAATATTGTTTAGATAGTTTTTATTAAAAGTGTATTATCTATCTTTTTCGTTTAAATTATCACTGAGTTGAGGCATATTTTGTCGAAATTGTGTGCGTACAAGATAGGGCCATAGATTAATTATATAAGGACTCTGCGGCTAGATGTTGGTGTGGGTGTATGGGTACCCTATAGTAATCACTGTGTCCCCGTCTGTCTGTTTTCCCGTCAACACTATCTGTAACGCGATAACCGATTCGTTATACTTTCAACGTACATGCTTTATTTGGAGAATGGCACCATATGTACTGTAGTTTTTGGGATCAGTTGGACAAAGGTAAAAAATCGAGATAGTTGTTAAAGCCATAAAGTACATGTGTCATATATATATATATATATATATATATATATATATATATATATATATATATATATATATATATATATAGAGAGAGAGAGAGAGAGAGAGAGAGAGAGAGAGAGAGAGAGAGAGAGAGAGGATATTCAATGTTTTGTAGATGAATATGGAATTTATTTCACGAGTGGGACAGGATTTTTTGATATTTTCACGAGTGCGAAGCACGAGTGAAAATATCAAAAAAACCTGTCTCACAAGTGAAATAAATTCCATATACATCTACAAAACATTGAATTTTCTGTTTATTACATTTTCTTTGATTTTCCTTTTGCCTCTGTCTTTTCTTAACACAGTGTCATAGGCTTGACGTCATAGTTGAGCGGTTGAGACGTCATAGTTTAGCATTTGTGTGAAAACATTACATAGCATGGATTTTAGCAACATATTTATGAAGAAATTTGCAATTTTAGCTCTATCAAGATGCTTAGGTACTATCTCTATCTTATGACAGGCCAGAAATTATTTTTTACTAACTTTGATATCCTTTCACACTGTGAGAGAATATCATTTTGGTATCCTTTCACACTGTGAGAGAATATCACTTTTATTCAATAAATAAATCACAGTATTTCACTGTTGAAAATGTTATATATATATATATATATATATATATATATATATATATATATATATATATATATATATATATATATATATATATATATATATATATATATATATCAGATTACAATTTTAATCAACTTAAAGTTATATGGTACATGTAGGTCTGGACAATAATCAGTCAGAAATAAAAGACCACATACAAATGTTATTGTCCCTTTAGCCATATTTATGGTAATTCTAACAAATGCAACAATTAAAATCTGTATCTCACAGGAAAGGGAAAATTTAGTTACGCAAAATGTTTTTTGGCAATCTCGAAAGCTCTATATATAGTCATAGATGAAAAACAACAATCCGTGAGTAATTCATTAAGGTGAAAATGAAAATGGTGAAGATAACGAACAGCGATCGATTTCAAAAAATTTACAAACAATACAAATCTGTGAACAGGGCATAAAACACGGGCCTCCGGAAATTCCAGAGCTGGAATCAGGTGCCTAGGAGGAGTAAGCTTCCCCTGTTGACCGGTCACACCCGCCGTGAACCCTATGTATTGATCAGATAGACGAAACATGCCGTAGTCAAATTTAGTATAACAAGCTAATTCAGAGAATTTGTGTCCCCTGCTTAAGGAAATAAGAAGATCATGCGCAGATCTAGGGAGATGTGGTGAGGGTGGGGGGTCGAACCCCCCACCCTAGATTTGCAGAATTATTAAATGTATACATGTATACCGAGGCAAATAAAAAATGCCAATATGGATATATAGATTTAATAGCTTATTCTTTAATATGTGTATAGAAGATTCTTTTTATATAGAATATTTATCACTCTGTAATAATGATTTAATAAGTTTGTACACGCCAGACGTCATAACTTCTTCATTTCATATGTTGAATACTATCATTTAGTAAAACGAAAAAAAAAACATTTGAAAAAAAAAACACGGGATCGCCCGAGATTTGAATCTGGGACCTCTCATATGCTAAGCAAGAATCATACCCCAAGACCAACGAGGCGCTATCTTGTGTTGCAAATGAAATGCAAACCTTAGGTCACATATATAATATTATGATATTGTCAAAATTTTACACAACACATGGTGTCTAATTTAGCCTTTACTAAACAGTTCTAATAGACGTAATTAGAATATAAAGTCTGTAATAACTCTCCACATGCCCCTGTGCTAAAAATAGTGCCAAGCGACTTTTAATACAATTTAAGCTTTCGCAATGAAATTTTGCATAGCAACCCCCTATGGCCTAAGGAAGACCCCTATTGATTTAGAGGTCAAAAGGTCAAGGTCATAAATTCATAAATTCTGTCTGTGTGTAACACTTTCGTTTTCGGGCGATATCTCAAGAGGCTTTTGAGCTTTTGCAATGAAATTTTATATCATAACTCCCTAGGGCATCTATCGCCCATCTCAAAGTGTCCCGCCCCGTTTTTTGTTGCTTTGTTTGTTTGCTTTTTTTTGTTTTGTTTGTTTTGTTTGTTTTTTTTTCGATGCAGACTCAGCGACAACACATGGAGAATGGGAACAAGAATTTGGAGATTACTTTGGCGACTTGACCATTGAAGTTCCAGACAATTAAATTGAGGTGTTTTTAAATGGAGTTCGATCCTAAAAATATGCATGCAAAACTTTCTCAATGTAAAGCGTGGGGAATACAATGTAACCTTGAGTTAAGCCAATCCTTAGAAGATCAATTTTAGTCAAAAATTGAAGACGCAGACGAATATGACATTAAACTCACTGTCATTGATCCACATAAGATATATACATTTCAAGAAACTCTAAAACAATGGATATCATCCCAAAGTTGAAGAAAAAGACTATAAATTTGTTTTTGACAAACGGGTAGTACACGGACATGTATCTGTATCGTACAGCTTGTAGATATAATTAATTTAGCTTTCAAGTTTATGTGTATACAAATAATACCAAATTATTTTGTGACTGTAAAATAACTGAATAACGGTTAATATTATAATTATTATATTCTTTTTTCTCAATTTTTTTAAAAACTTATTTTTCTTTTTGAAAAGATGAAGTTGGAACGCCCCACACACCCCAATTATACCCCCCCCCCCCCGAAAGACAATAGTATGTCCCTCAAATTTTACCATAAACAATACGCTAGAGGAATATATTATTTGACATGTGCATCTTTGTTTGGTCCATTCTCCTTTCTGCCTTACATGACTTTACAATTTAGCCCAAGTACAAAGAAACTGTTGAAGATATAATTGTCAGTCATCATTCACTGATTAAAATTGATAATCACAATCAAACATTTTAAGATTTTGTGATGTTGGCCTTCCCCATTCAGGCACAAATCCAGGAATTGTGGTAGGAGAGGAACTATTAGGTGGAAAGCGGTCTGTGGACTGCCAACGTTCTTAGTGGGTACAGGACACTGTCCTGTGGGGGTGCCTACGAGATCAAACTTCCCGTAAGCTTTTGAAATTCAATAAACAGTAAACCTCATTTTAACTCAAAAAACAAAGAATACAAGTGTAAATTTACCTTTAGTACATTATATATGACAGTGAAACTATATCTGAAATATATTTCTTTGGTTTTAGTGTGGGCACGCACGGGGAGTGCCCCCGCCTGATTCCACTCCTGTCATTGCATTGTTATTACAATTCCTAATGTTGATTATTTTCATTGATCTGACATTGACGCGGACCTCACAATATCCTGATTTCGCTCTCCCTGCAGTTTTAGTCAGATTCCAATGAAACTTGGTACACAAGTAAACTAAATAAGAACCATTTTATCTAGTGGTGTTGCCATCACAGAAATTGAGTCGAGGGACTATTTTCTCTGTTTTTTTAATTACAATTACAAACTGGTGGAACAATTGTCTTATTAAATACATCTTGTATTTTGACTTAAGTTGAAATAAAATATATGGAGATAACGAACAGTATTCAAGCTCAAAAGTCAATTTAAATAATACAAATCAGGAGCAGAGCAAACACGGACCTCTAAAACATCAGAGGTGGGATCAGGTGCCATGGAGGAGTTAGCATCCCCTGCCGACCGGTCCCACCCGCCGTGTGCTCCTTGTCATGATCGGGAAATAGCGGAAATCCGTCGACAATTCAGTGGGTAAATAATGGCCTGACAATTAGTATGAAAAACGTGAGTCAGCATTTGACTTACTGATAGATTGTATTTGCTGGCAAGGTCATTGTATCGACCATAGAACTTACGAAATGATGACTTTAAACGAGACTGTTGTTATCCTTGTTTCATCAGCTTGTTGGTTAATAACTTACCCCGTTTTAGAAATTGTTCATACTTAGAGCATGCTCTTGCGTATCGAATCATCTGAGAGAAAAAAAAAACATATCTAAAGTTATATTAAAGAATACTGGAAAAATCTTGCAGCCATACAAGGAAATTTTGAATTGTTTATTAACTTTATTAAATACAATTTCATCAAGATCCGTTTTTATCAGAACGGCTGATTTTGTTCTTCTATGATTTTCAAGGGTTTGTTTGAAACAAAATGGCCCAACAACATGTGGTCACAGAGGGTTAGTCCGTTTTATAAAACAACGGAGACATATCAACCTTAATTTTTTTTAAACTTATTAGAATCCTACACTCTTGAAATATTTCGTTGAGAGCCTACACTCTTGAAATATTTCGTTAATAAAAATACCCTGACTATGATTAAAAGTGTTTTGGTGGTATTTTACAAACGTATCTTTTGAACTTAAAGCAAGCATAGTAAGGCCCACCTCATGAGCAGATGAGGGGCCCATCTTGTATACACACCAATAAATTTCACTGAATTTTATTTCATTTGAGATTTGATCTAAAAAAACAGTTCATCTATGTTCCTTTGTTTACTATATGGGACCGCAGGAGTGGTTGTAAATATGTCTGCATATTTCATGAATATGAATATAATTCAAAGGTTGTTTCTTAATTCCTTTTATTGATGGGTTAAATTTCGTGACTAAAGCATTCGATATGGCATTTTTATCATTTTTAGATATGGTTTGATTCAATTAAATATTGTTTATATACTCTTTCCAAATAGTTTTGAAATCTTTAAAATTGGTTTATGGTACAGCTTCCTGAGACGTCCAGTGTATTTTTCTTTAATTATGCCCTTAAAGATTGGTTGTTTCTTTGCTTTAAATCCCTTTGAGAATTGTTGGGACGACAACATTTAATATTTGCCTGATGGAGGGCTCCAAATTTTGACTTGTACAATGAAGACACAACCCAAGTTCTTATATCCCCCTGGTAGAACTTTCACCTGCAACTCCAGGGGTGGTCAACGACACCAAATTATGTAACAGGAAAGGAGAAAATTATATTTCTCTCTTTAAACAATTATAGGTAATACTGTCGAGCAATATATATCGGTAACTATTACTGCAATAGCAGATGTACAACCAAAACAATGTTTTTCTCCTTTTTTAAATGTTAAAAAATCTACATCTGTATATAATAATTCTAGTAAAAATGTTTTTAAAAAACTACAAATATACAGTACTTTTCAACAAAATATTTTACATCCAAATTCTTTTTTCCTCACATCTTTTGTCAGGGGACATTGAAATAAATACAGGTCCTACAAACGATCAAATACACACACTGGACATCTTTCATTTAAACATAAGAAGTCTATGCCACAAGATTGAAAATATAAATGTATGTAACAGCGACATCTTGATTGAAGATTATGATACTATGGTGGCATATTTATGCCATCCACATAATTTTTTGTCAACATAGCATATCATGTCAAGGCAAGATAACTATCTCATCAAGTCAAGATAACTTTCTGGTTTGTCGTCAAACACCGACTTTTTATCTTGTCCAGTCAAGATAAACTATCGTATTTTTGCGATAGCTATCTCGACAAAAAGAGATAATTTATCTTGAATCATGACTAACATTTGTTGCATTTTCAAATACTGTCATTCCCACAACGAGATAGTTATAATTAGATGTTAGGTAATAGTATTTCGGAACTCATTACCCAGTATCCTGACATCATGATAGAGAGCGATCGAGCACGTGCGCCTATTGCTATTATACACATTTACCAGCATAACTTCTTCACTTCAAAGTGAAAGTAATCATTAAATTGTAAAAAATACAATTTAACTACAATTGTTAATGTCCTTTTTTTTGACAAATTAATCTCACGTTCTAAATCTTATAGTAAAATAGTTTCCACCCCCTCCCCTTTTCTCCGAAATCTGTACACTAGTATTTTGGCAAGAATTTCACTGTAATGCAATTGTCAAATCCCGTGGGTCTTGTTAGAGGTTAAATTTGAAAAAAAGAACTACCCGTTCCTAATAGATTTATGCGAAAATGTCCGAAACAGCCGTAAAACATCATTATTATACATCGTGACGGCAATTTCAAAATGGCAGTTTTTGTCAGTGAAACAATTTTATTCATGATGCAAGGTAAGTTAGCTCGTCATGTCAAGATAGCTATCGCAACAAAATGAGATAGCTTATCTTGACTGGACAAGATAAAAAGTCGGTGTGTGACGACAAACCAGAAAGTTATCATGACTTGACGAGATAGTTATCTTGCCTTGACATGATATGCTATGTTGACAAAAAATTATGTGGATGGTATGGTGGCATATTTATGCCATCCACATAATTTTTTGTCAACTTAGCCTATCATGTCAAGTCAAGATAACTATCTCGTCAAGTCATGATAACTTCCTGGTTTGTCGACAAACACCGACTTTATATCTTGCCCAGTCAAGATAAGCTATCCTTTTTTTTTTGCGATATCTATTTTATTCATGATGCAAGATAAGTTGTCTCGTCATGTCAAGATAGCTAACGCAACAAATGTGATAGCTTATCTTGACTAGACTAGATATAAAGTCGGTGTTTGTCGACAAACCAGAAAGTTATGACTTGAGGAGATAGTTATCTTCACTTGACATGATATGCTATGTTGACAAAAAAATTATGTGGATGGCATAAATATGCCACCATAGGATGGCATAAATATGCCACCATATGATACAATTTTTTGTAGAGATAGAAACTCTAATGGAGGAGGGATTATTATCTATCTTTCTTCATGTTTCCGTGCAATTCGCCGTAATGACCTTGAACGCATGTCAATTGAATGTGTTTGGATAGAAATAAGTGAACCTACCTGTAACCTATTTCTTTGCTGTGTATATCGTCCACCCAATAGCGAAAAATCCTTTTGGGACAAATTCTTGTAGTCAATTGAAAAAGTGTAGGATATTTCCAGCAAATTTATAATTGTAGGAGACTTATATGTTGATTTTCTGGGCAATTCTCGGATACTTCCTTTAGACATCATGCTGAATTACCACCTGACAAAAACAAACCGCGAAGCCACACGAATTACCAACACCTCGAACACACTTGTTGACCCAGTTTTGATCAGCTCAGACCTTGTAGCACTCCAGTCAGGCGTGATAAACACACGCAATACACTAACCGATCACAAAGCGACTTATGTCTTGTTGAAAACAAGTATCACTAAAATTCAACCTTATGCAAGGAAAATATGGGATTATAAAAATGCTGATATGGAAAAACTCAACACTTTAATCGAAACTACTGACTGGGAAAATCTTATCTGTAATGTTGAATCAATTGACGAAGCTACCGAAAAATTTACAACCAAATATCTAGATCTCGTAAGGGAATGTGTACCTGAAAATCAGTTATGATAAGACCTAAAGACAGACCTTGGTTTGATTCATTATTAAGGAAAACCCATCACGAAAAAATATAAAGACGAAAAGCACAAAAAATTTACCCAAACGCTAGGAATAATCTTTTTAACCGCCTATTTTTTCTTGACGAATTGGTCACTATTGACACAAATTTGTTATTATGGGGTGATGTAAATTTGCCTTTACAAACCAATTCAAATATTTTTGCTGCTGTGCATAAATTTATTGATGAAACCTGTAGATTTTAAATTTGCTATGTTATTGAACAGATATTTCACTTGTATCACTCTTTAAATTTATATTTCTGTGTACTATTTCAATTGCATGACATGTAGTAATATATTTAAGGAGAGGAACAAGTAAGTTGTAAGAACTTGTTTCCAATCCTTTTGATTTAGTCAATAAAATATGTTCAAAACAAAAACAAAAAAGTAATAAACCGCTTGACATGATTTTAAGTATATGAGAAACAAAGGATGACTGCACTTAAGGACATGCGAAATTTGCGACAAAGTAAACTTTCAAAACAAGCATTTTTCTTTTCATTGCAAGAATGGTCAACATCCAATCTACAACTTTATCTAATTACGTTTAATAAAAGTGTGTATTTACGAAGTTCGAATCTGTTTTCAAAGGCAGGGGTCATCACAATATCTTAAATCTCCGTTCGATAATGAGGACGCCCACTTTTTTACTGACTTTATACATAGTCAGCGCATGTTTGTCTATTGTTCTTCGTTTAACAGTAGTTGTATATTTGCATAAATAATAATGTGTCAAAAGGAGATTAATAGACAAACATGCGCTCATAGTTAAAAAGAGAAAAAACTGCTTCTTATTACATTCGCTCTCTGTGTTGAAACCAAGGATTATGACATGTTGAATATTATAATTCACCACGTGGTTTCTTACTTCATGTAACTTTGTGAATACTAAATTCCGTCACGTGACTTGTAAGGTAGCATGTTTTGTGCTAAATAGGACATTGTGTTCGAACACGATAAGTCATCTGGCATTGAAATAAAATCTGCTTTAATTACATTGACGTGCTTATATTGTTAATTTCGTTTTGAAACCTTTATCGGAAGTGTATTTGTGCCATCCAGAATGGAGAGGGAGATTGGAAAGAGTGATCACGTTCTTTTTTCCAAACATGTC
Source organism: Saccostrea echinata (assembly GCF_033153115.1). Lineage (NCBI taxonomy): Eukaryota > Metazoa > Mollusca > Bivalvia > Ostreida > Ostreidae > Saccostrea > Saccostrea echinata. Next base: position 39,788,892 of record NW_026889778.1, read on the forward strand.
ATTGTTATTTATCAAGTCTAATTTTAGACCAATTCTTACAATGTTAGCTCCACCTCTCATGCATATCTAATGTTCAATCAAGTGCAGGTAAGTGTAAATTCACTATATTTGGAAAGCAGTAAGGACAAAAAACATTAAATCATTTTATTGTATCACAGTCTAAAATCATTTTAAGATTTAAATGTGGTTCCAAATTGACAGGATTCTTTCATAAATATACAAAAGTGAAATAAGGTTTAGATATAAAAGCAACAGAAGCAACCGAAAAAGACCCAAAAACAGGCGTTAAGTGCAGTCATCCTTTAACAACATGCAAAAGCATGCAATTGAAAATTATCAAAAATACTATTGATTTACAACTCATTGATTCAAGTAAAAACATTCCTAAACTTTATTGGAAACTTCTTAAAGATACTTTTAAAAATAAATCAACTACAGAAACTTCCCCCTTTACAATATACATATGCATCTGTGATGTTAATTTTGTTTTTTTCTGGTATAGATAAGATAAACAAGTAGTACTCAACTATTACATTGTATTTTGCTTTAATTACCTTTGTTGATGATGACAAGTCTGATTTACCTAAAGAAATTATTAAGTGTGATAGTGTTTTGACAATATCTCTATTTGTTGACATTTTATCTGTACTACCTGTTAACAAGGCCATTGGAGAAGACTGTATTAGTCATAAAATGTTAAAGTCAACGAAACTAACTATTGTCAAACCTCTATGTTTACTATTTAATCTTTCATTGAAAGACTGTGTATTTCCTAAAAAAAAAAGAAGGAAATTAGCTAATATTATTCCTCTCTTTAAAAAAGACGATCCTGCTGTTTTGTCTAACTATAGACCTATTTCATTGTTACATGTATGTTGTTTTGGTAAAGTCATGGAACGTATTATATTTAAACATTTGTACAACTACTTTTATCATAAGAACATTTTTTACAAATACCAGGCTGGTTTCTCACCTAGTCACTCTACGGTTTATCAATTGTTAGAAATATACGATAACATTGTTAGAAATATTGTTGAAGGTAAATCCTGTTGTATGATTTTTTTGTGACTTATCCAAGGCCTTTGACCGTGTCTGGCACAAAGGGCTCTTATTTAAGCTAAACATGTATGGGATAGAGAGTAATATGTATTGTTGGTTAAAAAGTCATTTAGGAAATAGAACACAAAGAGTGATATACAAAATTTGGTATCCCCATCGGCATCCCTATATGCTGGTGTAAAGACGAATAATGACCACCATAGAATAATGACCGGGGGTCATTTTTCGACGTCGAATAATAACCCCCGGTCATTATTCAACGGCGAAAAATGACCCCCGGTCATTATTCGACGTCGAAAAATGACCCTTTTGCCCGTAGAAAAAGTGTCATCACCCTAAAAACATGCATACCCCACGTGAAGAAAAATGACCCTCGTAGAATAATGACCCCTTGTGAATTAAAGCGGATTAAAGTTGATACTTTTAGGCAAAATAAAAAAAAAATAAATCAAGAGGCCTGTTGGCCAAAATGCTCACTTGAGCTTCATTTGGAATAAATCGATGATATATTGATCTCATTACATTATACAATCATTGCTGTTTTCAAGGTCAATTCAATGATTCAGAATCTAGTGGAGTTAAAGATTTATCTAGTGGAGTCAAAGATTTATCGAGTCCAAAGGGCGAGGAGAGCATTGTTTTTCGATGGTGGAAAATCACTGATCGTCTTGAAAAAACAGCAATAATTGTTTTATTATATGATTCAACGATTAAATTGATACAAATTGATTAAGCAGACATGTCAAGTTTCTTGTTTACATTGCTCAAGTCCTAACCAAACACAGTGAAAGAATAGGAGTTAAAATAAGCATAACCAGTATTAATTTTGCATTTGAAATCTAGTTTTGGTGCAATGTAGAAAAAATAAAGGGGAAATGGCGCATTATAAGAGGCAAAAAATACTTTTAGTTAAAAATATCTTTGATGAACCCCTCAAAAAGTTTATTGATGTAAGTGGGATTTTCTTTTACTCTACTGTATCAAAAAGTTGGGGGCATGCATGTAGGACAACCAGACTTGCAATGACCATTTTCAAGCGAAAAAAATACATTCATGAAAATGGAAGGGGGTGGACACCCCATCCCTGATTCTATGTGCCTGAATGTTAGGTTCATCTTGTTCACTCAAGTAGGAGAGATTTTTTTAACTATACTGTATAAGAAATAGAGGGTGGTTACAAGACTTTCAATGAACATTTTCAAATTAGAAATTGCTAAAATTTACATTCAGAAATGGGGGAACAATACCTCCCTCTTTGTGTTTGAATATTATGTTCACTTGAGTAGAATTCAGATGCAGGTGAAATAACTTTTCAGAACTTTTTCAATCTATTTTTAGTTCAATTTAGGAAAAATAAATCCTTATACATGTATTCACCTTGAAGGTCAATAAAATAGTCTGTCTTTAATTATAAATTGAAAACATTAATCTACTTCAATATACACTGTATTGAAATGTTTCCATATTGATTTGACAAATGTATCACTGTTTTAAAGTGGATTAAAAAATATTCCTCTTACATGTATGTATCCTATTCTCAGACGACCATGTTAACAGACTTGAATGTACATTATACTGGGATTCTCCTGTAATACTTCTATATACTTGAAAAGAAATTCCCATAGAGTAGACCACTGTTTATAAATAAAATTGAATGCACATTATAAGATTGTATATATTTCAGACATGCAGAAATTTTATGTCCTACTTATGTTTGTCACGTCTGCTTCATATTTGGACGTTCTACTGACTAAAGACGATAAAGACCAACTAACAACTGAATTGTCTGACAAACGGGATGACTTCAGCCTTTTCTATTGTCAATTTTCCTTATTTATGAAGTAATATTCTGCAATCATTTGCATATAATGTTTACGTCTACCAACTTATTCGATACCCAAGAGCACGATTAATTTTTAAATCGAGGCAGGCTACTGACAGATACATGTAAGTTGCATGATGTTACAGGGGTTTCAACAACCTCGTTTAAAGTCAGCATTTCGTAGATTCAATGGTCGTATCAATGACCCTGTCAACAAATATAACCTATAATTGGGTCAATTGTTTTTACATTAAATTCGACAACGGAATGTCCCGTTTACCTGATTTATTCATAGCGCTCACGGCGAGTGTGACGGGACAACAGGAGATGCTTACTCTTTTTAGGCACCTGGTCCCACCTCTGCAATTTGCGGGGGTCCTTTTTTATGCCCTGTTAACAAAATTGTATTGTTTGTGGATATTTTAAAATCATCACTGTTCGTTATCTTCACCATTTTTTCATTAAGAAATATATATATCCACAGTATGTCGTTCGGACGAGTTACTAGTATTACGTCATTTTCGATACATTCTACCTCATTTGCACGACTTTTTATGTCATTCAACATATACATATATATATTACATTGCATAACTTTCCGTATTTATTTCTGAAAACTTATCTCATTTTTTCCCTTCATTTTTTTTAAAAAAAAAGTTGATCCTACTCAAAGAATGCTGATTACTTTGGGAGACATGTTTACCAATGAAAAGCCAGAACATCCCGCTTGTCTGTTATTTAGCTATGAATGTCTATAATCAGTCAAATATCCAAATATGAAACAAATGGAAGACAGTCATAAAGGGAAATACGTTAAGAGTTATAACCAATAGTAGCCATTTTGCGATTTTCAATATGTGCTGAGAACATAATAGGCTTAATAGATAGAAATATGCAGGTAAATGTAATGCGGTTTTATTGCATTTTAATTGCGCGTTCGTCCAGAGTTGGTCAAAAAGGGCATAAAGAAGAATATCAAACATTAAGATTCAAACCTTGGCATCAATCACCCGTTATAAATTTTGTATCATGCACCCTGTTGGAAAGGGGGTCATTTTTCAACTGGGATCAATTTTTTATAGGACGCACACATAAAGTAATGACCCCTAGGTCTCTTTTTCTATATATAAAAAAAATTTCTACGGCTGGGGTTCACTTTTTGTCGTTGAAATATGACCCCCTGGTCATTGTTCTATGGGGGTCATTATTCGTCTTTACACCGGCGTTCCACAAGGCTCTGTATTAGGTCCATTGTTATTTTTTATGTAAATGATGTAGCTGAGATGATGTCAAAATTTTGTAGATTATTTTCTGATGATAACAGTTTGCAGTGTGCATCTAAATGTGTTAAATCTATAGAAAGTAACCTGAATAATGATCTTATATCTCTTGAAGAGTGGTCAAAGAAATGGTTACTAAAATTTAACCCTCAAAAACTAAGGTTGTATTTTTTTTAGCACAAGAAAAAACATAGAGCATTCCAAACTCCTTTTCCAAGATAACCAATTAGAATATGTTTTAACTCATAAACTTTTAGGAGTAACTTTTTCCTATAACTTATGTTGGTCATCTCACATTGAAATCTTACTGTCTAATGCATACAAAAATGGGTCTATTAAAAAAACTTAAATTCAAAATAAATCGAAAGACTCTTTCACTCATGTTTACTTCATTTATCCGCCCTCAACTCGAATATGCTTCAGTTGTATGGGGTGGTTGTCTAGCTATAATCGATTCTGAAAAATTAGAGAAATTGCAACTACACGCAGCTCGGATTGTTACTGGCTTGACTTTAATTGCATCTAGAGATTTTTGGTACTTTGAAACAGGATGGGATCCGCTCAGCGATAGACGCAAGATCCACAGATTGAATACCATGTATAAAATTCATAATAATTAAGTTCCTGATTATCTACGTGAGATTATACCTGACATGCGATGTAATGCTTCCGCGTATACAACAAGAAATTCTCAAAACTATAATATACATGTACCCGTATGTAGACTGCAAACATACACTCATCATTTGTACCAACTGTAGTAAACGAGTGGAATTCTTTATCGGTAGACACCAGACTTTCGAGCTCCTTGTCTGCATTTAAAAGTAAAATCATACAGGAAATAACAGTAGCTCCGCCTTATTTCAATTTTGGAAAAAGACGCTACAATATACTGCATGCTAAACTTCGACACAATTGTGTGCTAAACTTTGATCTTTATAGGTGTAACATAATATCTAGTCCATTATGCTCTTGTGTTAAGGTAGAAGACGCATCTGATTAATTCTATTTTTTTCCTCATATCCTTATATTACACTGAGGCCAGGAAAGAGTTTTTCGAGAAGTTCTTGATTTAATAAAGTTCGTATTGTTGACACTCAAACTTTACTCTGGGGGAATACTTCTCATTCAGTATTGCTGAAAATGAATATCTCTTTTCTATTGTGCATTCTTATATTCAGCATTCTGGCAGATTTAATTGATTGTTCTTGTATTTAAAATGTGTATAGACAATAATTTAGCAGTATATATCTCTATGTTGTGGGTTAATTTATTCTATATAAACTGTTGGACACGTCTGTTGCAACCACTATTGAAATAACGTTCACTATTGAAATAATTATTTCAATAGTGGTTGAGAGTGTATATCAAAACCCAACACAGGTTGCAACCACTATTGAAATAACGTTCACTATTGAAATAATTATTTCAATAGTGGTTGAGAGTGTATTTCAAAACCCAACACAGGTTGCAACCACTATTGAAATAACGTTCACTATTGAAATAATTATTTCAATAATGGTTCAAAGTGCATTTCAAAACCAAACACAGGTTGTAACCACTACTGAAATAACATTCACTATTGAAACAATGATTTCAATAGAAGTTTTGAATGCATTTCAAAACCTAAACCAAGTTGCAACCACTACTGAAATAATGTTCACTATTGAAATAAGGATTTCAATAGTGATTGAAATAATGATTTCAATAGTGATTGAAAAAATTATTATAATAGTTGCTGACAATGATTTCAATACCAAAACCACATTGCAAGCATCATTGAAATAACCCCACTATTGGAAAAAAATATAAGGATAAATTCTTCATTATTTTTCCAACATGATAAATTAATTTATTGAGTTTAAAATATGATATGTAATTTTATGTTTTGATTTCTGCATAGAAATACTATTAATACTCGGATATCTGAGATTTAACTGATCTAGTAATTTTAAGTAATTTTGTTATATAAGGTTCATCTTTGTTATTAATTGGGGAAAGTAAAAGATTATAAATACAGATAGTTGTAAAAATTTAATATCTACATTAAGAAGAAGAAAGAAGATATCTATGTGATATCTAATATGTGTACAAACTTTCTGATGAAAATTTAGTTATTTTTAATCAAAAGGATATAGAATAGAAGTTAATTTTCGCTTATATTCATGGGCTTGCCTACACTACTAATATGGATAGTAAATCCAAGGTTTCTACTCGTCAATACATGAAAATCAACTATTTGGGAAAACTAAGTATAAGTGTTATAACATTAGAGGTTGTTATTTCAATAGTGGTTACACACATAAAACCGCTATAGAAATAATATCCACTATTGAAATAATTATTTCAGAAGTGATCGTTATTTCAATAGTGGGTGCATTGTTGCAAACACTATTGAAATAACGACCACTTTTGAAAAAAAAAATTCAATAGTAGATATTATTTCAATAGCGGTAGTATTAATGCAACCATTATTGAAATAACGATCACTAATGAAATAATTATTTCAATAGCGGACATTATTTCAATAGCTGTTTTATACGTGATCAATTATTTCAATAGCGGACATTATTTCAATAGCTGTTTTATACGTGTGATCATTATTAAAATAACACCCACTATTGTTATAATGTTTATACTAACTTCCCTTTAAGTTCTGATTTTTAATGTATTAACGAGTAGATGATGGATTATTCATATTTGTAGTGTAGGCAAGTCCATTAATGTAAGCGAGAATTTAGCTCTGTTCTCTATTATTTTTTAATTAAAAATAATCATATTTTCATCAGAAAGTTTGTACACATAGATAATAGTCTTCTTTGTTCTTTTTAATGTAGATATTCTAATTTCTACAACTATCTGTATTTATGATCCTTTCATTTCCAAATAAATGACAAAGATGAACATTATATAACAAAATTACTTAAAACTTGCATATATTGATTGTCTTTTGGTTTTCACCGAGTCGGTCAGATTCAGCGGAAGCTTGCATATAAAATATAAAATTTCTTTGTTTGAATTTAAGGTACGTCAGTTAAATCAAAGATGTTTGTGTATTAATGGTAATTTCTAGAAAAGAAATAAAACATAAATTTACTTTTCATATTTTAAACCCAATAAATTACTTTATTATGTTGGAAAACGTACGCAACAATTCATTTTCATTCTTACATTTCATCCTTATATATATATTTTTTTCGATTGTTATTATTTCAATCACTATTGAAATCCTTATTTCAATAGTGAACATTATTTCAGTAGTGGTTGCAACTTGGTTTAGGTTTTGAAATGCATTCAAAACCTCTATTGAAATCATTGTTTCAATAGTAAATGTTATTTCATTATTGGTTACAACCTGTGTTTGGTTTTGAAATGCACTTTGAACCACTATTGAAATAATTATTTCAATAGTGGTTACAACCTGTGATTGGTTTTGAAATACACTCTCAACCACTATTGAAATAATTATTTCAATAGTGGTTGCAACACACGTCTAATTCAATTTTTTGTGATATTAGATGTAGGAAGAGGACGAATTAAGTTTTCAGAACGTGTGCCCAATCCCATTGTATATATTTATTGCAATAAAATGTGTTCAAATCAAATCAACTGATGGACATAGAGTATTGCACTAAGAAAGAATCTCATTGATGGACAAAGACTGCTGCATTGAGAAAGAATTTGATTGATGGACACAGAGTATATTGCATTGAGAAAGAATTTACATGTACGTTATAAATTTATGGGTGAAGTAAAAACCGGTTGTACACAACTAGCCATGTAGAAAATTTATAATAAAAGAAAAAAGTTAAATACCAATGTGAAAATCCAGGCGCGGATCTAGAATTTTTCAAAAGGGGGGTTGAAGAGGAAAAGAGAGTTGTTATAACGTACGTTTACATATATTTAAACAACTTAATAGGATACAGGGATGTAGTATCGTTTTTAAAAGTGGGAGGGGGTAGCAGCCGGGGAAAAAAAATTATGAATTACTGAAGATTTTTGACAAAAAAATAAAAAGGAAAATAAATGTCCGAATCCGAAAATCCTACTTTGTAAAGGGGGTGGGGGTGGGATGGTTCCATTTTGTTTTCACAACCGAATTTCTTCATGTATTACTACATTGGGCTTTCACTGAACATTTTCTATAGTAAAAACAACAGAAGTTTGGGACTCTTCTCTCTCTCTCTCTCCTTTTAGCAAATCCAAAAGGGGGGGAGGTTGCAATCCCCGTAACCCCCCTCTGGATCCGCCACTGAAATCATTATCAATAGAACAAAACAATCGAGTAAATGCCCAGTATTTATAAAATTTAGTTTCATCAAATCTGTAAAAATCAGCTCATATTCTTAGCATTAACTTATTAATGTACATCAAGATCAATCTATTTGAGTAAATATTTTTTGTTTTGAAACTTGACTTAACATCTAACTTGCCAAATTGTGGAGTACATTAGAGATATTAATTACAAACACACAGATTCAATTTCTTTACTAAAAATATCTATTGGAAAAGTATGAAAACGGATGTGTGCAATATTAAAGTGTGAAAATTTACCCTGTTTAGTTATATTTAACCAGTTGTTGACAAGTTTAACAAATGGCTTTTCAAAGGAACATTCATAAAAAGATGACAAACAGTTTCAATCTGAGTTTTACATAAAGCACATGTCTTTTCCTATGAATTCTAATCTTACATAAATAATTAGTGACAGGTATAATATCATGTGATAATTCTAAATATAGTATCCCTGTTATTTTTGTCAATAAAATCATTATATAAAAGTCTGAAAACCTCCTTGAAATTTACACTTGGAAAAACCCTCATAATTCGTGGTGGAGTCACAATATCTTTTAGTAAAATTGTATAATATTTTTTAGCTGTCATATTGCCGAAAGAATAATTATAATTGTTATTTTTTATTTCTAAAAATATTCTTAAATCATTTAAACATTTTTGATAAAATACAGCCAGAGTCTCAGAATGAGGTCTATCATTTCTAGCAAAACATGGTTGAAATTGCCTCAGACTTATACCAATCCAATAAACCGAAGGAAAATGTATTTTGAAACATTGTTTTTTAAAATATTCTGTAAATGTTTTAATCTTAAAGCTTTCAATTTTAAGCAAATATTACATCCAAACATCTAAACCACCATTTTTCTAATAATTATAACAATCTGTTCTTTTGAATGGTTCATATTTACTTGTCCATAAAAATTTGAAGAATTTGCTCTCTCAAACTGTTTTAAAAAATAATCAGGAATTGAATTGAACATATTTTTGAACATATGTTTAAAGGATAAGACACAAGTTTACAACTTAGGTAGTCTTCTCCTTATACGATTTTTTTTTTTTTTTTTTTTTTTTAATAAAATTGCCATATTACAAATACAATTATTTTTCAGTAACGAATCAATTAATAGCGTCAAAGTGAAAATTCTTGATACGCAAAATATAATTCTGTAAAAAAACTAACTTAAAGATATATACATCTGGGACAACATATCCCTTGACACAGTAAATTTTAGCTTTTAAAGTAAACCAAGTTTTTTTGTAATCCTTCTTTACAATGTTATCAATGTGATCAGACCACCCCAAATTTGAGTACAGTAGTATCCCAAGATGTTTGTATTGTGTGACATATTCTAATTGACAATTCTCAAAAATTAAATTTGGAAATTGTTGCACAGCTTTTAAATGGAAAAATACAGTTTTGGTTTTCTGTGGATTAAATTTCAACAACCATTAATTTCTTTGACCATCCATGTAGTATTCTAAGATCATGATTAAGAGATTGATATTATCTGAACATTGTTGTAAAGAATTATCATCAGCATATAATCTACAAACAAATATCATGTTTTGAGCAACATCATTTATATAAAACAAAAATAATAGTGGTCCAAGCACTGAACCCTGAGGGTGACTCCAGCTTTTACATGGCCTACAGGAGAAAGCAAATTTCTATACTTGACTTGTTGTGTTCTGATACGTAAGTAACTTTCAATCCATTTTAGCATATCACCATTAATTCCATACATTTTAAGTTTATAAATTAAGCCTTTATGCCAGACTCGATCAAATGCCTTGGATAAATCACAAAACACCATACAACAGAATTTACCTTCATCAATACTCACAATAGAATGGTATATTTCTAACAGCTGATACACTGTAGAATGGCCAAGTAAAAACCTGATTGATATTTTAAAAAAAAAGAGATTATGTTAATGTAGGTAATTGTACACATATTCGAAAGTAATTATTAAGAATAGGTTGCCAAATATCATCTGCAGTACCATTGTACTTGAAAAGAAAATTAAATCATAATTAACGCGATCAAAGGCCTTTTCCTGATCTAAAGAAATAAAAGCCACAGGGACTTGTTTTTGTTCACAATAATCTATGATGTTCCTCATTAGATGTTAGATGCCCTGGCACGGCGCAAGTTTGATCAGTATGTACAATGTATTCTAAAACCTTTTAAACTCTGTTTGTAATAACCTTAGAAATTAATTTATAATCATAATTAAATAAATAAATGGGTCTATAATTTTTAACATTTTCTGAATCTTTACAGATTAAAGTAATGTAAGAAAGTTTTTGCGATTCTGACAAATGCCCTTCAAATGTGCTTCAAGCTACATTTGCTATTATAAATAAAGGATCTAAAAGTATGTCACTAAATTCAGAATAAAATTCCTTTGTGAGGCCATCTGATCCAGGTGATTTGTTATTTTCCATATTGCATAACGCTGTAAACAAGTCTTCTTTTGTTATCTGACCTTCACAGTTGTTCGAATTGTCGTTTTATGTAACTTTGGTAACATACTTTTGATGAACTCGTCTTCTAAACACTGAACAATACCTTCGTCCGTGTATACTAGTAATTTAGAATAGAAATCTTTAAAAGCAGCCAAAATGTCTCAGGAATTTGTATATTCTGGGGAAGATTTAGTAAAAAATTTTATAATAGTTTTTTTTTCTTGGCTCTTGTAATTTCTTGCTGAAAAAAGAATTTAGAACTATCAAACTTTCAGTTTTTGACCGAATTTTTGAGCCTGTATAATTTTAAGCTGAAATTCTCTATTTTGAATTTTAATTTCCTTTACTCTATCAATAAACGGGCCAGGATTTTTTACTTTCGAAGTATTGTAAACTATAGTATGCCTTTTCCATTTGTTGCAAAATATCACGTCTTACATTCATTGGCTATCTTTTACCAATAATGAATAGTAAAATTATTAATTTGTTCTTTTAAATGGTCCCTTAATTCTAAACATCAATCTAAACCATTAATTAATTCTATCCAAAATTTGGTACATTGTTTAACAAAGTTTTATCTTGCAACAAAGAATTGTTAAATTTCCAATATCCTTTACCATAAGTAATATTCTCAGACAATTTTGTTTCTAAAAATACAACATCATGGTCACTATGACCAAAGGGAATTTTTTTAACACAAACAATATTTTTAACTAATGTTTTAGACATATACTAGTAATGCCTGTCTAATCGACACGCTACATAAGAGGAACTCCAAGTAGTTTTAATAATATCAGGGTATAAATATCTGAAACAGTCAATAAGATGAAAGTCTGAGATTTCACTTTTTAAAATTACACTACCACATATACATGTATCAGCTAGTGGGTTACCTCCAATTTAGTTTAATTTGGTATTTAAGATACAGTTGAAATCCCCACCTACTATTATATGCTTATTACATGTAAGTATAGGATATAAATCTTCAAAAAATGTAATTCATTCTGAGTCATTGTTAGGCGCATATAAATTAATTATTCTATATTGTATATCATCCTAAACTATATCAACACAAACCAATCTACCCTCCATATCTAAGTGACTGACTTTACTGACTTTAATATCCTGATTTATTACAATTATACATGTACCTCCTCCTTTAATTTTATTGTTGGCAAAATTAAAATAACATTTTTCTGTATCAAACATTGAATTTATATTTAAGAGCCATTCTCTGTAATGACTTTAACTTTTATATAGGAGCTGTGGCACGCATAGTCTCAGAATTTCTCCAAACTCTCTATGATAAAAGTCTTTGACACCGTAAATTCAAATCAGGTAAAAATTGGTTGCTACGTGTCATGGTTACCATAGCAACATGTCCTAAATTTTGAAAAATGGCATTTTTCAACATGTTCAGAGTCCCACAGTTAACGTTTGCAGCAAAGTAAACAAGTGGCAATGACTGTTTCTGAAAGTTTAAGGCCTGATGTTTTAAATGCATGATAAATATGTTTGGTAAATCAACTATTACATACGTTACTATGGAAACAAATTATTCAAAAGTAATAATTTTGTTCATTTAATTTTATAAAGTCATACACTTAAGAATAAAAACAATTATAGGTTGAAATGCATGCAAATAATAGACAAGAGATCCTTGAAACATATACCAAGGACGAAATATGATATTTCTTATAGGTTGGCAATGGTTGCCATGGTTTTAATACCACAAAGGGATTTTAAATTTACTCTCTTAGTATTTTAATCTTATCCTATCTTTTTACAAAGCATATTTCTATATAACTGATGATCAATTTTTTAAGGCGTTGGTGTGACCCTAATTTTCACATTTCAAAAAATTCAAATTTGTTTCTTTAAATAGAGCGTTGCTATGGAAATAAGCCGAAAAAATATGCATAAAAATCTGAAAAATATTCTGTTTCCTTGGATACGTACCCTTGTATGTAGATTCCCAAAACTTTTTTGATTGATATATATGAACAACTAACCTGACTTTCAATTTTGACTACCACCCAATCTCTAACTGGATGCAAAAAGCTGGCACATAGGATTTCATATTGATATAAAATTAACAAAATCGAACATTTTCCCTTCTTGGTAACCATAGCAACAGTGTTGTATTTTTCAACAAGCTTTATCAATATATGATATTCAACTTTAGTTCTACCAGATAAGTATTATTCAAGGTGAGTCAAATCATATGTTCCTTGATTAAAAGGTAAGTAAATTCCTAAAGCAATTAAAAAAATATCACTTTAACAACTGGTACGTTGTTTCCATGGTTACACTGCAAAGTAACAATTAATCCCAATTTTTCTTATGTTGTCGGTGTTGCAAGGTCCTAAGGATGTATATGTGCCAGTCATGAATTTTATTGTTTTTCCTCAAAATAGTAACATTAACCCAATCTTAGCAATGAATTTTGCATGGTTACACTGTGTTACCATGGCAACCATGAAAGTTATTTTTAGAATAATATTGCCAATACCTAATTACTTAAGGTCAAATATTTTTATCGCTTTTCTTCAATTGTTGATCGAGTTAGATCATGTAACATCTACCTTTATTGAATATTGAGCGTTTTTCAGCATTTTTCAGCATCTAAAATGTATTCCAAATGTACCCATGGTTACCACTTACTTAGAGATAAATTCTAAATAGTTTCTTTATAGCATAAGTTGCAACAAGGTGTCATGTTTTTGTGAGAATAGTTTGTTTGTTTTTCTTAGTCTTTATTGAGGCTTAATAAAGATTCAAAGTGGCTGAAAATCTCAATTTTTTCAACTTTTTTGGCTGTTACCATGGCAACCAAGACACATAGCAACGAAATTTTATTTGATATATGTTTCTAGTGTTAAGTTGTAATAATGGGCAAAGTTTCATCAAAATCTGTGACCATGTGTGGCAAAGAAGTTTAAGTGGTTACAGAGAATCGCTATTAAAACGTTATTTAAATTGGAAAAGTGGGTTTCTTGTATTAATTTTATAGACAGTTTGTGCTCAGCGCACAATGAGAATAATTCATGCTTCGACGGGGCATTTAAAAGGCTTTGCATTTATTGTAGCAATTTTAAGACGAACACGCTTCGTAAAAGGAATATGTCCGCCATATTCGATTATTCACTCGCTATATCTGAGGGCCCCTATATAAAGCCGTTCACATAGTCACCTGTCAGTGTAATCAGTCGTCACCGGTGTAGACGGACGCATGCTACACAGCACTAGGTAGCGACAAAAATAACTGTGTACTTCTTCTAATGCAGAAGAGTAAGATACCGAAGAAACTTACGACAGTTGCACAAGTCAGTGCAGTGTTGCAAACAAACACAAATACCGCTAACTGCAATAAAATGTAAACAAAGGTAATGTAAGATAACTAGTACGAACACGTGTCGCCATTCCACGCCGGTACCCGTGACAAAGCAGTCAGGTGTAACGAATGCGAAGATGCTGACATCATAGATTAGTATAATCGAACATGGCGTATGCCTATTTAGTTGTGTTCAGCTTTAAGAGTCATGATGAAGAAAAGGTTTAAATGTAAGGACGGTTTGTGACAGTATATAGACAATAGGCTTTTGATACAATGAGTGGTTATTCACGTGAAAAAAAACGTGAAATGCATGAATAAGAAAAAAGGGGAATTTGACAAATACAAAATTCTGCATTAAAATTTCTATTTTACAACTACACTCAAACACTTCAAAATGTAAATGGCATAAATACGTTACAATAGTACCTATAAATAATTGTAAATAAAGGAAATGTATGAAATTAATAATATTAAACAAATAACCAAGGGAATATCTCCTTAAATAATCAAAGAAAGTCCAGGGATGGTATAGGTCGGTTTGCGGGGGATAGCACTTTATTATGTCCTTATATCATATAAAACAAATAATCTTACACTCTATTGGCCGACTCAGATCAGATGAGAGGGGGCTGTGAGGGGGGGGGGGGCTCATCTGAGAAGGCTGCTACCTTCCTCTTCTTCCCGGTAACCAGGGTGTAATCACCGTCCGCCTCTTCTGTCATCTCGGTATCACCCCAATCGGTAGGAGTCACCTCAGTGTCCCCCTGAACGAGACTTGGGTCCCGTTCAAAAGTTCTTCCACCAGTGAGTCATCCCCCGAGTCCCCCTCCAAGGAGAGACTCCCGTGGTCCTCCTGTACTGCTTGTGAGGGGTCAACCGTTGTTGACCCCTCCTCGGGAACAACCGCTTTCCCCTATCTGACTGGCGGAGTCTGAGGGTTCCTCCTGGGGCTTGCTAACAGCCCCTTCATCTTGGGGACATTGTTGTTCTCCTTCAACAGGTTTACCGACAACCTGCAATTCCCCCACGATCTTCTGGGCCTTGCCAACAGGCCAAGGCTGTCTGGGCTTCCCAACAGCCCCCTTTGTCTGCTCAGGTTTGCTAACAACCTGAGACTGGACCGTCGTAGCATAGCTTCGCATGACCACAATTAAAGCGCTCGTGAGATCGACCCTGAACAACCTACAAGCATTTATGCCCATACATTGATGTAAGATATGGGAGGTGTTCCTGGTCTCCCTCCTGCATGGTGAAGATGACACTTCGCATTCCTGTAAGGAGGTTGCCGTCCTTCAGAAATTCTAGCTTACACTGTACCAACTTCTTCGTACTTCTCCAAAACTTTTGTGACATCTTCGTTCGACACCCGGAGAGCCCTTATCCTGCCACACGCCTCCAGCCGTACCTTCAGCTAACGTAACATCCTTCTTCGAGACTCGCTGCATCAGCTTCTAATATAACGCTAAAGGAAAAATCTTGAAAAGACGTGGAGACTTTTGAATAACCAACAGAAGGCGGAAACATGAACTTCTGTAACCTTATACCTATATTTTTCATAGTTTTTTTTAAATCGTTATTATATTTGACCTTAACATTTGCATTCACTTTTTTAAAACTCTAACAAATTGAAAAGGTTCTACAGTAACTAGTGTCTTGTTTCGAACAATTTTAAAACTACAGTAATGCATCATGTACCAAATGAAGAATTTTTATTATTATTACATTTTTTCTCCTAGTAAAAAATATTTAAAAGAAAGATAACTCTTGTTGATGGCTTCATCTTTTTACAGGCACAAGTAATTTTCAATATGATATTCTGACTCTAAAAAGCAGCGCAGTTCGGTGTTAGTCAAAGTCATGAAAATCTACCAGAATCTCTGATAAATTGTTCTACTTTTGGAAAAATATTTTGGTTTAAATCAGCATTTTGTGATTCGTCTCTCCTCATCAGAAGGTCAGATACTCAATTATATTTTAACTGGGTAAAATTTAAAAAAAGGTTTATGAAAGATTTCTCCCTGATATGATGATATTTGAACAATTTTGAACATGAACAAATAATATTTCCTCTAAAGAGGTCAAAATTCAAAATTGTTGTGTATTAGTTTAGTGTGTTTGATATCTAGTCTGTACTCATGAAAAAATAAGGAGGATAAGGAGGGGAGGGGTTAAGTTTGTTTTCTGTATAACGTTTTTAAAACTACTAAATGATGTACATTGTACTGTATGAGGAATAAAAGATTTCTTAAATAATTCGAGCCTACATTCAGGAATAGTGTAGTCCTCCCGATTGCAAGTATAATACTTTGAATCTAAACTCCCTGTTGAAGTGAAAAAATGTTGTTTTTCTTTTCTTTATTTTTTAGATAGTCGGATACTAAATTGTGATGTACTTTACATAAAGTATTTAGTTGTCTGTATGGGGTTTCACTTGGTTTTTGGGGCATCCAGATGTGATTTTATCAGATATTAATTTGGCAAATGAAAGTGAAATTTGATTCAGGTGGCTTAATGAGCTTCTTGTATTTTAAATGAGCTATTATAAATCTGAACTGTGTAACTTTTACTGACAGATCTATCAACCCCCTCTTTTTCCGAATTCTTCTTAGATATCAAGAAGGAAAAAATCCTACATTTTGTTCACCTGTTTCATAAACTTTTTCCCCCTTTTCTTTGATGAAAAAAAGTTTTACCAGGAAGCGGGAAATTTTTATGTAGATTGGTTTTCTGTACCCTACATATTTACTAGGTATATATGATATAGTTTTATACAATTTTTTAGGGTACATGTATGTTGATATCTATCCTTATAGACATTTAAAAGGTTAATGTTCAACCGGATTTATTTTATTATTTTTCAGAGAAGGGATCGGTCAAGCAATAACACTTAGTTCTTTGTTTGCTGACACAGCTGATTAAAAATTTTCTGTGTCGGTATAGACCACTAACAACAAAGTACATTGACAGGAATACATTTCTATACAAACAAAGAAAAAACTTCCCTGACTAAGACTGAAATTTTGTTTGAAAACTTTCATTCTATCAGCATGTTGAGCCTCATTTCAAAAGTACATGTAATCAACGAATAAACTAATTTTTTTGCCATTTTATTTCTACTTGTATTTATACATCTGTATATATTGAGGGTAATCGTGTTCAAAAACCTAGACTTGTAATTTAAGTTTGTAAATCCAAACTTTCATAGTCAACATGTGTAAGTAGGTAATTCCAACATCCTACCATGTAGTTCCTAACATACAACTGTGTTGCCTTTGAGTTTATACTATGAATGTGTGTATTTTGCTTGTTGTAAATTTTGTTTTTCGGTAAATATATTGCCGCTCTCTGAATAAAACATAAAGACAATTCACAAGTTTACAAATGTAAAGTCTACAACTTTGTCGAATTTTGATAATGAGAAACTATGGAGGGGCATCAGTGTCAAAATTCTTTTTAAATGTTTTTATTTTTTATTTTTATTTTAACTTCTTGTTTTCCAAATTGAATATTTTTATTTCTTATTTTTTATTTTAATTCTAACTTTTTTTGTTTATATTTTTCAATTTAAATTCTAGTTCTTAATTTTATTTTGACAATTCATAGTATAAACTCAAAGGCAACACAATTATATGTATGTTCAAAACTACATGCTAGGATGTCGGAATTACCTACTTACACTGATACGATTGGATAGTCTGGATTTTTGAACACGATTATCGGATTTACAAACTTACAAGGCTGGATTTTTGAACACGATTACCCTCCATATCTGTAGAGTGCATACATTTATTAACACTTACAGAATAAATGTTATGGACTAAACTGTGATAACTCTATCACCATGGAACGTGATGTCTGAATTCAAAAAAAATTTTATGGCTTGGCCTAAATCTTTTTACGAAGAATCACGTGTTTCTGTGTTAAGTGTTTAAATCAAATAAATACCATCCTAATATGATAAACCGAGACAGTACCAGAGAGAAGGACGTTATATTTGGTACGTGTACGTACAATCACAACATGCAGCTATCGATTTTCTTTCCTGTCCTTGGTATACAGTTTGTGGTTTGTCTTTCTCGTCGTTTGAAGGTGGATCCTGTAAAATTTAAAGGTAAAAATCTTAATGCAGGCTCCTTTTTACAAAATATGCATTAAAGCCGCTGTAAGGCTCAGATGAAATATTTGTTTGCTACTACGGCCCGAACAAAGTATTTTATTGCAAAGCCCGAGGAGAACACTTTTTTTTCTTATATTGTGTTGTGTAGTTTAAAATGATACTTATCGAATATACTTTATGGATTTTAAAATCACACAGGTATTGCCTTTTAGATATACCCAAAGATCTAGCTAGTACGAAGTGAGTCGCAAACAGGAAGCCACATTTTTAAGCCCAATACTCAATAATAAATAACATACATCTTACTCGTAGGCCTGTGAGTTATTATTTTTTTTTTTACAGTGTTAAGATATCGACGGACAAAAAATGACTTCATTTTTAGGCCCTATAATGTGACATAAATTTATACAGGATATTTTTTATTGAAATATTTGAGGAATGTTTTTGCTGGTATTTAAACTTCAACAGGAAACTTGCAAGATTTTGTGCTTAAGAAGAATATTAAGCTTGTATATATTATATATACACCTATTTACTGGCTATGAGGACAATAGTAAGTTTATCGTTCCCCAAGTCAGCAACTATTTCCCGAGGCGCAGCCGAGGGAAATAGTTGCTGTCGAGGGGGACGATAAACTTGCTATAGTCCGAATAATCAGTAAATAGGTGTATTATTATACCGAAGCAGTCTTTACTCGTGTTACGTCACAATCTGGATAAAACCAGAAGAGTTCCGAGATGAAAAGTGAGGGAAACAGAATGCTGCCGGTGAATAGTTTAATGACTATTTCACCATGGGCAAATAGCACAAAAACTATTCCACGGTAGGGGCTGTTAGGAAAAAATAGCATGTTTATTCGTCATATTTTTATATAGAAAAAATTCACAGAGGTATAATAAACATGTATATGTGCTCTTGTTGTATATGTAAATAAATTAAACCTAAACATAAAATACTTTCATCTCTCAATGCCATGTTGTGAAGACTTGAGAGTTGAAATAGAGCATGTTGTGGTATTAAAACAAATTACTGTATTCAAGTGTTGCTTTCTTTGATATTTGTACTTTTATCATATATATAGCGGTCACTTTTATCTGTCTGCATTATTGAGGAATAAGGGCGAGACCCCTTTACTCTAGCTGCAGAACTGTAGCTGAAAAAAGACAAACGGAGGCAGTTCAAGTTTTTCAGACCAGTCATGAGCTACAGATCTGAAGCTACATCTACCTCTCCCCGAAAAGTTTACAAAATCAAATAAAATTTATCTATTTAATTGATAAGACAATGTATGTTTTATTTACTTGATTATTGTGTAATATTAGATTTACCCAGAAAAAGCACACTCGGTTTCGCCCCCTGGACCCGCATTAAGAGCAAGTTACGTCCTTTGAGTTTACAATAAAAAGGAATACAACCTTAGAATTTTTGTTCTCAATAAGAAAAAAAGACACTTTTTAGCTCGAAGAAAAGAGGGGGTCATCAGAACTCGCCCTCAGGACTAAGACACCTCCCCGACCATCTTACTCAGGCTTCTAGATGTAAGCAAGGGGAGATCTGATAAAGTGATACTGTGTCTTTCTTTAGACTGTAGCCATGTACGAGCTCTGGGTCATCTGAAGAACAGCACATACACATTATGGATGAATGACACAACACCCTTCAAGGTATCAATATTAAGCAATTTAAAATCAATAAACTAAAAACTTTGTGCCTATGTTTCAATTTAAAGACTCATCATACCTCTGTTTACTGATCTAAAAAAAAAGAAGCTTATAACGCTTGTAATTTTTTTCAAAAGAAATTTAGATTAAATTGTGCACAATATAAGCATAGCCTTCGGGACAAAATTTGACAGAAATTACCTTTTTAAAATTTAATAATTCTATAAAGGATTTTGTCATTTATCCAAGCTAGAGTTATCTTTCTTATCAGAGGGTAAATAACCTTAAAATGAACACAAAAGTATACATGTACATGAAATACTATTCTCCTACCGTTATATATGTAGGTACGCTGTGAACATGGAACCTCTAACTCCTTCACCGTGATTCTTCGGAGGATGTATGGAACAGAAAATTTCTACCGTGGTTTCCATGACTATCAGTACGGGTTTGGTCATCCCCAGGGAGATTACTGGGCGGGGCTAAACCAAATCTACTACTTGACCAGTGCAGCTGGTAAGCCGAAGTCAATGTACTCTTAGATATATTACTGCAAAAGGAATGCGTTTTCAGATACTCTGTTACATGTATATATGCCTCATCACAACAATAAGTCAAAATTAGACAATAACATGAACCGTACATTTTGTTGGTTTTCCTAATTTATTTCTGTAAACGTTTATTTGCACATGTTCGCGCATAAACATGTAGCATCGACAAACTGCATTTTAGTTTTTAACGCTTTATATTTCGATTCTTGTAAAATATATATGAAGGGTTATTTTGTAACTATCAGAATTAACTACCAATAATTAATTAAGTGCAAACAAATGCTACAAGGTTTATGTTATGTTATAATGTGTTATCAACATAAAAGGAACATTCCACAAAAATATTAAAGTGTATAGTTGTCTTTTGTTGAAAATCCTTTATGACTGCTTTTAGCTCACACGAACCGAAGGTTCAAGATTACACGTCGTGGTCGTCAGATTGCCTGTCCGTCAGTTAATTTTTCACATTTTCGACCAAACTTTGGAAAAGGGGATTCAAGGGTCACACCCTTAAAGCTGACGTAAATATAGAAATGGCAGAAATAGGGTGGGTTTCTTTAAGTGAGAGCCTCGTGACAAGTTTTTGTTTTTGTTTTTGTTTTTTTTTCCAAAGAATGGCCTCGGGTAGAGTAGGGGTACAATGGTGGATCAAAGTTTTACATTAAAAAATATAAAAAAAAAAAATCTTTAAAAATCTTCTCAACAAGCATCAAGCACCATCAGTGGTGCATATTCAAATTATTCAAATCTTTGACATGGGGGTAGAATGGGGCCATAATAGGGGATCATAATTTTACATGATTCTATATAGGGAAAATTCTTTAAATACCTCTAAGATTCTCCTGTCCAGAATAGCATGCTAATGATTTGTCTTATATTAATATGCAAGTACGAGGGGTTATCAAAAAGTTCGTGGACTGATGCGTTAAAATTAATACTATGTAGTCTGTGCTTACAAAATCTATAAGAAACAAAGAACAACTTAAGTTTAAGAAATGTTGAAAATTTTAGCTTGATACGTTGATAATTTTCCAAATTATTCTAAAATAAAAAAAGACATTATATGATCACCCGGCGCTGTCGCCGTTTAGTTTCATGACGTCAGACAACGTCATTGTCTCTCAATGTCGGCTCTCTCTACTTCATACTCTTATCTTGATGAGATTACCTGGAGTTAAGTAAGGACTTAAGCCCGTCTTGTTTATATGATTTAATAATGTCATGAACAGCTGCTTTCAATGCATATAATATTGTAAATGGATCTATACAAAGGGAAAGATCCTCACTTGATTATGCCAGAATACTTAGCTTGTTGGAGTTCAATTTCTGTCACACATGATCAACGTCACTTTTCGAGGTGACTGACTTTTGACGCCCTGACTACAAATCGACATTAACTGTGCATCTTTCATCTCTCTGAATCTTTTTGGGCATTTAAAGACAAGTACTCTGGATGCATTTTATTTCTCTGTAGCCCGTTGTAATATTCTTTAGGTCTATACCAGTTTTTCCAGGTGCGAAACTTTATAGAATGCTGGAAAAAGAAACCCCTCCCCCTTTTTGACGTACGTCATTTTCAAGCCTTTATTTTTTGGACACTTCATATAAAATTTACAATAGAATTTCATAGAACGTACAGAATGGGATAAAAATTGCAAATTTTACAGAACAATTTTGTCCTACCACATGTCTGAAATAACGGTATATTTTGATGACAAGTGCTCATATCAAAAGAGTTTTTCTCAGTTACACTCAGTTAGAAAACGTCATATTTGAGGTTGCGCCGCCTTTGCTTACAAAAGCATTAAAAATTTATTTAAAAAATAAAACTTATGATTTATGATTTATTCTATAGATTATGCTAACATGTTTTAAAATCCATTGATGTACCTAAAGCGGTTTTAATTTTATGGCGCTAGTCTACGAACTTTTAGATAACCCCTCGCATTCCAAGGTAGTTCATATTCAAATCGTGGTCCCCGGGGATAGCTATAGAGTAGGACCACAATAATGGATCAGGGTTTCACATAGGAATATATAGGAAATAACTTTTAAAAGCAAGACCACACTAAATTATATAGATATACAAACATTCCTAAGTTGTGTGGATTTATTTTTTTTTCAATTATGGACCGTATTGGCCCCTGGGTTTAGGAAGGGCTACCGTTGGGGGTCAAAATTTACATAATACATGTATAAAGGAAACTAATTATTGAAAAATCTTCTATATATATAGAACAGCAAGGTCCTGTTAGTCATACATGTATTAAGAGTAAAGCACGTTGTGTGGATTCAAGATCGATTTCATCATAACCACTTTGAAATTAATTGGGGTTACAACAAGAAACAAAAGTAAAGAATGGAAAATACTAGTATCTTTTAAAAATCTTTTGAAGAGGAACAACAGGACCAACGTGATTCAGGTGAGCGTTGTGGCCCATGGGCCTCTTGTTATAAAAGGGACTCTTTTTATTGACAGTTTAGCAATCCAATAACTCGTAAGTAAAGTTTTGTTTTATTTTTTTTTTCAAGGTAACAACATCCTAACTATCAACATGCAGGACTGGTACGGTAACAATAGGAATGTTCGCTACAATCACTTCCGGGTCAATGCTGCGCCATATTTCCAGCTTTCCATCGGGTCTTTTCAAGGTCAAGTTCCAGATGACCTTTCATTTAACAATGGCATGTATTTTGCCACCTACGACAAACCCGATGCACATAGTTGCGCTGTCCATCAGAAAGGGGGATGGTGGTACAATTACTGTACCTTCGCCCTACCAACGGGGGTATACTACCACGGGGGACCCTACACGCCTTCTGGTGGATATTACGACGGTATTTACTGGAAAGATTGGCAAGGATACGGATATTCTCTGAAATATTTAGCCATGACTGTTTCAAATTCATAAGGTGAACGTAAAGGCGATGTATAATACTGCAGATTTTGCGTGCATAAAAGTACAATAACTGATGTAGATATTGTAAAGATGTCAACGAAATGCTAACAGAAGAAAACTTATGAAAACTTTTTGTTTGTTTGTTTTTTAGATTGTAGGAATTGTGAAGAATTTATCAAACTACGAATGTAAATTACGAACTTCTGAACCTCGAGTGGGAAATAAAAGTCACCATTTGGATAATTTTATGAAGTTATTGAACAATTTTATAGTGTTTGTAAACGTACTAACAAAAATTATTTTCAGTAAATTGGGTGTGAAGAGGAGGGAACATAGATTCTTATTGTCATTCGTTTATTGTAGTGTACATGTATACCAATAACAAACTCTAGAAAATGTCATATTTGAGGTTGCGGAAAGTTAATTAAGAATATAACTAGTAACACTAATCTAAAAATAATTATTAAGTACATGTACTAGCGATGTTGATTAACCCTCTCATTATGGTGGTCATCAAATACTAGTAATTACATCTACATGTAACTACATGTACTTGCCATTTGCATTTATTAGCATAATAATGAGAGTGTTATTGAATTTATATCAGTGTATTTTTGCACGAATATAAGATTTTCAATTACATAATTATGTTAATGCATTTTGAAACCGAATGAGTATCGTTATCCATGAATATAAATTCAAAAATTTGGGTTTTTAAAATTTTTTTTAGACAGGTCTGTTGTATCTCTATGTTTAGTTTATCAGTTGAGGCATATTTTTATGCTATAGTATGCGTGCATTAGCATAGATCATAAGGGCTTTGCAACTAGAAGTTGGTGTATGGGTACACTATAGTAATAAATTTGTCCGTCTGTCTGTCTTTCCGATCAACACTTTTTGTGACGCGACAACTGATTAGTAATCCCTAGTCCTGATTAAATTAGAATATCACTAAATGACTGCACCTATAGTCCTGATTAGAATATCACTAAATGGCTGCACCTAGTCCTGATTAAAATATCACTAAATGGCGTCACAAAGTCTTAATCAGAATATCACTAAATGGGTTGCACCTACATGTAGTCCCGATTTGAATATCAATAAATTGCTGCCCTTAGTCCTAATTAGAGTACCACTAAATTTGTTGTACACCTAATCCTGATTAGAATATCACTAAACGGCTGCACCTAGTCCTGATTAGAATATCACTAAAATGGTTACACCTAATCCTGATTAGAATATCACTAAACGGCTGCACCTAGTCCTAATTAGGACATTACTTAATAGCTGTATCTAGTCCTGATTAGATTATCACTAAATGGGATGCACCTTTTCTTGATCAGAATTTCACTAAATAGCTGTATCTAGTCCTGATTTGAATATCGCGAAATAAATTACATACTCTGATGAGAATATCATAAATGGGTTGTACCCTGCCCTGATTAAATACCGGTATCTCTAAATGGATTTTTCATGAATACGTAATTAAAAAGAAACATATCTTTTTAAAGTTATAAATGAAATGCCTAGCAAAATTTTTTTTTTCAAAAGGTCTGACAATATAGCTCCCATATTACAGATAATAACACATGTATTTATCTTTTGTACCCAGTGGTATAATGAATTAATGTTTAATTTTCTCCCTGAAATTTAATATTGATCACCTATTTTGTGAAAAAATTGTTTTTCCTTTCGTAATCATGAATAGGAGTATGCATAATTATATGCAATAAGACTTGGAAGGAAATTATTCGAGTTTGAGGCGGCAAAGCTCTGGAACTCTCTACTAAAAGAAGTTAGATTCTTCTCTTACAGTCACTTCCAAATTTTAATTTCAACATACATGTAGTGTTAAATTAAATTACTGCAGTATGAGCTCCTGCAATCTCCAGACTTTCCTGCCTCAATCTTAACTACTCTCCCCCCCCCCTCTCTCTCTCTTGTTGATGTTCAGTTGATCTTCACTAAATAATTGATTTCTCACCCTTAGTTTATTTCTCTGTCAGATCTATTCTTGATGACATGTTGTAAATTGATACAATATATTTGTATGTATTTTATTTTTTCTCTTTTATGTACATTATGTATGTTTTATGTGTTTTTATAATAAATTTAATGCTTAATATCATATTTGCTAGTCGGTTTAATAGCTTTTAAGCTAATGTTTCTGTTATGTGTATTGTAGCCAATCTCAAAATAAAAAATAATTTAATATTACTGTATGCAGTTCAAACATGCAGAGTACCTACATTTACCCGGTAAGTATGCCACTGTAACCAAATGCCCCAATCGACTTTTCATTCCAAGTATAGACCCCCTAAAATGACAGTTGTTTCTTCATTTACTTATCTTTGCTTGATATATTTTATTAAGAACAACGCACGAATACTTTCTGTATTTCCGATAAAAATCCCATCTACTTCATTCATTATATAATTAATCGTGCAAGCAAAGCATTCAAACTATGTATCGCCCCGCTGTGAGTCAAAAGTCAGGTCAACCGCATTCATAATTTGTATTGCATACTACGGGTGTTTTTTCTTTCTGTTGGTTGGTAATTTCGAAACAGTTATAACCAGGAAACAGAGTGATAAAGACCATATTGTAAAGATGTTAACTTCCTTTATTTTTTTATTAACAGTAGTAATAGACGATTATCAATTTTTTTTTTTTTTTACTAGGATAAAACATTTGCTTTTTCCTAAACAAATTGCTTTAAAAATGCGCCATGGAACAGTCAGGATGAAAATATTTTACGTGAAATATTTCCTGTGTTAAAGAAATCCAAACGTGACACAAAAATGACATAATTTTGTCGAAGGTCCCTCTGATGATTGGTTGATTGGTTTTTATGTTAATTAAGGGATTGAAACAAAATGCCACCCTCACATAAACTTTCTCAACACAAATCAGTTGAGATCTATATTTCGGCTAACAAGGTTTGTACCTTTTACTCTCTACATTAATATGATCAATTATTATGGTGACGAATGGGCTATTATTTTTTTCTGTTATTTCAGTAACTTTTCAGCATGCAGAGAAGAGTTTTGCTATGTATCTTTCTTGTCCAATTTGGAATGTGCCTCTCTCTTGGCAATGCTGCAGCCGTGAAGTTCAAAGGTATTATATTTAAAGTTAGAATATGACAGATTTTTTTTTTTAAATATAATTTTTATCAGTTAAATTTTGTTTAAACAAATTGTTAAACTGTTGTTAAATTGTTGAACTGTAACTGTGTGCTTGCTAGAGGTACGAACTTTCATAAACTTTCTAAATAGTAGAAAGAGATTGGTGCGGTCATGATAATTATTCAAAAAATAATTCGTATAATTATATATGTGTACATATAAATCAATGAACAGTTGAGTATCTGAAATCCGGACGCCAATAATCTGGACACTCCACCTTCAATTTGTATGGAACAAAATTAACAATTCTATATTTACCAATCATAAAATTTATACTTCTCAATAATGCCCAACGCCCCACAATTGTCGTTTACTAATTATTGAATTATTAGAAATTCAAAAAATGAGTACACGACAAGTGTCGTGTACTCATTATTTGAATTTCTAATAATTCAGTAATTAGTGAACGACACAATAAATGAAGGCGACAAGATAACCGAACTCAAATGTATATCCAAAACCTTGGAATTCATTTGTCCACAGTTTTCCTATTGATGATACATAGTTGACAGAACGGATATCCCCGATCTCTTAGCGGCTGTTTTATTTTACTCATATCATTGCAATTAAACATGTATATAATATTTAATTATTTTATTTCTTTTTCGAATATTTTGTTTTGTACCAGATTGTAACCATGTACGTGCAGCGGGGTTTGTTAAAAACCAGACATACACCGTGTGGATGAATGATACAACTTCTTTCAGGGTACTAATTCACTGTAGGAAAGCCGATGACCGTAATATAGTTTACGGTCATCAAAACATGTCGGCCGAGCTGATCGGTAAGAATTTTTCATTCAAGATATCAAATATTTGTTAGCATATCTTTGTAAATTCCGCTGAAAATTGAATGTACGCTAATGAAAACTTGCTATTGGTTATTGTAGCTTACTTGAACTTAAGAAAATAAAGCTGTAGTACGACCTCAAAGTTTTTGAGAATGATGACCGTAACAAAATATTAAGATGACCGTAATCGAGGTTTATTCCGTGAAGTGGGATGACCGTAAATTTATGATGACCGTAATATCAAACAGATTTGCGTCCAAATAAAGATTTGAAGTGTACACGTGCCAAACGTTTTTACGATCGGCAACGATTCTGTGTGCGATCATACAACTAAGAAAATATGATAAACATGCGATCGTGCAATTTGAAATTCATTAAATACCCTTAACAGTTTAATGAAATATAGTAAGAGATTACCGATTTACATGGGCTGAAAGTCTGTAGAAACAGAACAGGACACCGAACATTTTATTTTTAAGAAGGGGGGGGGGGATTTGACAGATTTTCTAATCTTCTGCTTGGATAATGTCCACATTTTAAGACAGCAAAATCAAAAATCCAGAACTCTTGCTTTTAATTGTCTATTGGCACTCGATTAAAATAAATCAGATACTAACAAAAAGTATTGTAAGGACCGAATTTTAGGATTATAGACAAACAGGTTTTATTGTCTATGGAATGGCTGTTCAATCACAGGAGTTGGCATACCTATAAATTTTACCGAAATTTTCAGTAAACAAAAAAAAAAAAAAAAAAAAAAAAAAAAAAAAAAAAAAACCACTTTACTACAAAAATAACAATTACAGGAGTTGGGATACCTATCAATTAAACTAAAATTACAAGTGTTATCATTATAGTATTTTTTATTTACCGAAAATTGTTATTATTATAGTATTTATATTTTTTTATTTATGGGATACGGAAAATTTTGGGGAAATGATAGGTACCTGTCCTTTATGACATATTTTATTGCTTTCTTACAAAAGTCGTCATGTTACAAATTTTACTTCAGAAATAAAATATGTCAGATAGGACATATGCCAACTCCTGTGGTTCAATAAATGATAGCTTACTCTATTAAACTCAATTCAATTCAAATCTGTTTTGCCTCTGAGTTGTACAACTCATCGGAATATCACAAAATGTGACCGGGGGGGGGGGGGTGTAGTGAGGCTGCTTCCTTCCACTTTTTTTTTTAAACATAACCTTTAACTGTAACAATTGAAATGTTCATTGAAAGGTTGGTTCCCCCCCCCCCTTTTTTTTTTGCAGTATAGTCAAATCGTGATACTCGGGTTCTTTGTGAATAAAATTTGATTGTGAAAGAAGTTGAAACCACCCCTCCCTTCCAACACACACACATTCAATATAGGATTTTTCGAGTTTGGACAATTTTCCTTTTTAAATTTGCTTGTCAAATTTTCTAAGGTAATTTGACATTCCCCCCCCCCCCCCTTAAAAAACGATACTACGTGCCTGAAAATGAATTCTATTCTGTTGAAATATATTATATGACATATTATAACTGCTATAACTTTGAGGTAAAATTTTGCGAGCCCCCCAGTTCATTTCCGTAGTATCTCCTTGATTAACATAGTTAAGTTTAATGTCTGATATTTATGTAGGTCAGTTTTAATGGTTAAAAACGATATATCACAATGACTGACTGCCTTATTTGAATGTAATAATATATTATACATCGAAATAACACTTCCTAAACAGAATTTACTCTGATTTGTGTGTGTGTGTGGGGGGGGGGGGGGGGTCATGCGTTTAATTTACGATCGATATTTCCCAGTTATACCATTGCTTAATAAACGATACATGTTGACGATCGCCTCGCAGTTGTAAAAATTTCCAATTAAAAGTTGTTTTGATGCTAATGTATACAGTTTTAATTTTAAATGTTTAGTTTATACCTCTAAGAATTACCTTCAATGTTGATAGATGATAACAATCTAAACTATCTCAAAGCATGGAAATTTGATGTTTGGAGCATTGTCGATTTGATCCGTAACATTTGCACAGAAATTATTTTACAAATTTACTCTAGATGAATCCTAAACTGTAGATATTTGCCCAAATCAAATCTTTTCTAGTATTATTCACGGCTGGTTACAAAACTGCTTTAACTTATTCCCTACAATACTTTCTTTCTCAATAATTTTATCAGTGTTGCCGATCGCATCAGAGTTGTTAACAGGGGTGTTATAGAACATGTAGAATTAATGTTAAATAAGATATTAAACATCTAACATGATTTTGTACAAAGATTACGGTCATCTATATAACTGTTTTACGGTCATCATCTTCTCGCTGGAATGTGTTTGTTACGGTCATCATACTGCAAAATTTCGGAGGCCTTTTATCATTTCATTTTCTTTTGTTTGGGTAAACAACAACTACTGATGTGGAGATAATACCGATGTTCGTTTAACCATTATCTTAAATTATTCAGTTTTATTGAATAATGTTTATAATCGTCGTCGAAAATTTTCAACCGATCGTCTCAACCGACATGTTTTGATGACCGTAAACTATATTACGGTCATCGGCTTTCCTACAGTGTAATTAGTACAATTATTTTAGGGAAGACTTTTTATATAATTTAAAATAGTGATATGGCATAATGTTTCTGTTATTTCCCTTTGGTAATGATTATCAAATAAGAATGCGTTTCCTGTCCATATTATCTCAGAAATATAATCTCTTCCGGTTGGAAAAAAGAGGGGAAACAACTCTGCTTAATCTCGATTTTTTAAGATTCATTAATTTTATTTATTTCCGCATGAAAAAAAAAAATCGACAAAATGATGAAATGCATCGGTCTGAAAATTTACGGGGATTGAAATCGGAGGAACACCCACCCCGGAGCTTGCTGGATATTTCTTCACAAAATATATCTACATTACTTACATGTATTTAGCATGTATGTCAAATGAAAAAGCGGGAAAAACCTGGGGAAGGGGTGTTCCTGTCTACAAGTACCTGTGATTGAAAATAATGTAATGATAACATAGAGCTATTTTAAGATTTCAATTATAACTATTTTAATTTTCTACTATAATATTATTGCAGTATAAAATTTGATAAATAAATAGGATCTTAATTTGTTCTAAAATAGATTCGTTGCGAACATGGAGTATCAAATCTCACGCAGTGATTCTCGTGAGATTTAACGGGACAGAAAATTTCAATCGTACCTGGCAGGACTACCAGAGAGGATTCGGTAATCCTGATTTTAACCACTGGCTGGGACTCGATAAGATTCACTACTTGACCAGGACAGGTAATAAAAGGGAGCCATGATTCAAAATCAACAAAGTCTTTATTATTAGTATTAAAGAAATAGCTTGATAAGGTTGTTAATTTCATTATTTGCATTTTTTTGGTAACACAGAACTGTTGACTTGTTTACTTCAAAGATGCATTATAGAAGGAATTAGAGATATGTATAATTATGTTTATGTGACGAATTTTAGGTTGTACATATTATCAACTACTTAATAGTTATTAATTAATGTTATTTATGATTAATTCGATCAAGACAAGATGAAGTAACAATTGCTTAATTGAAACAGCTACTGTATACAGGGTTATTTTTCGCTTGTGTTTTTTCCCCTTTTACACGATTATGCAACGTTCTAAATTCGCCCAGACAAAGTTTAATGAGAAAATACAGTCTCCTTAGTGTTTGTCCCGTCTTAAATTCGACCACTTGCAACGAGAGCGAAAGGAACGAAAATTAAAGTGAGCGAAAATTTCCCATAAAATACTTCCTCCCATATAATGCACAATTTAACCCACCTTTTAGGGGAAAACCTCTAATACTTGACTTTCAAACTGTTAAAATACTTTTTTCAGGTTATAACATATTTCCTGTCTATTTATTTGATTGGTATGCCGTTTCCAAAGTCGTCCGTTATTTTCATTTCAACGTATCCAGTTCACCAAACTTTCAACTCTCCATCAGGGACTATTTGGGCCAAGTTCCAGATGACCTCTTGTACAACAATGGAATGAACTTTGCTACGTATGACAAGAACGACTACAATGATTGTGCAAAGAAGCTGAGAGCAGGATGGTGGTACAATGACTGCACGTACGCCCTACCGACAGGTGTTTACTATCCGGGAGGAGACTACAGTCCTAAAGGAGGGTTCCATGGTGGAATGTTTTGGAAGGACTGGAGGGGATATGGATATTCCCTCAAAGCCATTAGCATGTTTCTATCAACTTCTGTGTAATTGACATTATGATAATGATATAAAATTGAAGATCTCACATTTACCCCAGTAAATTATGAGTCGGCTATGAATTTTACGATACTATAATTGGTGCCTCGACCAGGATATCTACATGACAATAATTTCCCTCATATCTTCAAGAAGACTGTTTTTGTTAATTTTTATGTTATTTTTTAAAAGAATTCATACATTTAAATAATAAAAAGCCTACGCGGGGAATGTATACATGTGTATTTTTTTTCCTGCAACAGTTGCATTGTTAATTCCCATACTAAAAAAACAAAGAAAGTTTTTTATTGTATTAATATATACGTGAATTCAAAATAAATCAATATTAATCTGAATAAAAACAACAAAATCATAGTATTACAGGAACGCATGCCAATCGCAACTTCTCGGGCCTTTCCGTCTAGCGGAAAAACAACCTCGAATGTATTACGTAGACGCCATTACAACCCCCTTTTCACAAACTTCGAAATAAATATGGGAAGACCTCTTATCTGTGGATTATAGAGTTTAACTTTATTGAATGTAAAGATGTTACCTGAAATATACTATAGAACATGTACATGTAGAAGGGGCTTTTAACTCCGTCTATCCTATACTTAAATAAATAGGAAGTTGTATAAAATTTTAACATCCGGTGGTGTTTGTTTTTCCGACCTCTTACGGAAAGACCCGAGATGATGCGATTGGAACGCATGCTTCACATGCAGTACTGATAGGTATTGTTTCAATAAAATTAAATATAAGGTCAAAGTTAGTTTGAAACTTGGTTTTATCCTATTATCCTAGAAATTGAAAGAATGTCATAGTCCAAGGTCACATGATGGCCTGAAGGTCTTGCACAATTTTAAATGCTTTAAAGTTTAAATATAATCCCTATCTGTAGGTCTAGAATTCAAAATATATGGCCAACAAGATTTTTAAACATTAAAAAAAACGTATGTCGAATTAACTATGTGTTTGGTGGCAAAATGGCTGTAATGTTTTCAAAAAATCTGAGGAGACATAAAACAGTCATATTAAGTCAAAGTTCAGATCAATGTCACAAAGTCAGTAAGCCTACTACGAAAAACTAAAGCCCGTCCATTAAAATTTACTTGGTTACTGTATGCAGTTCAAACTTGCAGTAGTACGTACATAAGTATGCCACTGAAACCAAGTGCCCCGATTGACTTTTCATATTCCCATCATAGACCCCTATTTTTTTTATTTTTTTTATTTTATTTTATTTTTTTTTTGCTTGATATATTTTATCAAAAACAACGCAAGCGAGTACTTTCCATATATTACATAAAAATCCCATCCATTTCATTTCATTAAATAATTAGTCATGCGAGCAAAGCATTTAAATCACGGATGAACTGTCCCGTTGTCAGTCACAAAACAAGATGTGTTTGTGAAAGACTGATGCCCCCGTATGGCAACTTATAGCGAAGGTTAAACTTTCTCAAATGCAAATCAATTATGTTGGTACCCAAAGTAAGGTCTTATCTCGAGGAATATACACGTATCTTTGAAATATGAAGCCCTAGCAGCATCCTTTAAATAGATATGGAAAAGGTTAAAGTTTTTCAAAAGTGTGTCAAACATCAAGGTCATGGTCAAAATTAATAGTACCCAAGGAAAGGCCTTCTCACAAGAAATACACATGTGAAATATGAAAGGCCTAGCATCAACCATTCAAAAGTTACGGCCAAGGCTAAACCTTTTCAAATTCCAAGGTCAAGGTCAAAAGGTAAAGGTTATTGGTATCTAAAGTAAGGTCTTGTCACAAGGATTATATATGTGAAGTTTACTATATGTGAAGGTTAATGTTGGGTGAAATTTTGCAAAACTTGGTCAAACTCCAAGATCAAAAGGTCAAATATGATGGTACATGTACCCAAAGACAGATCTTGTCACAAGGTATATACATGTGAAATATGAAAGCCATAGATCCAACCAATAAAAAATTGTGGACAAACAGACAGACAGACGAACAGGGCAAAATTTACACTATATGCCCCCGAATCTTCGATTACGGGGGCATAATTACATTCATAATTTGTATTGTATACTACGGTTGTGTTTTGTTCAAGGAACTGTTCTTTCGTTAGATCTTTCAAAGTCATAATAGCAATACCCGCACTACTACCGGGAACCAGGGTGATAAAGACCAATAGATGTAAAGATGTTGATTTCTTTTTTTTTTTAGAAGCATTAAGAAGACTGTTACATATAACCTTTTACTTTTTTAAAGAATAAAATGTTAGCTTTTTTTCTAACCATATTGCTTGAAGTGCACAATGGAACAGTCAGGATGAAAATATTTTACATGAAATATTTCCTGTTTAAAAGAAATCCAAACGCAACACAAAATTAACATGGTTTTGTCGAAGGTCCTTCTTCTGATTGGTTGATAAGTTTTTATATTAATTGACGGATTGCAAAAAATACCACCCCCAAACTAGTAGGAAAACTATATCTTCTAAAGATTCTCAACACAGATCAATTGAGAAGATCTAATTTTCTGCTTGCAAGGTTTGTATCATTATGAAGTACATTAATATGATCAGTGATGCTGGTTAATGCACAATTATTTTTTTTAAATTTTATTATTTCAGTAACCTTGCAGCATGCAGAGAAAGGTTTTGCTGTGTATCGTTCTTGTTCAATTTGGAACGTGGCTTTCTCTTGGCAATGCTGCAGCCGTGAAGTTCAAAGGTATAATATATACAAACACAGTTGAAATATGAAAGAAGTAATTTTTTAAAATAATTTTTTAAAAATTTAATTTTGTCTAAATAAAATGTTAAAATTATTATCTGCTTTTTGGCTGTACGGATTTTGATAACTGAATTGTAGAAAGAGATACGAGGAATCATGATAATTATTTTTAAAAATCCATATATCTATACAGGTACATGTATATACATGTAGTAGTAACTGTACAGTCAAGTCTCGGAAATAAGGACACCAATAATCCAAATTCTTCATCTTGCATTCGTTTAATTGGAATACAATTTACCTTTCTATCTACCAATCATTAAAAGTGCTTTAAAATAACCCAGACGCCTCACTGATTTACCTGGACGATTTGCTCGGAAGCACCAGCGTCTGGATAAACGATCTCGACTGTATACTATAAGCCTTCGAATTCATTCGGAACTTTGCTATTGATGACAGTCAGTTGACAAAACGGATATCCCTGCATGATCTCAAAGCAGCTGTTCTTTTTTTTTTTTTTACGGATGTATTCGCAATCCAACATTTACATATGTATACAATGTTTAATTATTTTATTTCTTTTTTCGAATATTTTGTTTCGTACCAGATTGTGACCATGTACGTGCAGCGGGGTTTGTCAAAAACCAGACATACACCGTGTGGATGAATGATACAACTTCCTTCAAGGTACTAATTAGTACAGTTTTTTTAGGGAAGACTTTTCTGTTAAAATATAGTAATAAGGCATAATGTTCTTCTGTTTCCCTTTGGTAATAGTTATTTAATTACGTTTCCTGTCCAAATTATCTAAAAAAAATATATAATATAGTATTTCCGGTAGAAAGAGAGAGAGAGAAGAAAACTTTCCCTACTCTTGATTTCTTAAAAATTTATTTCCACATGAAAAAAAGGGAAAAATGAGGAAATGAAATCAGGATTGAAATTAGTGTAATGATAACACAGAGCTACATGTAATTTTAAGATTTCAACTTCAATTTTTTTGTACATGTGTTTTTATTATCATAATATAATTGTATTTAAAAATTGATAATTAGATCATTGTGAAAAATTACTCCTCAGATTCGTTGCGAACATGGAATATCAACCTCGAATGCAGTGATTATGATGAGATTAAACGGGACAGAAAATTTCAATCGTTCCTGGCGGGATTATCAGAGGGGGTTTGGCAATCCTAAATTTAACCACTGGCTGGGGCTCGATAAGATTCACTACTTAACCAGTAGAGGTAAAACGGAAGAATTATAAAAAAAAAATTATAATTCATATTCAGCCTATATGTATTTTAATATCACTGATAAAAAGAAATATGTTAAAATGATTTTCAGTAAATATGCAATACACTGTAAGATAGAATTTTTACTGGTTTACTTTAAATATACAGTAGAAAGGGAATTAGACGAACCTAGATATGCCATGATCGGTTTTAAGTCATGCATGCCATTGACTTATTAAAGAATGATACTACATATATACGTGATTTAAAACTCGTGATTGAACATTCAATCATGCCAGAGAAGCAGATATCTTATAATTTGTCCCAATACAATGTATAAGTAGGGTAAAAAACCCATCTCTTGGTTTTCAAACTTTAAAATACATTTTTTCAGGTTATAACATACTAACTGTAAACATGCTTGATTGGTATGCCGTTTTAAAGTCCGTCCGCTATTTTCATTTCAACGTATCCAGTGCACCAAACTTTCAACTCTCCATCAGGGACTATCTGGGTCAAGTTCCAGATGACCTTTTGTACAACCATGGAATGAACTTCGCTACGTATGACAAGGGAGAATTCGACTACAATGATTGTGCACAGAAGCTGAGAGCGGGGTGGTGGTACAATGACTGCACGTACGCCCTACCAACAGGTGTTTACTATCCGGGAGGGGACTACTCGCCTAAAGGGGGGTTCTATGATGGAATGTTCTGGAAGGACTGGAGGGGATACGGATACTCACTAAAAGTCATGAGGATGGTTCTTTCTACTTCCGTGTAATTGAGATAATGATATAAAAATGAAGATCTCACATTTACCCACGCAGTAAATTATGAGTTGGTTATGAATTTAGCGTTACTATAATTGGTGCCTCGACCAGGATATCTACATGAACATTTTTCCATTATATCTTTAAGAAGACTGTTTTAGTTAGAATCTTTATATCTTTTAAAGAATTTGTACACTTAAAATAAATCAATGCATAAAAAAGTAAAAAGTTTAAAAAAAAAAAAACACTTTGTACATCAAGGTACCATTTAAAGATTCTCTTTGTATGGAATACTAAAACGTCCTGTACCTATACAGTATGAATAAAGTTTGCACTTTCCACTTGATCCATTTAGAATTTTGTCTATTGCTTTTTAATGCAGTACAAATGACTGTGGAAATGGTTGAATACTCCGAATTGATCGAAATATCTCACTTATAAAATTCTTCAAACAAACACGTGTATTCAAAACAAATCAATAATCTGAATAAATACAACAAGAAACATTGTATTTCATGGAACACATGCTTCACATACAGTATTGATATGTATGGTAGAGTGCGAAGTATATGGTCAGCATTTTACGTTTTGAACATTAAAAAATATATAAGTCAAAGTTACAAGGAGTGTTTGTTGGCTGTTATGTTTTTAAAAAATCTGAGAAGAAACAAAACACATATTAAAACTGAAAGAGAAAGCTAGAAAGTAGGTCAAAGTTCAGATCAATGTCACAAGGTCAGTAAGCCTATTACAAAAAACTAAAGCATGCCACAAAGCCAAATGTTATTGAAATTATAGAACAAACTCGTTTTTTGAACACAGGTCAATGACCAAGCTCAAAACATCAAGGTCTATAAGACCAGGCCCCACTATCATTAAGCAGTCTTGAACTTATTTAAGTCGCAATTGTTCAGTCATTCATAAAATGAATATTTGTTATAACCGACAAATGAAAATTACAGTAAATTTCAATGTGAAAGGAAACAATTTTTTCATAATTCTATAGCTAAAGTCTGAAACAACTGCTTCATGCTCCCAGGGCCAGTGCTTTTACGACATGGTACATGTAAAAGCCCGACCTTGTGCAAATCTAAGACTTTAGAATTTTTTTTCTTTTTTTTTTCGGGAATAATTCAATGACAAGTTCAAGGCTTGTATATATAAGCCCAATAATTCATGTAAGGTCTATAAACATGCTTAAATTACATGTACCCTAAAGTCCAGCCTTTAGTGGTTCAGGCCACAAGACCATTTGAGAATAGACTGAGGTCAAAGTTTAGATTTTGAATTCAAGAAACATGATTGAAAAGTTGAAGTCTGTAAACAGAAACAGTGAAAATTTGGCCTTATTTTCTTGATTATTTCAGAAGTTATGCAGATTCACTTAATTCTGTTATATGGTCTTGGGGCCAGAGGCCCATGGACAAAAATACTCTTTTTTGAAAGTATGTCAAAAGTTAATGTCGAAGATAATATTTTAAAAGTTTATCATTCACTAACAATATACCTGCTAAATATCAAAGCCACGATACATTTTCTCATTTTATTCATATCATGGTGTCTGGGGGTAGAATATGGCCACAATGGGGGCATCAAAAGCTTAAATGTGAATATATGGTAAAAATAAAATTTTCTCAGGAACGCGGGATCATTTGTTCATACAGTCATGTACATGTATCGTGGTTCCCAAGGCACTGGTGAGGCTACAATAGGGATAGAAATTTTACGTGATGAAAAAGGGAAAATATCCCCAAGAATCCTCTCAAGAACAAAGAAAAAATAAACATATATCAATTGATTTATTATAAAAAAAGCAAGCGCAGAAATAATGGCTTGAGACCAGTAAGGCTATACATTTGCAAGCATCTCAAGTAATCATTTAATGGAGATTCATATTTGTTCAAAGCATGACCAACGTGAAGCTAGAATTAGGATTTTAAAGATTGTATTAGAAAAGTTCAGGAGACACATCAGGTATGCAAACATTCTCAATATGTATGTCTATTCAAGTGTGTTCAAATCATGAACTGGATGCTGGGGTTAGAAACTACATTATAAATCTAGAAGTATAAAGGAAACATTCTGACTTCTTCTACAGAACAATTAGGCCACAATAGTTAAATTGATATTCAGCATTACCATATAGACCCCCAGAACATTGACCCCTTCGGAGCAGGGTTAGGCCACGGCATGGGCTCAAATTTTGCATTACCACGATGCAAGTAATCAAGTTTCAAAAATGCAGGCTGTACCAGTCGGACATGCCAACAGAAAGACAGAGTCTGCAGCACAGACACCGAGGAAGTGATCCATAAGTGTCGCTCTGCTTTGGGAGTGACACAAAAATTAGAATTAAATCATATCCACATGTATGGTTCTCTCTCTATCTTAAATCGAATTGGTTTTGCTTAGAACTGGATTTCACGAGTTTAACATACTTGTACTTTTCACGTTCACTTTTCGCGTTAACCATATGGTTTGCTTAGAACTGGCTTTCACCAGCTGAACATCTAGTACTTTTCACTTTGAAATTCCATTTTGCAATTATATTTCCCGTTTTTAATTAAAAGAAGGATCATTTTCTTTTAGTGTCTGTATGCTTTGTATTACATTGTTGAACATGGAAACAGACTTTTGTTGCACAATAATAGGAAAGGGAAAAATGTTTCCTTCTTCGAGTTAGAATAATTTCATACCTTTTCAACACGATTTTATTTAGTTTAATTAGTCAATTGAAGAGAAATGTCACCTTACCTGAGTTCAACTCTTTTAGGAAGAAAAAAGCTTTTAAAATCTTGTTCTAAATAGGTTAAGGTTACATAGGCAGTTTTAATTGCTTTTAGCATTTCAATGGTGGCGGGAATTGAAAGGGGGGAGGGGGCTTCTGTCCTTTGATTAAAGCAGTGTATACATTACACTGAGTATAGAAAGGTTAAAAAAAATAAATGTCAGGTCTACATTGTTGAAAATGTAACATTTGTCCATCATGAGACTTTTGTGAATGGCTATCGGTATGTTAAGCCTTTTTTGTGAATACCGGTATTTTTGGCGTTTTTGGTACATTCATTTTTAACCTCATTCTCTCTCAAAAAGAGAAGAAAAACAAGGAAAAATAGCAACAAAAGTCATATGGCTTGACCTGAAGTCTTTTCTGTGATTGGTTAATTGGTCTCGATATCAATTTAATACCATGAACACCATCCTTGTATTCAAAGTGGAACAGGACATTACACTTAGCTGCTAACACAAAAAAAAAACAAAGGTTTTCTAAAAAGGTTTGAATTCCGTATATATTGTATTTAGCTCCCATTACAAGAAATTAGCAATTTAATGTGTTTTTCTTTATTTTAGCTGAAGCGGAAGTGGACATCATGAAGTTCTCAGTTTTGCTATGTATCCTCGTCGTCCAGTTTGGAGCCGGTCTTTCTGTGTCAGCTGTGAAATTTAAAAGTATGAAATATCCAGAATATCACACTCCATATACATGTACCTGTTCAATACATAGGGCTCACGGCGGGTGTGACCGGTCAATAGGGGATGCTTTCTCCTCCTAGGCACCTGATCCCACCTCTGGTGTTTCCAGAAGTCCGTGTTTTATACCTTTTGTTTACCGGATTTATGAGACTGATCCCTGTTTGTTATCTTCATTTTTATTATAATTATTTTTTTTTTGATCTGTTGGTTCATTTTATATTTTCTTTGTCTGTTTTTTTTTTTTTTTTTAAATTTTTTTAAGGTTGTAACCATGTAAGAGAAGCGGGCTTCCTTAAAAACCAGACATACACTCTTAGGAAGAATGACACAACTTCCTTCAGGGTAATATACGATGTACATGATGATTAATTAATTCAATTAATACCAGGAAGGCTATAAATTTTTTTTTTTCAATTTTACATCACTTTAATAAATTTTCCTGCCATTTAATAATACAGAAGTATAAAAATTCGGGTAAAAATTACACAATAGATTCGTTGCGAGCATGGGTTGTCCTCCTCAAGCCCTGTGATTCTTTTGAGAGGAAACGGAACGGCAAGATTCAATCGTTCCTGGTCGGACTATCAGAGAGGATTTGGAGATAGTTTGGAATTATTGGGCAGGACTTGACAATATTCATTACTTAACTGCTACAGGTAAGTATAATGAATTGTTCCACTCGAAGGGACTTCGTAGGATTGGCAAAACATGAAATAAAAATATAAATATAATAGAAAAAAGCCCCCCCCCCCCCCAAAAAAAAAAACCCTACGTACTGGACATAATTTCCTGATCGTTTTTATGCCATTGCCAATATTTGAGATTCTTATACTTGTTACATATATATATATAAATATAAAAGCATTAAATAATTGATGTGTATGGTTCCTAAAAGTAGCATTTTTTCAGAAAAATTTTACAAAATGAAACTTGACAAACTTTAAAACTTTCAAGCAAAGCATTTCGAAAAAAACAACAACTTTATTTTACTTTGTATAACACAGTGCGTTCACTTTCATGAGCAAGGATTGACAAATCTGGTTTACATTCCAAAACAATTGTCCCCATATATGTAATGTGTCTATTAGTAATCCACGTCATAAAAAAGTAGTATATCTTGTTTCAGGATACAACATCTTAAATGTATTAATGTATGACTGGTCTAATGTTGCTAAATACATCGACTATTCCCAATTCAATGCGCCGAACTATGAGCTCTCCATACGAGGTTCTGTAGGTCAGGTCCCAGATGACCTCTTGTTCAACCATGGGATGAAGTTTGCTACGTATGACAAGAACGACTACAATGGTTGCGCAATTAGACTAAGAGTGGGGTGGTGGTACAATGACTGTACATACGCCCTACCCACCGGAGTTTATTATCCGGGAGGAAACTATACACCCACAGACGGGTTCTACGATGGAGTGTTTTGGAAGGACTGGAGGGGATACGGATACTCACTCAAATTTATTATAATGAGTTTATCTACTGTGTAAATGGGAGAGTTAAAGAACGATATGTTATATTTTTCCCACTGAAATGAATTTCCCATTGTAACTGGTGCCTCGACCAGGATATTTATGAAAATAATTTGTAACCATCGATAGAAGAAATGTATTTCAAGAGAATCTCAGATTTTCTTACGTAGAAAATAAAGGAAATTCAATAAAATAGCACCGATCTCCAAGAAAATTCAGCTTATTTTTCCTTTGTGGCCTTGATTGTGATGTCTTAGTCTGTCTGAAATTTAACAAGATATGAAAGGCATATTTCTCTCCTAAAAGAGCTTAATTTAAATACACATAAAGCTGATATACTGATTTGATTTTTTTTTAAAGATATATATGTTGCGTCTCGTATTTTTTTTAATGCACAATCTGATTTACAACGGTATTAATAAATAGACGAATTATCAATTTTTTCTGGTTTTCCATGGCTTTAACTAACATTTGAAGCTCAAGTGGGAATCTTGAGACATATACATACATTGCTCAGCACTTTCAGTTGAATTCTCACCTTTGTCTGTTTTTTTCCTATAATTTGTCAATATGATATAATACATAAATCGAAAAACTAAGAAAGTAAGTCATTCTTCAAACATTGGAAAACACAGGATACAGAAAGTGCACACGTCTCCATTGTCAAAGATGACATACAGGTATAAAAGGATCAGGTGAAGTAAGGGGCCAAAGGTCCCTAATACAAAAACTGGAAACATGCTTGAAATGGTGACAATTTATAAATGAAGAATTGTTTTAAACCATTTTTTATTTTGAGATAGGGTATACACAAACCGGGACCGCAGAAACCGGGTATACACAAACAGGGACCGCAGAAAGTCATTTCAGTGCGAGGGTGGGTGGGCCAATCTAACAGGAATTCCTTGACAAGCCGAAAAAAGGTCATCAGGCATTATTAATGAGGAGGCACAATGCTAAACTATAGACTTGTTTTCTATTGTATAGTTTATACTTGCAGAATGTTTTAATGGATGTAGGGCAGAGCTCCCTGGTTCCTATAGGACTAACAGAAGCTACATTATTGGTCAAAGATTAGAGCAGTTTCCCCAAATTACTCATGAATATTCGTTAAATTTTGAACGCAATGCTTTGAAAACCACAGATTTCAGTCTAACTCTGATGTTTAGACACAAATGTGTCTAACACTAATTTACTGCATAGTATGCTAAATGGGCAGATTTGTTAGCTTGTAATTCTTTTCCCTAAGAAATTAAGAGAATTCTGAAATTAAGTTGACATTCCTGTGATGTGTATGGTATCATTAAAATTCAATTATGAAAGAAGAAGCAATATATGTTATAAACTACATGTATTTTAGTACAGTGTATGTACATTCTAAAATTATCTTTGGCAATGTAGTAATGTGACCTATTGACCTATCTTGGTGCAAAGAACCAGGAAAAAGATTCCAGGTTCCTTTTTTTTTTTTAGAAAAAGAAATCAAGTCAATAAGAAATAGACGTTTAATGTATGTAGCTGTCCTGCAGCTAAACAGTGAAATACAGTTTATAAATATATTGCACAATACAACATGATTAAAGGCAAGTTCCATCACAATATGTCTGTACAAAAAGATTGAGACATGACAGAAATTACATGTATATGGAGATTGTAAAGCAAAAAGTGAAGACAAAAACTAAACAATTCATAAAATTGTAGATTAAAGAAAAGTATGAGTGATATGTCTGATTCATAATGCAATTCATTGGGCCAAGTTTCAAAAATTCTCCGTTTGCAGTTGCCTACCCAAAATGTTTAGAGTGGGTAGATATATATATTTTTTTCCTTCTTATATCAATTTTAGTTTCCAAGTTTTTCAAAGGAATTTTCATAGGGTAACTTAAATTTTTATTCACTTGCTGAGCAATTACTTAATAAGCTCCACTTAACTGAAGCCACTAATTGATTTTTAATATCCTGAAAACTTGAAATCTACCCCCCCCCCCCCCCCCCGAAAAAAATCTAAAAAATGACTGGAAAAAAGTTTATGCTGGTTGGATTTTTTAGTAAGTCGGTTAGCAACTGCAAGCAAACGATATTCTATTGTAGGCTTCAAAAGCAAAGCTGTTTCATTATAGTCCTAATTACAAGTAGAATTGCAAAGCATTCATATCAAAAATATTCAGTATTGCAAACAGAATGGGGTTACAAAATTGTGAAGTCAGAAATCTGAATGATACATTAAAGGATCAAATTGCAAAAAACAAAAAAAAAAAAAAGAACCATAAAGGAAAAAAAAGATAATTCTTATTTGTAAAGAAGTTGAACTGAGAAAATATATATCATTTTTGAATAAATTATACATGAATATATAAAAAGCTTAACTACCTTTCTCCCTGGGAAAATTATTTAATTCAAATTATTCACTGCAAGTACACCTGATAAAGAATAGGAATGTTATACATGTATTTCCAATTTTCCATATGATATGTACATTGTTTGTCACTTGACGATAATCAATATTATGCCTTTTAATTACACTGACCGACACTTACACATGTAAAATGTGAATATAAATAATCTCATATTTGGTAAACAGAGCATGTACACGTATTTAAACATGTAACATATTAGAATGAAACAACTGACAAAATTTAAGACAATTGATGATTATATTATAAACATAAATACAGGTACATTGTAGGAATAAAAGTTTTGCCATTCTTCTAAAATATAATGTGCAAATGAATTAATGGCAAAATGTATATAAACTTTAAGGCATATATATGAAAGCGAACACTTTGACCTGCAAAGTTGTGGTGTTTTTTGTTTGTTTGTTTGTTTTTAGAAAATATAAACCTTGGACTTTGTTTTTTTTTTTAAATCTTGAACTATCTACAATGAATCTGCACAAATGGTATCATTTGTGTTTAAATCAATGGTTACTATATATATCTAAAATATCATTCACAAGCCCTATTGTAGTTAACCTTCATAATCAAATAATATCTTGGCAGCTAACAAAGAATCAATCTCATTAAAAAAGACTGAAAATATAAAAATTTGTACACCATTTACATATAACTGTATTCGTAATACAGTATGACTTCTAATCGAATGACTAAAGAATGAACACTTTTTTTTTTTGAAAGATGTTATAAATTCTAATACAGCAACCTGAGCAGAAAAAAATTCTGATGAACCAGAAATGAACATTTAAAATGTAATGCCATTTGCAATCCCCTGTCTCTTAATTTACACTTTGTTTTGAACAGATCTCTCTGCTTTCCTAGCACCGCTCTTCAATTTCTGAAATCTGTCAGGATTTCGTCTAAAATACACAATAGTAGCTACCACAACCAAAGCCAAAACAATTCCAGCAACTGCGATACCAATGATGGGACCCAGGTTCTGGTGGGACCTGGCCACGTAGACACCACCTTGGTCCACCTGGAAGCTGGCGGTTCCTCC
This sequence comes from Saccostrea echinata, assembly GCF_033153115.1. Classification (NCBI taxonomy): domain Eukaryota; kingdom Metazoa; phylum Mollusca; class Bivalvia; order Ostreida; family Ostreidae; genus Saccostrea; species Saccostrea echinata. The sequence goes on from NW_026889778.1 coordinate 39,833,736, forward strand.
GTTAACTGAGGATGGGATCTTTGTCCAGCTGGCCATATCCTGGAATTTGGAGCGGTAAATTTCCACATTACTGGCATCAGGATCTACCTGCATCTGAATGGTAAAGGTGGCGCCATTCTGTGTCACCACAGTCTCTGGTCGGATGACAACAAAGTTACTGGCGTAGTCATCTCCAACCTGCAAATAAACATATTAACACTGAATTTGGTATTGTTCACGAAAAAGCAAAATTACTACAAATAAAAGCAAAATTAAAGCAACATTTTTTTTTTAATAAAAACTACATGTATATAAAAATTTCATTAAACATTCAATAAAATCTCATATGATTAGTACACTAGCAACACCATATGCTTTTATCATTACAGAGTATTTTATTTTGAATTGTTGTGTAAGAAGTTTACAGTGTAGTTTATCTCAATAAAACCAACTTAATGTGTGATATGAATTTTTTTTAATATGAACGGAGGGTATGGCTGGGTTACTCACTGGTTCACTCCTCAGTGACCCACTCCCTACTGCCTGTTCGGGGGACCACTCCTCCATTTGTAGGGTCTGTAGAGTGGCGAAAACACCTTGCCCGACCATCACCTTGGCTCTACTGTAAAAGTAAAGCCATAACATATAAATTTCACTCTTTATCATTCAAATAAAAACTCTACAAACTAAAAATTTAAAATGAAGATCCATTCCCTTATTACTTATATGTATTTTCAAAATAATGGAGCGGATGATATTTGTTGTACAGTCCAAATGCTTAAGAAACAAAAAAATATGAACCGATTTTCAACAAAATTTGAATCTTACTTATCAGCTAAAGCCAATGTTCCACCTCCCCAGCCAATGGCCTGGTTTCCTGTGAGGTAGGGTAAAACCGTGATCCTCCCCTTTTGATCTCGATTGGAGAAGTCATTGTTACGAGTACACATGTAGTGGTACGTCCCTTCCTGGGAAATCATACGGAGACCAAGATCAAAATAAGTACCCGCATCATCCAGTTGGGAGAGTTCACCTCCAAAATGTCCTATAAAACAGATATGTCAGTCTATGGTGCAATAATTCTCGTGCATTTTTTAAAAAAAAATCTACATACAAGTAATTTCAAGTTTTATAACAAATTCTGAAAAGTTTTCCTACATGACAAACTTGAAGAGAAAGTTTTATTGTTGTGCACAAAGCACACTGTGGTCATTTCTTAAGATTATATGCTTCAAAAACACATTTTCTGCATAGTGCAATTTATCCCTAAATACCTGGAGAATTAAATGCCAGGTGCAGCAGATCTTCTTGACTAAGACCAAGGAAAGATGAGTTGACAGCATGTGCTGGATAATTCACTCCATATTTTCCGTACACTGCCCCGGGGCCAAATCTGGTCAGACTGCCCTCATCATAGGTCGGATCTCCAAGCTGGACAATATTGTTCCTATCTGACCTGGCCTGTCCATTGCCGTCATTGTTTGGGTTGTTAGTATTGGAGCCTGTCCATCTGTACAAGTGAACAATGTCAATATCAAATACTGTAGAATTACTTTTTTCCCTGTGGGATTTATTTATGCTATGTATACGGTCACAAATATTCCATGGAAATTTGTTTCAATGTACTTCATGTGCATCTTAGACCTTCAAGAAATCATCATAATATTCTACCTGTGGATTGAACAGAAATTGTGGTTCCCATGGAAAAAGGTACATGTATGTTTACAGTATGTGCAAAGACACAAAATATACAAAATTCAATGCGGTTAAAGCTCCCAAACAATTTCTTGTCTATTCACTTAAATAGTGAAATAACAAACGACTATAGGTACTACAAAGATCATGTCATTTTATCCATATTTTGTAATACATGTATCTTGTTGAAATACCTCAGTGACAAGTTTGACTTTCTTTGTAGTAGAGTATGAGTTTGTTTTAATGTAAATACAAGTATGTACAAACGTGTTGTTTCAACTATCCATCTCCGTGTTTATTTATAGTATCCATATTTATTTACCCTAGAAGTGGAGGTACTTCATTTCCATGTTAATTCACTTTATATGTACAATACGTGTACTCTGAGGTTCCAATATGATTATGGTTAATGTAATATACATGTACATGTATGTTCAAATTTTCTGTCTTTGGGGGTTAACTCAGTGAATATGTATCTTAATTAAAGTTTTATAGATTTTCAGCTCTATGTAAACTCACTGTATATGTATGTAATTTGAGGTTCCCATCTCCAGGTTGTTGGGTACAAAGTCGTATTCTACAGATGGGTACACCTGTACAATGTTTCCTCTCTTCCCTCGTACATTGAGATTGGAGATTGTTCTTCCCACGGTACTGGCCGGGCGGGGGCGAATGGCAAAAGCAAAAGACCTGTAAAGTTTATATTCAATTATATGTATCTTTTCAAAATACTTGAAACCCAGGGTCAGATACTATAATTGCAAAACTTTGGGTTGGGTTTCAACATTTCAGAGATATATATCCTCTCAAAAACAAAACCAAGTTTCAGGAAAAAAACAAAAACTAATTTAAGAATAAAGTGATATATTTGGTTGAAGCTCTCCATCTTTTATCAAAATTATTGGTAGAACTATGTTTCAACATTCTCAAAAAATAAATTAATAAACTCTTAATCACCTGTCCTCAAATGTACGACCAAATTGTGCTGTGTTTACAGCAAGCTGGAGTTCAAAGTTCGCATCGTTGAAGACTTTAACTTCAGGGTTGTTTTCAAACAGGAAGCCCCTTTGGTTAGCCTCATTTTCAGACAATCCGACTTTGTCAGCCAACTGAGCATCCACATCTGTATCATACGTAGTGTTCCAGCCATTGTAGTCACCAGTGGAAATATTGTACCTGTATATGAAGAAATGACTCAGTAATGGAATCCTATGTACCATATACATGTATACTCGCATACAAGTTAATTTACTTATAAGTCGATTGCATTCCTTCAGCTTATTTGGAAGAATATTAAATCGACCTGCTTGTAAGTCAGCAGGATTATTTTTTTTTTGCCAAATCAGTTGTTGATTTCAGATAAATATTTTATGGTATTTAACTGACGTGTTTCAAAGTATTTTTCAGGATACAACATCAATATTTAAAATTTTATTGACAAAATTATTAACAACAATACATTTAAAACAAGAATAAAATCATCACAATGAAATAAAAAGATAACGAACAGTTACACACTTGCACTGCAATCTGTACACACTTGACAAGTACTAAAGGCATATAGAAACCTTAAAATTTCCTTTCCTGCTTTTTAAAATATTAAGAATTTATCTCGACTCTGTCAATTTTCATTGACATTATTTATGAAAATACTACATTAAGGACTAACTTATCAGTTGGACAGATTGTTTAAGACCAAAATTTATTTCCCAAAAATCTGACTTAAATGTGAGTATATATACATGGAAACAAGTAACAGTTACTATAAAGTCAGAACCAGACAATAAAGCTCCCCAATAAGGAAAGCAGATAATATAAAGCCTCTGTTATAGGGAAGTTGTATATTTTCCCCATCCCTCATATCAGATCAAAAAAGAAATTTGATTATAAAGAACTAAATTGAATAATTCTTAATCAAATGCATAATTCCTGTTCATCCCTACATAGCAATGTGTTAAAATTATGGTATTTATTCTTCAATTAATTTCATAAGCACCTTATTCTCATGGCACAATTCTCGTGAACAGTATTGGGCACAGTCCAGTTGAAGACCAGGGCGTGACCTCCGATCCCGTTACCTAGGTGATTGTCTCTAGAGAACTGGGTCTCACGGCAGTCTGGGGCCTCGATACCAAAGGCAGGGACCTCCTTCCACTCTGCCAATACACCATTGGGGTCGTTACTGGGGTATCTGTACACCTATTCATTATCAACTTCAGTTTAGTAATATCAGACATCAAAATTGAAGAATACCAACACTTCAAACATAGTTTGTTTATTTACCGGTATATAATCAGCTATTCAAGGAGATCACAAATTTTACAAAACAAATAAGAAGCAAACAATTCTGATTGTTAACTTTCTTCAATTTAAAGTTTCTTCTCTTTTTTTTTCAAGTTTGATAAAAATTTACTTTATTAATATTTGTATGAAATCATACACTAAATTTTTAAATGCCAAATTCAATGTCTTTTTACTAAATACTTATATTTAGGTATTTTTTTTAAAACTGTTAACTGACAAATACGAAAGTTCACTCAAGTTTTTACCCCTTCCCTCCCCTCCCCCTTCTTGCTAACTCTTTACTGTTCCCTAAAAAAAAAAAAATAATAAAAAATTTCTTCCATAAAAATTGCTAGAGTTATAACTGACCTCACAAGCCTCTTTAGTGTTGGGGAGGGTGATTCTGCCAAGGTTTTCTTGGAGAACCTCTGCTGGCATCACACAGCCGTACCGGGGTTTGACGTTGGCACTCTCAGCTTTGTAATAAGGACATCTGGTGGCATCATTAGTCAGAACAGCAATATCCTACAAGCACCACATATCAACATAAATATAACATTTTTTTTTTCAAACCAATTCCTCAATGGTAAGCAAGCTTAACCTCATACATGTATGTCTGCATGTATGCATAGTACTTAAAGTATTTTATAAATAATTTATATTAATTAAAATAAAAATATCTGAACAGTTTAATGTTTTACAAAGATTAATAATAGAAGTTTTTGTTCAATATTTTAAAAAGTCCTGTTCATCTTGCTTTATAACCTAACATTAATTTTGTAAAGAAAAACAGCTGACCATCCAAGGTGTGGGGCCCCAGTAAGGGTAATAATCCCGCTCCTCTGGGCACTCGTAACCATAGCGCTGACCATTGGGATTCTGTCGAGTGTTGACTGCCCTGTTTCTGTTATTCAGATTCTAAAATTTGAATTCAATAACCTTATTATATTACACTATAATCAACCTAATTATAAAACTTCACCTTTCATATTACATTGTAGTATGATATCAATTTCTGCAAATCTGGGTGATATATTTTTGTAATTTGTAATTTTAGAAAAAAAACCCCAAATTTTATCAAGAAATAAGTATCTGATTTTGTATGCTGCAATCACAAAAGCTGTTTGCAAATTTCTATCGAAATCATATTTGTATCTGAAATATATTTCATTTCTAAAGCTCAGCTGTTCAAGTTTGCGTGGGAGGCATTAATTACTACAATGTGTAACACCCACCTATTCAGATACATTTCTAATAGGCATTTTTTACAAACATTTAATTCACATGCAAGGTATGAAATTCTTTCCACTGACCACCATTTATAAGGAAATAAATTTCCTGCTTAATCACGACACGTTACAATAAAGATATCAGGAAATAATAAACCCTTTCAATATTGTAAAACAACCTAAGCTTTCCCTATGAAGTCTTATAAGGTTACAGGTAATTAATACCCCTCTCACCTGGTCTGCTATAAATAGCCCTTTGTTGCGTTGTCGTGACCGACAATTAAGGTAATATTCATAGTTCTCGTTCATGCCATATTCTTTATCTGTATTGCAGTTTCCCAGTCGACAATCATCTGGATTGGTGGGTATAGTACTGAAAAGTAGAAATTTCATATTAAGCACAGTGGTGTCCATCAAACAATCTTCATTACAATTTACATTTCAAAACATTTATTCAGTTATTTTTAGAATTTTTTATTCATGTGCTGGATTCTGAAAAGAAATCTGTCAGAATTTGTTTATTTATCAGAATTAATAATTAATTAAATTCTCTTAATTTTATATCAGGGAATGTTCTTTGACAGCATCAATGATTCATTTTGATAATTTTGCACAGAAATATTGTCAGTAAATCTTTGAATATTTTCAATACTATATATATTGTGACAAGATGATAACATTGTATGTACATTCATTAGATGAAAAAAAATTCATAAATTACTAAAACATGCAGACATATCTCTCCATGGAGTCAATCTCCCAAAGTAACATCTATATACAAATAGTTCTTGTAAATTTCTAATGTCTACGTGGAAAGAGCCACATTTTTTTTCATAGTACAGATAACATAATATCTAGTGCTTTATAGTCTTTGTCGTGGTTTACTTTTTTTTAATTACACAGATGTTAATTTAATTACTTTGTGGAGGCACCATCCCTGAGCTGGTCGTCACACATATACTGTAGAATTATCTCACAATGGCTGTTAGGGTTACTGCATGAATGCTGGTTTGTCCTGAAATAAATAAATATGTGCTATACATCAGATTATAAATATAAAGCAAAAAAAGGTTTAAAAAAAAAAAAACGAGAGAGAGAGATACAAAGTTTCCAATTCAATTGATTTTCAAATAATGTACGCAGGTGGGTTAAGAATCGCAATTTTCATCAATTGCTCACAAATTATGTTCAATATATAAGGATTTTTCTATCTGCAAAGTTGATCCCTCATAGTTAATACATAAAATTGATCCTACCCCCACTGTCATCCCTTTAACTCTCCTATATACAAGTACATACCACTCTTTTGGTCAATCCTGTATATCCTCACACTGATTTTAACCCTATTAAACCTTCTCAGCCATCCCTGTACCTGTACTCACCATTCTATCTGTAGGGTTGACCCCACGTAGTAGTAGAGTGACCCAACATTGTATCCCCCTCTATTGTTGTTCTGAGAGTCAAACATCCTGAAAAATCGACAGATTGTGTTATACATAAATTAAAATATATCTTTCATACAACTACAATGTTTCTTTATCATAAAATGATAAAAAGTTTTTAAAAAATCGGAAGTTTTATTTAAAAATAAAAGTTAAATATGCTTCTTTTGCTATTGAATAATTTTATTCACCACAATTTATACAGAAGTACTAAACTATTTCCTGTGATGTAAAATTCCTACAAATTAAGGATGTGCGGCATATTGCAAATCACCTGAGAATTACATTCATTGCCAGTACAAAACAATTGGAGTAATTAAGACACAGGTAATGATGGCCAGACAAAACCACAAAACTAGTAAACAAAACAGGTTTTACAGGAAAGGAAAATATTTCTGTTGTGTTTTTGTTTAATTTAATATGTCAAAAAGTAGACCATCTTGATCCTTAACCACTTATAAGTGACGTATGTGTTTCACTAGCTAGGATACAGACTTTCAATATCCCAACCAACAGTAGTAAATATTCTTGATTCACATGGCAACCTTAATACTTAAGATTAGCAAAATATAAAAAAAAACATTTCAATTCTTTAATTTGTGTGATGCATTTATAACGAGCCCTGCAATTTAGCTTTTCAATTATTATGATAAATTATGCAAGCATTAAAAATAACAACAATAGTGTGTATGCATGCAAATGAATTTCATTTTTTGCCAATATCTTTCTTTATGGAGGAGAATTAGGACCATTTTTTTTTGGTGGGATTTGCATATATATATATGTGTTAAGATAGACCAACTGGCACCGCATGGGGACTTTAATTTAAAATACTTTTCTGTTGTTTTTAAATTCTAAAATAAGCCTTAATTTTGTTTCCTTACCTTTTATTATTCTGGACATTTCTGTTTTCTTCATCCAACCTGTTGTTACCTCCCCTGCAAAAATAATTGTCAAACATAATTAATCTATTGAAGATTTACTTATTGTACATAATTGCCTAAAAAGGTGAAAGGCCATTCTTTAGGTACTAGATGATACAGTATGATACGTACTGTAAAAGCACGAATTTTAATTTACAGTATCATTGTTTGGTTATGTATGTATTTCATTTTGTGCAGTGACATAATTATACAGTGAAACCTGTCTAATCAGACAGGCAATGGAAGACAAATTTTGTGTCAGAATAGACAGACTGTCAGATTACACTGTGTAAAGAACATAGAAAACAGTAAAGTGGGAATGACAATATACAGGTCAGAATTCACAATGAAACGGATTGCACAGGTGTCAGATTAGACAGTTTTCACTGTATACACATGTATATGCGAATGATCAAGAGATTTTTTTTTTAAAAAAAGAAGAACTTCAAAAAAAAAAATATTTATTTATTTTGAAAAGGACTGACTCTTATTTCAAACAAAAAGACCCTCTACTTTGAGAGAGAATTTTTTTGCATTTTTAGAGTTTTTCAAATTTTTTTTTTTTAAATTTCTGATTAAAAAAAATTCACTTTGGATAGAAAAGTGAACTATCTATACTATCCTGGGTATTCCCTGAAAACAAATAGAACTTAATATTAAATACATGCTTCTTTTCATCATATAGCTATATGTTATATATGTTGTACATTCTGACATTCTTTCTTGCTCAGTGCTTTATCCTTTCAATTGCCAAACAGACAATGGATTCATAATAGATGGTTTTCCTATAACATATTTTTCCTTGGAGTTATTTCCCTTGGCTGCCATCTTGTAGGTCAAAGTAGTGAATTTCCCTCTTTGAGCAACCAATTTTAAAAATGCATGCCAAAAATATATAGGGCAAAAAATATTTACAATATTGAAATTATGAATTAAAAGAAGCTTTAACAAATGTATATTCATAAGGAAAACAGTGTTATCTTCACCTCAGTGCCCAGTATAACAAATTGAACTTGGCTGAATAATGAACTTGGGATCTGGGGATGTTGACCTACAATATGGCAGCCATGGGAAATAACTCTTGCTTAAATCACCTTGATGGAATACCATCTATATGTTACATTAATACATAAACTAAATTTTTTGCAAGAAAGTTAACCTATGCAACTTCTGGGTGTATATGCATTTACTGACTAACACTAGATACGCAGAGGAATGTAGAAAACGTTCTGCACTTTAATGGTTTAGAACAATAAACTGATAACATGATAACATACTTAAACTGTGTACAAACAAAAGGTTCAATATTTGTCAATAAAGATAAACTTTGGAGTGTATTTGAACAACAAGCTTCTACCATTGGTGAGCAGCGATCTCATTTTACCTACATCATATGATCAGTTTACAAGTCCATGATAAATGTTTATGAGAAACTGTAGTGTTGTTGTAGAATTCCAAAATGAATGAGTCAGTGTTTTTGTCATCATATTTAGTTCAAGATACTGCAGAATATTGAAAGATTTAGTGAAACAATAAATAATACATTTGTCCCTTGAATTCAAACATATTATTAAGTATATAGTCAAGTGGGTTCAATAGTTATCACCTTGTACTGAAGAGTACAAATATTTAATTTTGGTGTTGCAGATGCAAATAAGTATAAATTGTTAGAGGTAAAATACTGGAGTAACTATATCCTGACAATGTGCATACATGTTATCAATTATTTAATTTGATGGAGTGGTTGGAAGCACATCAGACTTTAATGCCTTAAATTAATTCTAGACTAAGGACATTTTTACAAGCTGGTACATTATTACACTTGTGGTAGATTGCCGGTGGCCAGTTAGCTCAGATGGTAGGGCATCTGACTAGTGATTCAGGGAACCCTGGTTGAAATCCTGGTCTGGTTATCACATTTTCTCCCCTCCTGTTACATACTTAATAGCAGTGTTTTCCCTTTATTTCTAAGTAAAAGGTTAGAGACCATTGTAACAGGCTTTGGGTTGAAGTTTATGACAAAACTCTGTGGACCTTACAACAACTTAATTTTGATTTTTCAAAATTTACATGTATTTTTATTATTCTGAAGCGGGATTTTTATCAATGGAAGCGGTCGATTTGGCCGGTAGTCTGTTCTTAGGGAAAACACTGTAATAGTCATCACATGACCAAGGATCAAGATGACATCTTATCAAACTATATGAAATTTTAATACCTTATTGCAGTATTCATTAAAACATTCACCAATTAATACAAAACAATTGTTAATGACTGTTGACATTTGATATATGTGACATGATGATGCATTGTCTCTATACATTGTTCATGTTGTTACAAAACAAATATTAATGTTGACAGTTGTAGGAATAATAAATTAAAAATCATAACATTTTATACTAAAACTGTAATGAAATAATTACCTTGGATTATGTAAATAAACATCAGCTCTCACAGACTTCCATAAAACAAGACAAACAGTCAACAAGACAAAGTGAAAGTTACTCATTTTGTCTTTGACTTCACACACAGTCTACTTAAAAATTTGCTTCAGTCTCTGTATTCGAGGTGTGTCAATATTTAAATCAAGCAGTAATTTCATCCAACCCCAAATTAGGGAAACTGGACACCCTGTGACGTAGATAAGTATCGCAAGCACAGTAAATTATCGTATACACCGTTTACACATTATCTGACTCATGGTCACTCAACATCCTGATTCCCTTTCTGCGTAAATATTCCGCGCGCAGGTATAGTTCGTAAATGATTTAAGTTCACGTTTTGAAAGAGTTTATTTATAAATAAGTTACTATACTTTAAACTTAATTCTTAATTTTGATATTGGTAGGCACAAGAACTTCTAAGTGAAAATAGATTGTTGGTGTATATAAAGTTGCATTTACAAAATATCTACTTTCATTTTCACGCGAATGAATATTATTTACAATGTGTATTTTGATCGCAGGTGAGGACTGAGGTGTGTAACTGTGTTACAGTATAACTGGCAGAGAGGATAACAATAATAAAGGTAAGAAAACACATAACAAACATACACGTAAATTTATTTAGGAAAAATCTTCCCTATTTATTGCCAAATGTGTAACGTTAGTGGGAAGATAATGAGGAAAAAAAAAATTCACGATAGTGTCAGCTGATAGAACCATGTATACTCTCCCATTTGTGAATTTTCAAAAAAAAAAAAAAAAAAATGAAGTTTTAAATTGAAAACACTAGCCTGTTATATTGGACGGACTATTAAGGGATATCGTAATGAAGAACTGAGTGTACTCCCTATAAAGGACAGTAACTCTGGCTTATAAAATGTATACATTATAGCAGATAAAAATAAAATGATTTAATTTTGTTGAAGTTTGATATTATAGACTTTTTCACATATTTTATGTAATTTCTTTTTTTTTGTTTTGATTTTAGAATGAGGAGGCTGGTTCAGTTCTGTGCCTGTATGTTGCTGCTCCACCAAGTTGGAGCAGATTTGTACTTGCATATGCCAAGAGGCAGCAACAATAGACTTAACGAGGCCACAGCAACAAGGGCTAATGCTAACAGGGTGTTTGATTCACAGGTATGCCCAGTAACATTATACAATTATGGACCTGTTTAGAAGGGAGACATCACAAATTATCTAGTCTAGGGTATCACCTGAGCCCGATGGTGACAACCCTACTCAGACCTAATAATTTGTGATGTCTCCCTTCTAAACAGGTCCATAATAGTTTTATTATCCTGATTGAAGAATCTGAATTTTATAAAATAGAATAGGATATGTCAATCAAACCTCTTGTGTTATCCTTAACCCACTGTTCTGATTCCATACCGAGGGTACTTTCGAAATATATCAACAGACAATTTTGAGGTCACCATTAGAATTTATTGTTTACCAATACTGCATATATATCAATTATATATGAGAGGAACCTTGCTTATGACATTTTATTGTCATCTAAAGGGAGATAACACAGTTGCAAGTCTGCTCCCTTGCGCTATTTTATTGTCATTTGAAGGGAGACAACACAGTTGTTACCCCATGTGTGAGGGGACATCACAGATTGTCTCCCTGCATGTGATGTTCTCTAGACCAATCAGATTAACTGTATTATTCTGAAGGATAATAATGCTATAATTGCTTACCTTCTTGTATTTAACCCTAAAAATAGGTAATAACCTGTAGACTTTATAAAGCCTAAAATGACCCTCTGTTCAAGTATGATAGTTACATGTAAACTATGATAAAGTTAAAAGGAGTTGAACCCTTTTGCATACTTAGAAGATACAATTATATTAATTAGAATTTGTGCACCATAGTATTTTTTGTGTGTGTATGTGTGTGAAAACATCAGCTACCATACATGTAGCACAGTTTTTTTTTGTACAAAGACTGTTTTAAAAAACAATGTTGCAGAATTTTTTATGACCTTTATAGTCCATGCCATTTATATCTGTTTAAAAGGTGTGAGTGAAATAATCAAATATTTTTATATTGACATCATTTACAGAACAACAACAGAGGGGGTTACAACGTGGGAGATGTGGATAAAGACAAATCAGGAAACAATGAAGGAAACCAGTATAGAATGGTAAGTACCATGAGAGAATGGTATTAAATGGTAGGTACCACAAGAGAATGCTTAAATGGTATAGAAGTACCCTGACAGAATGCTAAAATGGTATACAATGGTAGGTACCATGAGAGAATGCTAAAAACCTGGTAATATAGAACTGCAAGTATTACTGGGAGAGAATAAATCAGCTACAACATGGTGAATACCAGTAATAATATTTAAAACGGTATAGAGTAGTATAAAACTATACAACAAATCAATGGAAGCAGTATAGAAAGTACTGTAGATTACTAAAGCAGTATAGAAAGTACTGTAGATTACTAAAGCAGTATAGAAAGTACTGCAGATTGCTACAGCAGTATAGAAAGTACTGCAGATTACTAAAGCAGTAAAGAAAGTACTGCAGATTACTAAAGAAGTATACAAAGTATTCAGAATTCCAGATTTACTTAAGCAGTATAGAAAGTACTTCAGATTACTAAAGCAGTATGCAAAGTACTGCAGACTACTAAAGCAGTATAGAAAGTACTCCAGATTACTAAAGCAGTATACAAAGTATTCGGAATTCCAGATTACTTGAGCAGTATAGAAAGTACTTCAGAGTACTAAAGCAGTTCAGATTATAACAGTGTAGAAAGGACTCTAGATTTTTAAAGCAGTATAGAAAGTACTGCAGATTAATAAATGGCAGTATAGAGAGTACTCCAGATAACTAAAGAGGTATGAAAAATACTTCAGATCACTAAAGCATTGTAGAAAGTACTTCAGATTAAAAATGTATAGGAATTACTAAAGCAGTATAAAAAGTACTGCAGATTACTAATTTGAAAGCATTATAAAATGTATTCTGGAATACTAAAGCAGTCTAGAATGGCTAGTAACATATATTAATTAAACATGGGGGACTCATAAATACCATACATTGAGGAGACCTTGTACAGATAAATGACATAAGGTGCCATAAAGATTTAAAGAAGCAGACATTTTATTCATTGATCATCATCATAGGTTTCAGCACTTTCTGCATAAATTCATAACAAAATATGCCAGATAACAAATATGTAAGTGGCATGGAAATTAAAAAAAATATTTGGAATGAAATGTGAATTTTGATTTTAGTATTCAATTAGCTATGTAGGTGGAGGTGGTTTTGACCCACACCTGATATAGATTTCATTTCTAGTGTGTATAATGAATAAAATGTCAGTATCATGTTTTGAAGAAATAGAAAAGTTAACATAAATCGCAAAATCAGAAATGTGGGTGTGATACCGTTGAACCTTTTTGTGACAAGCTGCTATAATGGTGGCTTGTCATGAAAACATGCAACTGTTCAACAATTTGCAAGTTTTTTTCCGTAATTTTATCCCCAAATTGTTATAGAATTACTGTCTCAAGGAAAAAAGCATCAATAACCCTTAAAGCTGACCTAAATTTACAATCACAAGACTTATAAAAGTATTTACTGGTAATTGGTCATGACACAAACTATTCTGGATGCTCAAGTGGTGCATGAAGATTGTCACAGACTGAACACTGCAATATATGATGCAAGCTTTAAAGCATTTTGAATTTAAATGAATTTGAAGTATATGATATTGAAATTTAATGTTTACATGGTAGTTCTAAACAAGCAATAATTGTACAATCTTAAAATATTTCACTTTGTATCATAGTACATATGCACTATGTAAATTATGTAAAGCGATCAGTATAAAATGACTCAAGAATATTCTTCTGTCTCTCAAGGAAGCAGATTTAACATAGTATTAAATAATGACACTGGTTTTCAACCTCAGAAGTCCGTATAGAGGAAGCTGTGTTAGTTTCAGTTACAAGATCCAGGAAGTCAGCAATCCTGGATGACTAAATGACAATTACCTTGTGTGTACGATATTGTCAATTACGGCAAACTACTTAACAACGTACGTCTTCATATTGACGCACCTTAAAATATTACTTAAGTTATAATTTGCATAAATATTTACTTTCTCACTTGAATTTAATCTCATGATTTTGAACTAGATCTATATGTTACACATCATATCAGATTTTGAATTTTTTTTGCAGATCTTTAGGGGCATTATAACAATATGCAGACCTATATAAATTAAAGACTCATAAACTAGTAATTTTACACTGTCCACTGGTGTCATGATTACAAAATTTCTGAAAATTTTCAGTTAGGAACAATTTAAAAGGATGAGATTGACTTTGCTTATCACTATACTATAGATCACCAAATGTTTGTGACACCTTATTTTCTAGAGATAGTTGGTTGATTTATTAAGGAGTGATATGATAAATACAAAAAATGGATACATGAGTGGTATATATTTTTGAACCTATTTTGGTTATAAATGATGCAAATAATATTAAAGAAATTGTGAAACTTTTTTTGATGTCCAAAATTCTACCTTTTTGCCATCACCCTAATAATTCAATCTATACAACTTTTTATTACTTTATAGGACATTTAATATATAGTGAAACTTTGAATGAAATAATTAATATTATTAAAATCTATGCAGCTAAACTTCATGATACTTAAACAAACACAATCTTCATTCTGATTTTCATAATTTTTGAAAAGTTTGTTTCATCTGTCCTTAAGTGAGGAAAAATTCATGAAATTTGGTTGTTGCTGTATGCAAGAATGGAATTTTCACCAGCAGTCTTGTGTAACACCAAAATAAAGGTCTCGTGAATAAAAAGTGATTTACAGTATTCCATACATTGCCCACGTGGCGCAGTGGTAAGAGCATCTGCTCTAGAGTCGCAGAGTAAGGAGTTGAACCCACTGTGGGACATGGAGACCAGTCCCTCAGATGAGACCATATAAACCAAGGTCCCGTGTCGCAGTAGGTGCTGGCATGATAAAGATCCCTCACTGCTCAATGGCCCTGAGGGCTGAGCATAGGTCAAAATTTGCAGCTCTCCATCGGCAAGTGGTGGTGTCTCCATATATGTGAAAAATTCTCGAGAGGGATGTTAAACAACAAACAAACAACAGTATTCCATACATATAAAATTCCTGTGGAAAAAAATTGAAAATATATTCATTTTGTATTGCATTAAAATTTTTTATAGCAATATTTCCAAAGTGGGTCAGCTACCCCAAATGTGAAAGACAAAACTTACCTGACCGTAGAATGGACCAATCAGCATGGATGTGGGGGGAGTGAGAATACAAACCCCCAGAAACACAACTGTCACATGGTGCTCCAGTACATGTGTCAGGATGATGTGTCATCACCTGTAGGTAAGTTTCCATAGCAACCTCAGGTAGATATTTTAATCATACACCTAACTCATCCATTTGTAATGGTGCATGGATGAGTTAGGTGTATGCAGAGAAGCTTTTGTGATACAAACACAGTCAAACCTCATTATCTTGATTCTGAAGGGGCTTTGAGTACTTTGACATATCCGAGTATTTATAGAGACACATAAAGGTTAAAATACGTAAAGAAAATGAGGGTAGGACTTTGGTCTCACTTAAAACATATCCATGTATTCAGGATATCAGTGTTCAAGCTAATTTTCAACTGTATACATGTAAATAAAATGAACTAAATCTTAGGCAAGTGAAAAGTTTGCTAATTAGTTCAGCAGGGTAATTATAACCTTTTACACATAGGTACTGCCACTGGACTTTATCTATTTTCTTATCACAAAAAATGTATTCTATGTATTCTCCTATCTGATTTATTAAGTAGGGGGTTATATTTTTTCTGATAAGAAAGATAGGTAACATCAAGTGTCTGTTGTTTAAGGTGCTTGTAAGAATACTTGTTCACTTATGAGTCCAGATAACATGGTTTAATAATAATTATTTTAAATTTGCTTTCAGGTACAGCAGACACTTTAAGAAATGGTGTCTCAACTCAAACTCCGAATCACAACAGGGCTGGTAGTTTAAATGAGAACAAAAACACGGCCCAGAACAGAAAGAATAACAATATTAATACGGAGAGGGTGCTGCAGGAATCCTGGGATTGGTACGACAAGTGTTACATGAGAGAGAGAAACAAAGGTAAGGGGTGGGGGTCTTTATGATCTCCTAGCCAGGAAAGGGTTAAATTATCAGATTAAGAGATAGGTAAAGGGAGGTAACTCATACTTTGTAAAGATATGGAAACATGGGATTGGTACGACAAGTGTTACATGAGGGAGAGAAACAAAGGTAAGGGCACAATTCTCTGATTCCCAGGCAAGAGGTACATATGTAGTTATCAAATTCCTAGGTATAAAAAAGGAAGTAGCTGATAATTTGTAATGGGATTGCATCAAGATATCAGTATATAATAGCATCATTGAATCAATTAAAGGTCAAATTACTTATTCAATTTAGATTTCTGATACTTGAGAATATAAGAAAATGCAAATATTAGTCAAAGAGAGATAACTGCATATGATACAATGCATTAATATGGCTTTTATCATTGTTGAAGTTTCATGGGAGCGATCAAATAAGGAGAAACAATTATTACAAAGTTACAAATTCAAACATATTGAACATTTTTAAAAATTAATTTATAATCATTAATGAAATTAACTTTACTCAAATCCGGATTCAGACATTTTATCTTAAATGTTCAAATTTCTCATGGTAGGACTGTTTAATGCTGACCAGAAGCTAAAGTCAAACAATGGGCTGGGATTTAGTAGTGCCATCTACACTCGTCAGAATCCCAATGGGAATCGCTATGGTTACGAGTGCCCAGAGGAACGTGATCACTTCCCCTATTGGCATCCCACCCCCAGGACTGATGTTGCCATCCTAACAGATAATACATCTCTTTGTAGGTAGGTGTCAACATTTTTTGTAAACATGCAGTGACAAGAAATGTAGTTATAAAGGTAGAAAAAAAAGTCTCAAAAGTATTAATATTTAAGGGGGACATTTTTTTTTTAAAAACTTGAAACAAAAAATTAGCTATTTATTTAGCATGGATTTTTTTAGTCTTTCCTTATATGATACATGTACATGTATATGAATATTTGTTTTTCATTTAAAAAAAAAACAACAAAAATGTGACTCTTTATTGCATTTATGAAATAGTTTAAGATGCATCTCTGAAGTTATGTACAAAAGCTACCTATAATTTTTAAAAAATATAAAATCTTTTATTTCTTTATTGCAGTTTCTTTGAGGAGGGAAGTTTTAACAGGAAGGCTTACGGAGAGTGTATAGAAGAGTACGGTGATGGTAGTCGTAAACACTGGTCTCGCTGGAACAACAGACAAGAATGTACAGAAAATGGTGGACAGTGGGTGGAGCTTAGCAGCTATATTGAAAAAGCTACACGTATGTATATAAACTGTTTTCATTAACTTATTTCTTTATTCATATTTTATATTTTTTTTATATCCAGTAATCTGTAAGGGAATAATTGTCATTTATATGACCCCCCCCTTCTCTCAGTTACCAGAAGCATTTGTATTATTAACTTAAATCCTGTACAAAATTTCAGCACTAAACATGTAGCTTTAACAAAATTAAAACATCTTTGAGACACAATACAGTGCACATAACAGGTAATTTTAAGACATGCAAAAATTAAGTCATTGAAAAAAAAATCATCTTTAAACCATCAAAGTATTTGATCAATTATAACATATATAGACAGATGGCATTAAGATGATTTTTACAGTTTTCTTGTTGTTTAAAAGTTTATGTGTTTGACATGTTGATGTAAATTTCCCAGAATTCACCTCTGAAGGTCAGTGCACATCTCAGGCGGCGCAGGGAAACAGGTACGTCTGGGCAGTGCCATACGATGCCACTGACGTCACCAAGAAAGAGTGTCTAGTTCAGGCGCCACCAATAGACTGTCAACAGGCAGACTGGTCAAGGTAGGGGAATTAAGCATTTAAAAAACTGCCTATAAAACACAAATTTCTGTCAAGATGAATTATTTAGTGTGCCCAATGTGATAACAAATAACAGAAAATAACTAAATCATTTTACTTGTATCAGTAAGCAGAGAATAATTAATTGTTTTTTTTCAGCACTTGAATCTTACATATATGTCAGTAAAATGATTACTTTAAACTCTTTACAGATCAAATCATCTTGGAAATGGTATAAATGGAGAGGCCAATCGCTATCAATGGGCTCTGCCATATTTCCCATCCAACAAAGACAAGAGATGTGTGTTTAGGATGAGGTAATGTCTTTCATAATACAAGTATGTTAATATATAGGATCAGTAATTATTCCAACAGCATATTATAACCTATTGAGTCCATATCAATATTATTTCTTCAGCCAGTCTATATATATTGTACTGCCTTTAAACATCTGATAAATGTCTTCTTTTTAAAGCCAAATCAAGCTGTACATGTAATTTTATTTATGCCCCTCAACTGTACATCAAAACAGTTATTATATGATTAAATTACAAATAAAATTTTATTTTTGTTTTCAGGTACAACATTTCCACAGATGACTATGCCCCTTATTCCACTGATAGCTCTAGGAATTTGTAAGTAATTGCTGATTTTAATTAATTTTTAAAAATTTTTCCTACTCTCTATGTAAACATTTAAATCCTATCCTACATCAGCACTCAAGCATTCTCAATGGGAGATTTAAAAAAAAAAGAGTTAATTTAAGTAAGAACACACACTGTATAAGTAGAATTTTTAGCAAAGATTCAATTTTGGCATTAAATTATTACTAAGAGTGTTAGATCGCTAAATTTGAATATTGCTAACAGTTCATTCCATATAGGAGATAGCAGCTATCTTTCTTGGCACCATAAAATCACTAAAATTAATTCTCACTGAAAATGTATACCAATTTTTTTAGGGCAAATCGCTAAATTTGTGTCTAGCTAAAAATTCCACTATATGGTAATGCCAACATTGTATGTCTATGAATGTAAAATGTTGTGAAATTGTTTGAGAATACAGATAAAATGATAAAGAGGAAATCTTCCAATGTTATAGGATATTGTAGCCCTAATTTTTTAGTTCATAAAAGAAATCGATAATTGTTCAAAAATGTAAAGAATTTTCTTTTATTCACAGAAATAATGGAATAGAGGGTATTACCTCCCCTATCGAGGACAACCCATATGTTGATGTTGGAGGTAGATCTGCCCTTCGGTTGAACATCAACACCGACCAGACAGGGCGTATATTCCAGGACCGCAGTCACCTCTTTAAGCTCCTCACCAGACCATCCTCCATCCAATCAGATAACATCTTCAACATAAATGTCCGAGGAAAGCGCGGAAACATAGTGCAGACATACCCAGCTGTGGAGTACGATTTTATCCCTAATAATCTACAGTTGTCAGAATCAGACTCCGTACATATACAGTGGACAGGATCAAATTCACATAACAATGGTGGGGGTGGAGGTGATGGACAGGCTGGGGATGAGGGTCAAGGCACTGGAGGTGAGTGAGCAGGTGGACATAAAAACTCTTGTTGAGATTGTCCCTGTAGATATAGAAATGAATGGGAGAATTTTAGATAATATCATAAACTTTTTATCATACAGGTATATAGCAAATGAATTTAATTTGGTTTAAAATTTCTTCAAAAAATGTCTTTTATTTGAATCTGAATGCCACTGTGAAGCATATCATACATATATTAGTTAAACATTTTCTTGCTACAGTATTTTTAAAACCTGGTCGAAGAGCGTTCAAACTTAGGGAGACAACCAGTTCATAGAATATGTTTATAGATTTTCTGATCTGCTAAGGGATGACTTTTGGCTCTTTTCCAGGCACTGACAGAAGCAATATTGTACAGATTGCTGATCTGAATGATAATTTTCCGATGCCTTTTGAAAAGACCAATATGTGGACAAATGCTAACATTCGCTGGATTTACCATGGTAAAACTGATGTCTCCCCAGAAAATTTAGCTGTTTCCATGGCATCTGCTGGCTATTACAGGTAATTTTATTTAGTTTACTTTCTCTTGATCTTAATTATCAGAATATCAATGATCTTGTATGATTGTAATCCAAATTTTTTTGCAATGTAGTATTAGTCAGCAGAATTTTCATGCATTTAAGAAAAACTTATTTGAATCATTAATTCTGCTCCATTTTTTTTTCAACTTCAGTCTTTGAAGGGAAAAAAATTAGTCATAAAGCCATTACCCTTTAATCCTCAGGTCTTTTCATCTTTCAATATCATATTTAATGAAGAACTGTGTGCAGAATAAATCTCAACCATTCTTTTATTTACAGATGCATAAAGAAACAAGACTGCCCTGAGGCAGCACACAATGACTACATCGTGGAAACCAAAACCAAAATGAACGATTTACTCAACAATGCCCCCGCCTCGTTCACAGGTGCAGTCCTGAGGTTTAAAAAGGGAACCTATCATTATATGTCAACGAGAAATAACAACTTCTCCAACAGAAGTCAGAAATCAACACTGACTGTTGTATAAGCTTTAATAATTGTTAATTATTAATTAATTACCAAATGAGATTATTTATTACAATGAATTGCCAATATAGCCATATCAAATGTGTGCTCAAGCAGCTCATGATATTTTTACCTTTTCTGTTTTTTACATTTCCTTATAGCTCAGGACATTTGTCTTGCATTCCAATTTTTATCTTCAAAAATCAAAATCAAATTTTCGTAACTGAGAAATATTGTCTCATATTGTTTTGAGTTTATATATGAGGGCACTATGTCTTGTTTTATATCTGTATATTAGATAGAAAACTATTGGAGATTATATTCATTCTGCTCACTCGATAAATATAGGCAAAAGATATTAACCCCCCTCCTCCCCCCAAAAATGATATTAAAAAAGAAATTATACAGATTTCATCAATTTTTATTTATTTGATTCTGATATGTGTTCATTTGTATGTTTGTACTATACATGATTTAGAGTAAAGTGATTACGTATCCATCAGTACCCATTTTTCACATCTGTTTGAAATTTTCAAGATCATCGAAGATCAAATTCATCCTCAAAGTACGAGTCCATTGACCAAAGACATTTTTACAATTGAACTTACTAGTTACTGTAATTAAATCATTAATGCATCTGACATTTGTAAATCAGTGACTTCACTTTGTTCATAATAATTATTTGTTCTTTGTTTAATTACTTTATCAATTGTATATAACCCCATATGGCTCTACAAAGACTAAGTGCTGTGTTACATGTATAACCTGCAGGATCAGGAATATGTTATTGTAAATTATTGCAATATTTGATACAGAAAATCTTTTAAAAAGAAAAAAAAACATTAAAAAATTTATATCATACTAAAAGTTGTTATGTGTTATTTTTCATGGTTTTCGGGTATAAAACGTAAATACACTCCAGTTACAAGTATTTATTTCACTTCATTTCAATAAATTATCCTTGACCCGAAACGATATAATGAAATGTTTTTTCTAGTTCCAAGGATCCGAGTTTAAATAGGTCAAATCAGGACAACGGAGACGCATTTCGTTGAAGTCCTTTAAAATATTACGAGACGCATTTCGGTGAAGTATCAAATTCGTTTAAACTTTAAAAATATTACGATCAATATTGTGAAACTCTTTGAGAAGATTTGTATGAAGAACTAATTAATGAAATGATACAGCCAATCCATACCCTCTGTACTGCAAAGAAATAAAAGGGGTATTCATAAACAAGATATCGGGTAACTCAAAGAATGAATACAACTTTTTTATGGCTGTTTTTTTAAGGCTAGCATAAGGAAGGTGAAAAACACACCAGGAAAAAATACGAAGATTTATGTCATATTGTCAAAACAATTCAACTCAGAGGGGCGCTTTTCACCTCCTTCTCTGTTGGCAATATGATACAAGTTGATTTGCTAAAAGCTCCACTGCGTACTCATACAAAAACCGTGTTTATTAAACTGTTTTTGCTCATGGTCGCTTCTACGATCCAAAATCGATCGCATTCTTTAAATTGAATTACAGGCCTCCATTTTGATCTGACAGATCAGATGATATTCAATTAGTGAGTCTCCTTGTGTTCTAGTGAATTAATATGTCAGCAGATTTATTTTTGAGAGTGCGCCAGTGCATAGATCAAATCGTGCAATGGAGTGGTAACTGTGCATATTTTAAATGTGTATTCAAGGATCTATAAATAAACATTAACAGCTGGTAAGTGATTGCAACTCAAGGTTTTTTACGTTTATATTGATTGATTATTTTTGTTGTTGTCTTGTGTTTCGGTGCTTGAATGGTTTCTTTTTTCTTAATTTCACATTTTTGTATACAGTTCAATAGAAAAATATGAGCATAAATTGGAGCAAGATCCCAATGGCGCCAAAACTAGTTCAACCACCCAGGGGCGCTGAACCCATCTAAGTATTCGTTACATGAAGCACATAAATAGTTTGTTATATATACAAGGCTGGGTATTTACAGTCTGTATCTGTTACTGCTGGTGCTGTACTGACCTGCACCGAGTTGGCACTGCACTCAGTACTGACCTGTACTAACTCCGTACTGTACTGGCCTGATTCGTTGTTGAACAATCCATACTGATCAGTGGCGGATCTGGGATTCTTGAAAAGGGAGGGGGGCTAAAAGATTAAGGGTCTGGGGAACACATAAATAATTGCAATATCTACAACAACAAAAAAATTGATTTCTTAATCTTAATATGTAATTTTTGGTCACAAAAAGGAGGACCTCTAAATCCGCCATAACTGACCTTAACTGACTCGGTACTGATCTGACCTGACTTGGTGCTTACTGACCCATACTGCATTGGCACTGTACTAAGTACTGACCTGACTCGGTACATGTACGTATACTCACTACTGATCTGAACTCACTCGGTACTGATCTCAGTACTAACCTGTATGACTGTACTTTTGTATCGACTCGGTATCTGTAGTCACTACTGTCCTGAACTTATTCGATACTACTTTCAGTACAGTACTGACATATATTGACTCGGTACTTTACTCAGAATTTACTTGTATTGACACGGTGCCTGTGCTCACTACTGATCTGAGCTCACTTGGTACTGCTCTCAGTACTGACCTATACCGCCTCGGTACTTTACTCAGAATTGACTTGTATTGACTCGGTGCCTGTGCTCACTACTGACCTGAGCTTACTCGGTACTGCTCTCGGCACTGACCTTTACTGATCGGTACTTTACTCAGAACTGACTTATATGGACCAGTATTTGTACTCGAGCACTACTGACTTGAAATCACTTGGTACTGTACTTACTTGTAAGTACTGACCTGCAGTGACTCGATCTGAACTGACTCGGCACTGTATCAGTGAAATGAATATCTGTAGCGTTTACCAATGATATTCCCCCGTTTCAGAAATCGAATAAATTCTATTTTTGTCAATGTTTGTCCGTCGAAATTCTACATGGATTTACATGTATATTATTGAAATATTATCGAAATGTAGCGTACAATTTTACTTAGTTTCATTGAAATCAGATTAAAGCTGTTTGAGTAGCATTTTGAAATTAAAAGATTATTTTATTTTTAAAAGCAATGATAAAACTTTTTTGTTATCGAAATCAATACAAAAACATAGGTCATATATCGTCATATCGTAACGTAGTCAACAGTTGAACCAAATTAAGTTAAATCGAAATCAGACCAAAACTTCAGGATGAAACACTTCGAAAAAATTGTTTATGAAATAGATATCGACGTAATTTTTACCATAAAAATAGACTCTTCTGCGCAGTAGATCTGAAATAAAACACTATCCATCACATATTAATTTAATTTTTCAAAAAGGCGAAATATATTTCTCACGCGCTTTGAGGAAATTAAATGCTACTTAGAAATAGGACAAGAATTTCCATCAACTGACTATATGTCAAAATTTCTGTCTAAACATAAACCATCTTAAATCTATCTGAGATCAGAAACCAAGTCATTTGCTTGCATTTGCTTAAATTTTTGAAAATAATAATTATAATTATTTTTGTAGCGACGTTTGGAACGCTGATGAAACATACAGAAAGAAATGGCGCATTCTGGATCATCTCAGTCCTACAAAGCTTGTGAACTGTGCGAAGCGGACTCGGTTCTGATGCACTGTAGTTCCTGTCACATCAAGCTCTGCAGTGACTGTGTCGGCAAACACTTGTCATCTCAAAACTGCAAGCAACATGACGTAGAGGGTTTTAAATACCGGAAGAATGACGTAAAACTTCCGGTATGCCGGCAGCATCCTAGTCACAGTTGTTCTATGTATTGCGATGACTGCGATGAAGCGGTTTGTAGCAAGTGCGTAGCAGCTTCAGATCACAAGCAACATCGGCTTGATGACATAACGAGAATGTACGTAGCAAGACGATTACTTTTGTTGCAGGAAGCCAGCTTTCTAGAGAACACAGTGATTCCGCAATACGACAAAATGGAATCCATTCTTGATACGAAGATGTCTAAGCTATCTAATGATTATTCCTCTGTGTTGAACAAGTTGGTTTCGGAAGAAGAAACCCTGCATGAAATGATAAGGTCAATTTTCCGCCAGAAAAAAGAAGAGACCCTCGCAATGAGAGAAAAGGATTTGAAAACTCTACATGAACAGAAAAATGGGATTTCTTGTTCAAAATTAACTGTGGAGTCACTGGTGTCTAAGTATAAACAAGTGTGTGGTTCAAACGATGTTGACAAAATATTGAGGTGTCCTTTTGAAAAAGATCAGTACAGAAGAATTCCTCCTGTTGCAGAAATCACGCCTCCCAACTTCTCCTCCATTGAAGTTGACGAGGAATTCTTCAAAAAATTTGTAAAATTAACACCTTCTATTCAAATTCTGAAGTCTCGTGGCCAACGACTCGAAAGTACCCAAAGCTTTGGAGAAAAGAAGGAAATTGCAGCAGAAGTAGAGCTTGTAGCATCGTTTAAAGGCGTGTACGAAGAATTACAACGAGTGAAATGTATCGAAGACTACCAAGCATGGCTGAGCGGAAGCGCCCATGGCACTCTCACGCGGATGGATATCAATGGTAAGGTCCTTGAAACGGTTCATGTCACTCATGGTTATGCACCTAAGGACATGGCTGTAACAACAGATGGTCATTTAATCTATTGTGACGTGGGAAACTTAAGTATCATGGCCATCAAAGATGGAACCTCAAAAGTCATTGCCAAATCTAACAAATGGATGCCGACTGCCGTGTGTGTGACGTCAGTGGCGGGGCATTTACTTGTGTGCATGATTTCCAAAGATCAGAGATTTGGCCGCGTTGTCCGTTACGTGGGATCCAAAGCCAAACACAAGATTCAGTTTGATGACAAAGAACAAGATCTTTTCAAAAAGCCCACATCTGTGGCCGATAACATCAACGAAAACATATGTGTGATTGATTCAAATACACAGTCTCTTGTTGTACTCAGCAAAGCAGGTTTATTTCGATTTAAATACAACGGAAGCCAGAAGACACATTTGCACACGTTCTACCCAAGTGGTCTGGCCACAGACAACCTAGGTCAAATCATCGTGGGGGATCGAATGAATACCTGTCTAGATGTTATTGACAAGGATGGTCAGTTCATTAGATCTATTGCAGGGTCCATTTTGAACATTCCTTCAGCCATAAGCATCGACGATGACGAGAATTTGTGGGTTGGAGAATTTCACACCGGAATAGTCAAAATTATCAGATATCTACAGCCGAGTGAAAACAACGGCAGCTGTCAGGACAAATAAACCTACTTGTTGTGAAGGTCACATGTTTAACAATATTGAAATACATGTATATCAAAAAGCAACTGAAATACATGTACAAGAAAAAACAACATCATTGAAGAAATATTATGTTAGATAAATGTTTTTATGTCAATTATTTCAAACATATTTTGATGTACCTTTGCTTTTTTGGTGTAATTCATATAATATTACATAATAGATAAATGAAGGTGCCGTAGTACATGTATATCTTTATGTAAAAATAGTATCAGTATATTTTTTTTTCTTATTCACGCAAACTTGGGCTTTTTAACATTGTTTCTTAGACGCACAGCAATTCAATAATGAATTACAAAAAATAAGCACAGAATGAATAAAGATTAATTCTTTTAAAATATAGTCATATTAAGGAGTGAAAAGCTTTCATGAGACGATAAGTTTCATATGGACCTATCGTAATTTGGAACAAAAATCTGCAGTAAATGTGCCTTCATAAATGTGTCCCCCCTGCTCGCTGAGCAACATGACGTAACGATCCGAGATTGTAAGTGCCAAGTATATCGTAGATGTGACAGTTACTGCAATAACAATATCGTTGTTTTGACGGAATAGCTTTTGCTGCAGCTTTACAATTTGTGTCCGATTCGTATCCCTTCATCTCCCCCTAGGGTTCTTTCTTTTAAACATAAACTTCTGTGATTTATACGGGATTTGTAATGGAGATTTTCACAAAAATGTGGTTTTCTGCTCACTGAAGGAAAATTACACAAATACTCAGGAAAACTCGAAACACTAATTAACCTATTTAAAAAAAAATAAAAATGAATAAATAAATAAATAAAAAGATAACGGTAAAAATATGGCATATAAAATCCGCTAGGCATCTTTAATCTTTAGAAGCTTTCAATATTGTAAACAAATATGATATTGTTGGTCTTAAAATACTTACGATTTCCTGTGTTTTCTGTATACATGTATATGCACCGCTGATCCGCTCATTTAATTCTTGAGTACATTTTATGGCAAGAGGTTGACCTTGATTTGTGGGGGAAAAAAGTTTTGATTTGTTTATCAATCCATGTCAGAGTAAAGGAATGCTTAATGTACGTGTAGCAACCCAACAAGTTCACTCAACCGAGACCAAGAAAGATAATGATGTCTATACTACGATCTAAACAGGCAATGGAGAGGTCAAAAGTAACGACACGCAGGTAAGTCCGTTCATTCATACCATAGCTTTGTTTATAATGCCTGTTTTTACATATGTAGCAAATGTTTAGTCAGTCGACATAATTGTAACGCAGTTCTGATCATTCTTCTTTCAGATTATGTGCGAATCTGCCTGCTGCACTTTGTATGTGACTAGGGAATGAAAATTCAAAGCTGATGTTTATCTGGGATTACGAAGAAAATTTACAGAAATTGCGTTATGGTCGTGTAGCCTAAAAATAGTGTACGTAACTCCTTGCAAACTGTAAAGCCTTATCCTTTTCCGGTTTGGGTTGAATCTTATCAACATGGCTCAGGCGGTTATAACGTGTGAATTATGTGAGGACGAACCTGTTTTAATGCATTGTAATTCCTGCCATATCAAACTTTGCAGTGAATGTGTCGGCAAGCACGTATCCTCTCTAATCTCAAAGAAACATGACGTAGTGGGCTTCAAATACAGGCAAAGTGACGTCACACTCCCAGAATGCAATCGTCACCAGCATCAAAAATGTGATATTTACTGCAAGAACTGTAATACTCCTATTTGTAGCAGATGTGTCGTATCTCCAGAACACAAACAACATGAAATTTTCGATATTATGGACGAATATTTGACAAGAAGAGAGCTTCTTTCACAAGAAACGACTGTGCTGGAAAGGTTTGTTATTCCAGAGTTCAATAAGATGGAAAATTTGTTAAATTCCAAAATGGCAAAATTGTCACAAGATTACGAAAGTGCCACTTCCTCATTGATAAGCGAAGTTGAAAAGATTCACCTTGAAATAAATAGGAAATTTGAAGAAAAGAAAACGATACTTAGGAATTCAAAAGACAGTGATCTTGGAGAGCTGCGATCACAGATGGAAAGATTTTCAAAAAGGCACCAAGAGGCTCAACAAACCGCTTCCGATTACAGGACAGTTTTGTCTGGTAAAAACGTTGCAGATGTTTTTTCTTGTACAGTTACTGAAAACCAATTTCGAGAAATCCCTTCCATGGTTGAAATATTCCCTCCTAAATATTCACCGAGTCAAGATCCAAACAGTATCGAGGCTCTCCTTGGTAAATTTGATTTCGGAAATCGAATGTCGACTCTTCATGGTTATACGATCTCCACCATACAAAACAATGACGGCATGGTCGGGAAAAGGTTTTTAAGCCAACTGGAATTGTTGAGTTCATTTGACTCTGGATACGAGGAAATTCAGACAATCGCCTGTGCTGGTAATGATGAAATTTGGGTGGTAGGAAAGGTTCATGGAACAATGACGAAATTCAACATTAAAGGTACGAAATTGGAAACTTTACAAGTAATTGAAGGGTACTCACCTAACGATGTCAGTGTGGATGGTCAAGGCAACATACTCTTTTGTGACATGGGAGAAAATAGTGTGGTAATGTGGAACAAGGGAAAGAGAGATGTGGTGACTGTTTGGAAAAACTGGAAACCCACCTCACTATTTGTCAACAAGCTTGGGCACATTCTAGTTAGTATGGTTACGGCAGATAAAAAGAATGCACGGGTTGTCCGTCTTGTGAGAACGAGGCCGAAACAGAAGATACAGTTTGATGACAGAGGAGAGCAGTTGTTTTTCAGACCCCAGGCCATAGTAGAGAACAGAAACGAAGATATCTGTGTAGTCAATAGTGGTTCCAAAGGTTTGGTGGTTGTGAATAAGTCTGGGATTCTTAGGTTTATCTATAACGGGAATCAGATCTCCCAAACGTTTTTCTTTAGGCCAACATCCGTAGTCACTGACAGTTTTGGACAGATTCTAGTTACAGACGCCATGAACAATTGTGTTCATATTTTGGACGAAGATGGGGCGCTTCTCCTTTGTGTTGGACGGTCCATGATGAATATACCATCTGATCTTGACATTGATGAAAACGAAAATCTTTGGATTGGGGAATATCATTCTGGAAACGTGAAAGTTTTCAGATACTTGGCAGCCTGTCGGAATGCTGAAAGTATTCCTCCGACATAATGCATGTAATAATAAGCAGAGAAGGAAGGTTTATCACAAAAATACATTCGGTCTGATTCTAAGAACAAAATGGTCCTAGGCTGGAATATGTCAAGTTGGAAAAGAAATTACATGTATTTCATTTCTTATTTTGTCTCTGTAATTTATTTTTGTACAAAATATAAACATGAATTTGGAAAAGCCTCTTTTACTAAAGGTCTGCTGCAGAAGAGTTTTACCAAATTTTTTTGAGAACGCAAGGGATTTACTTCATGTACATGTATCGGGAATAAGAAAGCAATCTGAGCATGTTGATGAGTTGAAATCTAGATTGGCCATTCAATAAATGCAATTCTTGCCCTTTTAAACAAAAGCACTTTATTCTGCCATTGGCTTCTTACATTTGTTCTGCATATCTTCTACTTCGGATTAGCCTCGGTTTTTATTATTGGCCGCAGCAGCGGCCGATCTATTTGTAGTTGTGTTAGAAAGTGCATATGGGGATATGAGACGTTATTTCTTTATTAGTTCAGTAAAATAATTCTTAAATGATAACATGTATAAAATCATGAGTAAAATATTTTAAAAACTTGCTTTAAACTAAATCTTAATTGTTGTTATTATGTTTCAATTTCATTATCATTTCTCATGAGATAATTGATAATTTATGATTATATAAAAAGAGTTTACAATAGGTACCTGGGCGTGTGTAAGATATGAAAGCAAATCATGATTTTCCGGATAATAATGAAGTGGTAAAAGTGCATTGTGAATAAAAATTGAAAAGTTGTTAAACTAGTAAATTTTTTTTTGAATATGCTACAGCTGCGAATGACGCAACGATAATTTTTCCTACATTTTGCACCGCGCCGTGCAGCATAGCCTACTCTGCAGAAATCATGGGCATTATCACGTGACAAAGATTCAGGGTATCAGCACGTGGTTCATGAGATCTGGGGCCCTTTTTACAAAAGAACTTACGACTAAGACCAAAATTTAATTCTGCTAATAACTTTCTAATTTACATTAAATAGAAAATGGGTTTAATCATTTTAAAAAGAATGTAGAAAGATACTTTTACGCTAAAAATTTTAAACAGAATCATCAATTTTGCAATATTTTCCAATCAACTGAAGTTTTTGGTTTTGGTCATAAGTTCTTATGTAAAACGGGCCCCTGAACATAAATAGGCCTACATCTTAATCTTGATGACAATAAATTCTTATCATTTATCATTGACTTTATTACATCGATGAATCAATTTGATGAGCAAATGCACTAAAATTTCTATTTAATATTTTATTTTATTAAATAATTTATTTATTCATTTTTCTTTGAAGACAGTCTGAAATAAAAATGATCACGCTTTAAGCTTTGAATATCCTGTGCTATCCTTGCTAAAATTTTGTTTGTGGCCGATCTGATGCTTTGCATCAATTTTACTTGTTGGTAGTCCTTTAATTCTCATTCTACAGTAAAACTCGGTTATGGCGAATTTCTGGGGACCTGCAAATTTACTTCGCTATATCCATAATTCCGTATAACGAAGCGTATAAAGCCAATTTGCAATATGTTTTTTTTTCTTCCAGCCAAATGTACAATCTTTTACCTTTAAACAATTGAAACATGATTAACTCTTAAAGTAAATTTTATATTTAAGCTACACATACTTTTATGGTAGTTGTTTTTAAAGGACAATTTTCAATAAGTGTAATTTTTATTCAATCCATGAATACATTTTGAGAGTCTAATAGGAACAATTATTTTTGCTTATATGTACATGTATCTGTCTGACGTAATGTCTTAACGAGGTTCGTTCCTGAGCTTTTGAGCAGATTTTTGTGTAGACCTCTATCTAAAAAAATTCTGCATAATGTTTTAGTTCTTACAATAAATTTGGATTCTGCAATGCTAATTTAACTATATTCAATTAAAACCCCATGATTAGATTCCATACTGAAAGCATTAAGTTAGGAACTATATTTTGTGGCAGAAGGTTTTATAGAAGAAAATGATAAATTTTTCTCATTCGAAATATTTACAGTATTGTTAAGTTTGGATTCCTATTTTTACATGCAGCCTGCACACAAAGTTACACGTATTTTGAGCAGTGAAATGTTTTATGCTGGTCCAAAATAATATATTAAATTAACCGTCATGAATTCTGTCATCATATTGGACAAATATATTGTGAAAGTCCTGGGGGGAAAAACCCATTTTAGACTAAAAATTAGCACTATTTTAGTTATATCTAAAAATTAACATCACAGACCCCCACTTTTAATTTTATTTTCTGAATAAACAAGATAATTAACCATTCTGCTTAAACTCAGAAAAATGTCATTACTTTCAATTGATTTTATTGCTTGTTATATTTTTGATGCCAGAAAAATGACATTATTTGAGTGCAAAAAGGTCAAATAATTGACTATGCGCAGTAATTTTTTTTTTGTTGTCACAAATTTTAAAGAGGCTATTCAAGACGAAAAAAGACTGTTTTTGTTCCCATGATTTATTTAGATAAAAAATATTACAGGAAAAACTTTGAAAAATTGATTTATGTGTTAGACGTAATTACAGTGCAAAAAGGTCATATTAAATGCTCCGTAGCGCTGAAAGAAGCGCATTGACCCCCATTTTTGGTTTTGATTTTTAAATAAGCTATGTGTCTAGATTCCAAAAATATACTTGATAAAAAATTCTCAATACTTTTGATAACAGGATCCAACCTCCTTAATATGAGTTTTCAAAGTAAAAAAAGAGTTCAATACAGTCAATAGTGCAAGACTTGAAATTGTCCATGATTCTGAAAAAATTAAGGTCTGTTAAATGAGGTCAAAGAGACATGGATTGGTGATGTTTTTCTCTGTATTTTTTTTTTCATATAGAAGTGGAGAAATGCATAAAAAAGTATATAAAGAAAAGGGTTTTTAATGCAATTATATTAATTAAATTTTTGACAATAAAGAAACTGGGGGGATAAGCCGAGCCATATGCCTACATAACGATCGATAAAAAATCAATAAATTCATTTCACAAAAATTTCACTTTTTGTTGAATTAATGTAATGCTTATTACCATTTGCATATAAATTTGACAAAACCTGAATACTGTAACAGCGAAAATGATTCTGATTAACACAACAAAATGGCATCACGCTCAATTTTCACAGAAACTGACATAAATTGGATTATATAACTACATTTTTTAAATAGAGTGGGTCATCGTACCATTTTTTGAGAACGATTAATGAAAGGCAATGGAAAGATGTTGCTTTTTACACTTGCAAAAATTTGGTATGAAGACCCACTCTACATAAAAAATTAAGTTAACTTACTTAAATTTTCACCGTGGTCTTAAGAAATTCTAAGTCCAAAAACGCTTGCTAAATATAGAGAACTGTATGCTATTTAAATGGAAATGTTAGTGTGACTCCGTGGTCTAGTGGTTAGCGATGAGCTCTTTAAAGGGACATTTACCGAGAAAAGTGTTCGAGTCATGCTCTGATTTTTTTTTTTTTTTTTTTTTTTTTTTTTTGGTTTTAATTTTGTTTTTCTTTATAAAAAATGTCTATAGGAATAACATATTTTTCACTGGAAATAAAATGTATACATGTAGTAATGAACTTATTTACAGTAAATTATTTAAAATGCCGGATAAAAATTATAATAGATATTTGAATACTTTTATTCCCGTTTTATTTATTTTAAATAAAAGCGCTTCTAGATCACCATTATCATTATATACGATGTTAACATTTTTATAATATCTCCACAATAAGTGTAAACACTCAATATGCAGATTAATTAATAGGAAGTCCTTACCCATGTTAGACATTTGAGACAGTAAATGAAAGTCAACTGTTTAGCTTGTTTAGAATATAAATATCATTTTGAAAACTACGGTAAACATTAAAATGCTTAAGTAAATTCGAACAATTGAGAGATTTTTTCCAATAAATGTTCTTGCATAGCCGAAAAATGGGCATGGGCACATGGCTCGTCTCATCCCCCCAGATTCTTTGAATTGATCATATTTGAATGTGGAAACATCATTTAACAACAAAAGAAATCTTAACAAAAGGAGAATGGAAATTTCTGGATCTTCTTTAAAACATAAAAATTAATTTTATAATCAGTTCTGTATGTTCAACCACAAAAACACCTGAGACCATCGACACTTAGGTGCGTCGTGCTGTTTCCAGTGTTCCGTCAATTTCCTCAAACGTAAACTATTTACATTACGGGATCTGTAGCGTTATGATCAAAGACTAAAATTTAAAACCATAACGCTAAGTTCAGTGGCCCTTTTCACAAAAAAACCTTACGACTAAGACAAAAATTTTCCTTTTCTCCAACAAGCGTCTACATGTAAGCTGTAGTAGATCACAAAGAATCTTTTATTCTAATACATAGGATTACATTGTAAATTATATCTGGGAAAATAATAAATATCTTTATTGAACAAAAAATTACATAGTGGTCAATTTTTTTTTATCTTAGTCGTAAAATTTTTTGTGAAAAAGAGACCACTGCAGCTTCGCATAAAATGTATTTCAATTTTCAAGTAAAAAACGATCGGGTTCGGGATTACTAAAATACAAAAAAAAAAAAAAAAAAATCCACATGTGTTGTGATAGATTGATCATTGGATCGAGAATATGGAAAGTAACGAATCAAACAAGAAACGTTTAGAAGTTGTGGATTCATCTGGATCATTAGACGAAACATGTAAGACATTTGTTTTCCATAATGAGGACCACACATTGGGGAATTCATTGCGATACATGATAATGAAAAACCCCGAAGTTCAGTTCTGTGGCTACAGTGTGCCCCATCCTTCAGAAAACAAAATCAACTTTAGAATACAAACACACGGCGAGGAGGCGACAGAAGTATTGAAGAAAGGGCTCAAAGATCTTAACAGTGTCTGTGAACATGTACTGGAGACTTTTCAGAGTAGTGTTCGGGATTATAAGCGGCGGAATTTCTCATCGGATGTTGAAATGGCAGATGTACAAAGTTAACTGGGAAATATTTTGAATTTCTGTTTGTTTTTCCGTGTTTAACATTTAAAAACATTGTAATCATTAATTCCATGAAGCTGTATTTATATTCACCCATAATCATTATTGCATCATATGAATTTTTGTAATAACACTCTATCAATGGTTATAATATCATTCAGGGATATATTAAACAAAGCTTTTTTAATTTTCTTTTATTGAAATTGTAGTTCAGAAAGAGCACTTAATCCAGTGAAAAACATGAGATCCCAAATGAATGTTTACACATACATACATGGATAGCATACTTTTGAACATAATTTGGGATTTTAAATTTAATAAGTTAGCAAAATCTGTGAATATTGATGACTTGCATTTATTAGATAAGAACCATGCCCCCTTCCTGTACATAATGAATCTTGCTCAAATCAAAACTAGCAAGGACAATAACAAACCATGCAGGAAATAATTTTTAAGCCTTTCTTACACATGTTTACACTGATTGAATAATTAATATCATAAAGAAAGGTGTGTTTGTGAAACACTGATGCCCCCTTATGGCTCAAAGCCAAGGCTGAAGTTTTTCAAATGTAGGTCAAACTCCAAGTCAAGGTCAAGACTAAAAATGTTGGTACCCAACGAAAGGTATTGTCACAAGAAATACACTTGTGAAATATGAAAGACTTAGCACCAACCATTCAGAAAATGTGGCGAAGGCTAAAGTTTTTCAAAAGTACTTAAGTAGGTCAAACTCTAAAGTCAAGGTCATGAGGTCAGCAATACTGGTACCAAAGGAAAGGCCTTGTCACAATGAATACGTATGTGAGATATGAAAGCCTTAGCACCAACCATTTAAAAGTTAAAGAGAAGGTCAAAGTTTCTACTAATGTAGATCAAACCCAAAGGTCGAGGTCATGAGGTCAGATACAAATGAAAAACAAGATGTGTTTGTGAAACACTGATGCCCCCGTATGGCAACTTATAGCAAAGCTTAAACTTTCTCAAATGCAAATCAAATATGTTGGTACCCAAAGTAAGGTCTTGTCTTGAGGAATATACCTGTGAAATATGAAAGCCCTAGCAGTAACCATTGAATAGATATAGAAAAGGTTAAAGTTTTTCAAAAGTAAGTCAAAAGTCAAGGTCAAATGGTCAAAATAAATGGTGCCCAAGGAAAGGCCTTCTCACAAGAAATACACATGTGAAATATGAAAGCCTTAGCACCAACTGTTTAAAAGTTATGGCCAAGGTTAAAGTTTTCAAAAGTAGGTCAAACTCCAAGGTCAAGGACAGAGGGTCAACGTTGTTGGTACTCTAAGGAAGGTCTTGTCACAAGGATTACATATGTGAAGTATGAAAGTCTTAGCACCAATTATTCAAAAGTAATGGCCAATGTTAAAAAAAAGTTTTCCAAAAGTAAGTTAGACTCCAAGGTCAAGGTCAATGGGCTATAGTTGTTGGTATCCAAAGGAATGTCTTGTCACAAGAAATACACATGTGAAGTGTGAAAGCATTAGCACCGACTAATCAAAAGTTATGGCCTAGATTAAAGTTTTCCAAAAGTAGGTCAAACTCCTTGGTCAAGGTCAAAGGGTCAAAGTTGTTTGTATCCTAAGAAAGGTCTTGTCACAAGGATTATACATGTGAAGTATGAAAGCCCTAGCTCCAATTGTTCAAAAGTTATAACTAAGGTTAAAGTTTTTCAAAGGTAGGTCAAACTCCTAGGTCACACCCTAGGTCAAAGGGTCAAAGTTGTTGGTATATAAAGGAACGTATTGACACAAGGATTACACATATGAAAGCCCTTAAGCTTGCACCAATTGTTCAAAAGTTATGGCAAAGTTTAAAGTTGGTTTAAGTTTTGCAAAACTGGGTCAAACTCCAAGGTCAAAAGGTCAAATATGATGGTACCCGAAGAAAAGTCTTGTCACAAAGAATACAGATATGAAATATAAAAGTCATAGTTCCAACCAATCAAAAGATATGGGCAATGTTAAGTTTTTGCAGACAACAGATAAACAGACAGACAGACGGACGGACAGGGCAAAAACTATATACTCCCGAATCTTCGATTATAGGAGCATAAAAACAAGAAATAATACATGATTACAAATAATTTTTTTTTACAATACAAATGGAAAATATGGAATATAAATAAATGTTATACAATCCAATTGGAAAATTATAGAATACAAATGAAAAATTATACAATCCAAATAAAAATTGTAAATTTAAAGTGAAAAATTATACCATACAAATGAAAAATTATACAATGCAAATGTAAAATTATAGAATATGAATAAAAGTTATACAGATTAATAAAAATTGAAAATGATACAAAACAAATGGAAAAGATCGAAAATTGCAACGTTTGACATGCCATAGAAAATGATTAAATTTTTTCTTTATCTGTGTTTTTTCAGGATTGTTTACAGGTGTGTTGAGATCATAGTATTTGAAATGTCTATTGACATCAGATTTAGTTTTTGTCAGCATTAGGTTTAATCACAATGTTGCCAGAACCAGTAGAATATTTACGAATCTCCATTGTATCAGTGAGATAACAATTGTCTTAATACCCAATTCACTTAAAGCAATATGAGCTGCATTTTTGTGAATTTTCTTTTGTTGTTAAAATGTGCTGTTATGATAAATCTGTATGTAAATTTAAACCTTCATGATCAATTAGATTTATATAAAGTATCAAAGTTTTTTTTTTTTTTCAGAAGAAAGATTTCTACACAGGGGAATGTATAGTTTTATATAAGAAATCAATATTGTACAGGACGACAATAATGTAATTTTGCTTCAATCAAAGCATATAAATAGTTCTTCCATCGCAAATTTAAACATTAAAGTTTATAAACCTTACCTTCTTTTTATGTCATTTAAATAGTCAATTACAATATTGCAACAAAAAATTCCAACACCGAAGTTGCAGCTCATATTGCTGTAAAAGAAGTTTGCGTCTTACAAATTCTTTTCTTTTCTTTTTTAGATTTACTTAACAGAATAAACTTGCGTGTATTAATTTTATCTCTTTACATGATTGCCTTTATCAACATTTTCAACTTGGTATAAGACTGAGGCAAATGATGTTATATGTTAATTGTTTATATCGGTTAGAATCTAATAAACTCCTACATTTGTAACAAAGATGTTTATGAGTACTTATATGCAAGGTGGTGACAGAGTTGTGAAGTTTGCTTTACAGGTCCTTGCATACAAGACCCACCACCACCATCAACTCCCTTTAAAGGGGATAATCATAAAAATAAATATGCATTGTTTGCAAATAAATCATAGCCTGGATGAGTTAGAAACATGCAGATAACATTATCCAGTGTACATGCATATGCAAGATGGTGACAGAGTTGTGTGGTTTGCTTTACAGGTACTTGCATACAAGACTCACCCCCACCATCGATATTAAAATCCCGTTGGATTTTTTTCATAAATATTTATTTGATAGCCTTATCATGTATATGGTGAGAATAAAACCTCCAAAATATATAAATCCTTCCATGAAAAATCCCTATATCCTGCATTCAAAAAGAAGGGAAATATTTGGAGTATTTACGTACCTGTTTCATTGATATGCATTTGTTGTTAGCTATTAGAACATATTGTTAGTAACACTCTGAACATTTAGATCTACAAATTAACACCTTCTATTCAAATTCTGAAGTCTCGTGGTCTACGACTCGAAAGTATATCCAAAGTTTTGGAGAAAAGAAGGAAATTGCAGCAGAAGTAGAGCTTGTAGCATCGTTTAAAGGCGTGTACGAAGAATTATAAGAAGTGTATTGAAGACTATCAAGCATGGCTAAGCGGAAGTGCCCGTGGCACTCTCACACAGATAGATATCAATTGTAAGGTTCTTGAAAAGTTCATGACACTCATGGTTATGCACTCAAAGACATGGCTGTTACACCGGATGGTCATTTAATCTATTGTGACGTGGGAAACTTATTAAATAAGTATGGACATCAAAGTCATTGCTAAATAAAGCAAATGGATGTCGACTGCCGTGTGTGTGACGTCATCGGCGGGGCATTTCCTTGTGTGCAAGCATTCCAAAGATCAGAGATTTAGTCGTGTTGTTTCGTTACGTGGGATCGTTACTGGGATTAAATTTAATAAGTGGTAATCCAACTTATACCCATAGCTCCCTTTCTATGGAGGAGATTCTTCTAAATCATATGTCAGTTTTGAATATCTTTAATATTCCCAAGTAGCATAATGAATTTGAATTACCATATCTATAATGGATTCCAAAACATCATAAAAATCCTTAAAAACAAAGATACGTAGCGGGTTCCAATAAATGTTCTACCAAGCTTCTTTCTTTACTCCTCACTGAAATATTGACAGCAGTGAAGGAGAAACTTCAGGAGTACTGTGTAACAATATATTCGAGAAGTGGCGAAATTCAGATGTGGATACTTAACAATTCCATGGAACTTTTGGAAAATTTGAAATCACAGAATTTTACCAAAATCAATAAAATCAAAACTTACGATTTTCAACTCTATATACAACCATTACCCACGATAAATTAAAGTCCAAGCCTTTTGACATTATTGACAGCTGCTTTTTCAATAAAAATGGAACTCGTAAATTTACAAACCTTGTCATTGGTCATTTGCAAAATCATTTTGTGAAAGAACGTTTTGATTGTACACACAAGTGCTCTGAAGTTGATTGATTGAATGTTATTTTACGTCCCGTTCGAGAATTTTTCACTCATATAGAGACTTCAACATATACCGGTGAAGGGCTTTAAATTTAGACCTTTACTTGGCACTCAGTGCCATTGAGCAGTGAGGGTTCTACGCCTACCGTGACACGGGGCCTCGGTTTTTAAGGTCTCATCCGAGAGACCCGCAACTTTCACTTCAAAGTGCCGAGCTCTTGGCGAAGGAACATTTGCTACCTATTTTTTTTTTTTTTATTTATTTTTCTTAGGTCAGTCGCGGCCGAGATTCGAACTCACGGCCTTCCGTTCACGGCCTTGCAGTTGATATTAAAAGATTCTCGAGTTTCTGATTGACAATATCTATGCGATTTTTGAAGACCAGGTCTTCCAACAATCTGGTGGAATTCCCATGGGTATTAATTGCGCTCCCTTATAAGCAGATCGACCTATTTTTGTACTCATATGAAGCAGAATATATTCAAAATCTTATACATGAGAAGAAGAAAGCACTTGCTGTGGCATTCAACTCGACATTTAGATATATCGACGTCGTATTATCAATTAACAATGGTTATTTCCATTTATATATCGACACGATATATCCTAGGAAGCTTAAAATGAAAGATACCACAAAGTCTGACACATCTGTTTCATATTTGGATATTTTACTAGGAAAAGACGTTGATCGTTACCTAACAACAAAGCGATGAATTTAAGCATGGTGTACGTTTGGACAATTTTTAAAACAAGGTAAGTTATTGACAAATAAGTTGATGAAACAAGATATCAACAATCTAGTTTAAAGTCAACGTTTCGTAAGTTCTATAGTCAGTACAATGACCATGTCAGATCAGCAAATACAATCTATCATTAAGTCAAATGCTGACTGACGTTTTTCATGCTAACTGTTAGGCCATTATTTACACACTAAATTGTAAACGGATTTTCCCTTGTTTCCCGATCATGACAAGGAGCACACGGCGGGTGTGACCGGTCGGCAGGGGATTCTCACTCCTCCATGGAACCTGATCTCGCCTCTGATGTTTTAGAGGTCCATGTTCGCTCTGCTCCTGATTTGTATTGTTTAAATGGACTTTTGGGCTTGAATACTGTTCGTTATTTCCATATATTTCATCCACAGACAAACAAAAGTTACAGTTTGATGACAAAGAACAAGATCTTTTCAAAAAGTCCACATCAGTGGCCGAGAACGTCAACGAATACATATTTGTGATTGATTCAAACACACATTCTTTTGTACTCTGCAGAGCAGGGTTATTTCGATTTAAGTACAACGGAAGCCAAAAGACACAGTTGCACACGTCCTATCCTAGTGGTTTAGCCACAGACAACCTCGGTCATTTCATTGAATACCTGACTAGTCATTGTGGACATAGATGGTCAGTTCTTTAGATCTATTGCAGGATCCATTTTGAACATTCCTTTAGCTATAAGCATCGAAGACGAAGAGAATACGTGGATTGGGGAATTTCATACTGGAATATTCAAAACTTTTTTGGTGTAAAACATACATGTAGATTTAGTATGAACAGAAACTTTTGTGATTTGGAAGTGATAGAGATTTTCTAAAAAAAAATATTGTATTCTGCTCCCTGAAAAATGGCAAAAACATGTACATTGGAAAGAGATTGTAAAACTATTCATATACTGAGGAAAACTCGAAACACTAATTAACTTTTAAAAAAAGGTGAAAGTATGGGATATAAAAATAAAGCGTCTTTGTAGCGTTTCAATGTTGTAAACAAAGATGATATTTTTGTTTGGGCTTGAAATACTTAACAATTTCCTGTGTTTTCTGTCAATTCAATTATGTGCACTATAGCTGTTCATCGCTCATTTACTTCTTGAGTACACTTTATGGTAAGAGGTAGTCCTTGATTTGTGAAATTAAAGAAAAACAAAACATTTTTTCGTTTGTCTATCCGACATCATTGAAGATTAATTGCGTTAGATATAAGTTTATATGTCAGTTATTTCAAACATATTTTCTTTTTTGGTGTAAATCATATACATATGAGCAGAATACTGAAAATGACATAGAACGTACATGTATATCTTTATTTAACAATAGTATATTTAAATAATTTTTATTCATGACTTGAGCTTTTTAACACTGTTCTTAGACGCACATGAATTTAATATTGCTTTACTAAATTTAAGCACAGGATGAATAAAGATTAATTCTTTTAAAATATAGTCTTTTTTTAGAAGTTAACAAAGCTTTTACGGGACAAAAGGCTACAAATGGGCGTATCGTAATTTGCAACAAAAATCCGCAGTGAATATCTCCCCTCTGCTTGCTGAGCAACATGACGTAACGATCCCGGATTGCAAGTGCCAAGTATATCAGAAATATGACCTTATTGCAATAACTTTCATTCTTTTGACATAATAGCACATGCTGCATCTTTGCTATTTGTGTCCGATTCGTATTCCCTGATCTCCACCTTTGGCGCTGTACATGGGTTCATAGGAACACAATCTTCTGTAATTAGGAAGTGATAGAGATTTCCTCAAAAATATTATATTTGCTCACTGAAGGAAAATTGCCCAAACATGTATATCGAAAAGAGATTGTTAAAAGTTTCAAATACTCAGCAAAACTCAAATCACTAATTAACTCATCAAAGAAAAAAATCACGGTAAAAATATGGCATATGAAAATGAGGGATCTTTGGAGCGATATGAGGATGATATTGTTTGGGCTTCAAATACTTAACAATTTCCTGTCAATTCTATCATGTGCACTGTTCATGTGTTGATGAACATGTAAGAGGTTGATCTTGATTTGTGAAAAAAAGCTAGTTTTGCTTCGTTTGCCTATCAAGAATGCATAGTATTCGTGTAGAAACCCAACCAGTTTACTCAATGGAGACCAAGAGAAATAATGATGGCTATACTATTATCTGAATATTGACAATGGAGGGGTCAAAAGTATTGTCAAACAGTTAAAATCATACCATAGCTTTGTTCATTATATTTCAACATATATGGCAAATGTACAAAATGTTTGAAACGTAACGCTATTTTGAGAATTCTTCTCTCAGATTAAATGCGAATGTTCCTGCTGCACTGTGTATGTGAATAGGGAGTGAATTTTCAAAGCTGATGTTTACCTGGGATCATGCAGAAATTTTACAGAAATTGTCTTGTGGTTGTGAAGCATCAGTTAGAGATAAAATAAAAATAGTAACTCCTTACAAACTGTTAAACCCTATCCTTTGGGTTGAATCTCATCAACATGGCTCAAGCGATTATAATATGTGAATTATGTGAGGATGAACCTGTTTTAATGCATTGTAATTCCTGCCATATCAAACTTTGCACTGAATGTGTCGGCAAGCACGTATCCTCTCTAATCTCAAAGAAACATGACGTAGTAGGCTTCAGATACAGGGAAAGAGACGTCATACTGCCAGAATGTCATCTTCACCAACACCAAAAATGTGATATTTACTGCAGAAACTGTGATATTCCTATTTGTAGCCGATGTATCTTATCTCCAGAACACAAACAACATGAAATTTCCGATATCATGGACGAATATTTGTCAAGACGAGAGCTTCTTTCACAAGAAACAACTTTGCTTGAAAGGTTTGTAATTCCAGAGTTCAATAAGATGGAAAATTCGTTAAATTCCGAAATGGCAAAATTATCACAAGATTACGAAAGTGTCACTTCCTCATTGATAAGCAAAGTTGAAAAGATTTACCTTGAAATAAATGAGAATTTTGAAGAAAAGAAAACGTTACTGAGGAATTCAAAAGACAATGATCTCGGAGAGCTTCGATCACAGATGAAAGGCTTTTCGAAAAGGCACCGAGAAGTCCAACAAACCGCTTCCGGTTACAAGGCAGCTTTGTCTGGTAAAAACATTGCAGATGTTTTTTCTTGTACAGTTACTGAAAACCAATTTCGAGAAATCCCTTCCATGGTTGAAATATCCTCTCCTAAATATTCACGGAGTCGAGATCCTAACAGTATCGAGACTCTCCTTGGTAAATTTGACTTCGGAAATCGAATGTCGACTCTTCGTGGCTATACCATCTCCACTTTATCAAACAATGACGGCTTGGTCGAGAAAAGGTTTTTAAGCGAACCTAAAGTGTTGAGTTCATTTGACTCTGGATACGAGGAAATTCAGACAATTGCCTGTGCTGGTAATGATGAAATTTGGGTGGTTGGAAAGGTTCATGGAACTATGACGAAATTCAACATTAAAGGTGTGAAGTTGGAAACTTTACAGGTTACTGAAGGCTACTCGCCTAACGATGTCGATATAGATGGCAAAGGTAACATACTTTTTTGTGACAAGGGAGAAAATAGTGTTCAATGTTGAACAAGGGAAAGAGGGATGTAGTGACTGTTTGGAAAAACTGGAAACCCACCATTTTTTGTCAACAAGCTTGGGCATATTCTAGTTGGTATGGTTACGGCAGATAAAAAGAATGCACGGGTTGTCCGTCTTGTGAGAACGAGGCCGAAACAGAAGATACAGTTTGATGATCAGGGACAGCAGTTGTTCCTCCGACCCCAGGCCATAGTAGAGAACAGAAAGGAAGATATCTGTGTAGTCAATGGGGGTTCCAAAAGTTTGGTGGTTGTGAATAAGTCTGGGATTTTTAGGTTTATATATAACGGGAATCAGATCTCTCAAACGTTTTTCTTTAGGCCATCATCGGTAGTCACCGACAGTTTTGGTCAGATTCTTGTTACAGACACCCTGAACAGTTGCATTCATATTTTGGACGAAGATGGGGCCCTTCTCAATTGTATTGGACGGTTCATGATGAATATACCATC
Organism: Saccostrea echinata; assembly: GCF_033153115.1. Lineage (NCBI taxonomy): Eukaryota > Metazoa > Mollusca > Bivalvia > Ostreida > Ostreidae > Saccostrea > Saccostrea echinata. The sequence goes on from NW_026889778.1 coordinate 39,877,225, forward strand.
TGATCTTGACATTGATGAAAACGAAAATCTCTGGATCGGGGAATTTCATTCTGGAAATGTGAAGGTTTTCAGATACTTGGCAGCCTGTCGGACTGCTGAAAGTATTCCTCCGAAATAACGCATGTAAAAATACGCAAAGAACAATTGATTGATTGATTGTATGTAGTTTCACGTCACATTCGAGAATTTTTCACTCAAATAGAGATGTCACTATATACCGGTGAAGGGCTTCAAATTTAGACCTTTACTCGGCACTCAGGATCATTGAGCAGTGAGGGATCTTTATCGTGCCAACGCCTGCCTTGACACGGGGCCTCTGTTTTTAGGTCTCATCCGAAGGTCCCGCAACTTTCACTTCAAAGCGCTGAGTGCTTGGCGAAGGAACAGTTGCTACCTATTTTTTTTATTTTTCTTAGGTCAGTCGCGGCCGAGATTCGAACTCACGGCCTTCCGTGCACGGAGCGAGCGCTCTACCGACTGAGCTACCGTGACGGCTGCAGAGAACAAAGATTTATCATAAGAATACATTCGTTCTGATGCTCAGAACAGAAATGGTTCTAGGCTAAAATGTGACAGTTTGGAAAAGAAATTAATTTTTTTCCCTATTCTTTAAAGAAATACATATTGTAATTTTGGAAAAGCCTCATTTACTATAGGTCTGCTACAGAAGAGTTTTACCAACAAGTGGTTTATTTTATGTATATTGGTATTAAGAAAGCAATGCAAGGATGTTGATGAGTTGAAATCTAGATTTGCCACTCAATATATGCAATTCGGCCTTTTTAAACAAAAGCACTTTAATTTGCATTTGCTTTCATACAGTTTTACTGCATAGCTTCATTATTAACATCGGTGTTTTTTTTTCTTAGTTTTTAGTTGTCCTTTCTCATTCTACAACCTTTCACCTTCAAATAATTGAGAAAAATGATAAAAAATGATTAAACTCGTAAAGTTTTATATTTAATCTACTCGTGCTTCTAAGGTAGTTATTTTATAAGAACAATTTTCAGTATGTGTTATTTCTATTCAATCCATAAATACGTTTAGAATAGAAAAAAATATTTCTACGTATTTATATGTTTTATATTGGCATGTTAAACGTTGCTTTATTCGATAATCCTGTTATGTATATTCAATATCTTGATGTATATGCAAAATCTTCTGGTTCATGTTCAAAATCTTGTGATATATGTTCGATAATCTTGTGATGTATGTTCGATAATCTTGTGATGTATGTTGGACATCTTGTGATGTCGATTCGATATCTTTTGTTCAATATACTGTGATGTGTAATCTATATTTTTGTGAGGTAATTCTATAATCTTGATGATATATGTTCGAATCTTTTGATGTACATGTATGTTTGATATTTTGTATATTCGAATTCTTCTGATGAATGTTCAATATCTTGTGATGTGTGTTCAATATCTTGTGATGTATATTCTTTACATTTGTGATGGCTATTCCATACTTTTGTCAAATCTTGTATTTTCAAATTCTTGTGATGGATGTTCAATATCTTGTGATATACATTCTATAATCTTGTGATGTATATTCTATAATATTGTGATGCATATTCAATATCTTGTGAAGTATATTCTATAATATTTTTTCTAAGTTAAGGAGGGATAACTCTGTCAAAAATCATCGGACCATGACCAAATTCGATCTTGACCTGCGTATTCTGTTTAAATACCTGCATATGCAATTTCAACCTTATACATACATCCCTACAAAAGTTAGAGAGCTGAAACTGAAATTTTCTTATTTTTTATAAGTTCAAGAGGGATAACTCTGTCAAAAGTCATCGGACCATGTCCAAATTCAAACTTTACCTTCGTCTTCCTATGAAGTATCCATATGTCCAATTTGAGTTGAATGTGTGCAACTGTTGTTGAGTTAATGCACGGAAAGTCAATGATGACAGAATGACGGAATGACGGAACAGGTGACCTAACAAATGTGAGGTCAAGGTCAAAGGAAAGGTCATGAACATGGCTGCCTCTTCCAAAATTGTGAATTTCATGGCCCCAGGGTCAAAAAAGTTGATACAATTGAAAGGCTCTCATGAATATGAATCAACATATGAAGTTTGATAAAAAATATATTGAATAGTTACTTTGAAACTGAGCTAAAAGGTGATATAAATGTCAAAGGAAAGATGAAGATTTAGCGCAGTTCCAAAGTTGCAGGCGGTTAAACTTTGTTTCCTCAAGACTTTCCACATAGGATTTGTTCTCTGCCCTTTTGTTGCTTCTGCAGTATTCGGCAGAATCATTTCACGGCGTAATCAGACAAATGGGGCACCTGCTTGAATAAATCCCAGACTGGTCAAAAGATCCTGTATATTAGGACCAGGAGGATCTGGTGCCCATGTGGCTCTGGCTGAAGAATCCATTACCTAGCTGAAAATCTTAAAATCATTTTGTTGGTGAAGCAAATTACTTAAATCCCTAGAATGGTACATGACAATGTAGCAGGGGAGGTCAACTATACGAAGATGTTTTTATTGTAGAATTCCTATAAATAAGTACAAATCTTCTCTTTGTCGGTTTATGTTCTTTGTCGTTTAATTTTTCTTATATCTTTTGCATGTATACATGGTCATGCACATAATCAATAGAAATACTAAACATAGAAACTCTCGATATCAATCCTTTTAGTAGATGTGTTAACATTATATTTTTTAAAGTACCTAAAGATAACAGTAATTAATGTTAGTATAAGAAACAAGTACAAAACAAATGTAGAAGTGTATTATATATAACAAACAAAGGACCCATGTGCCACAAAGCTCACCTAATTTCCTTTAACCCTGCTGTTCTTCAGAAGATATTTTTAAAAGATTTTTGTGTTCCATTAAGAATTAATTTAAAATTTGATCCTGATTTAAACCAACTCTAAACCGGGGACTATAATTTAAAAATAAATACATCTACAGAAATGGGAAATTTAGGATTCTCTTGTGTTTCTTTAGATTATGTTTTAGTTCCATGCAAAACTGTGAACCCCCTATTATGGCTCAACCCTACCCCGGGGGCCATGAGTTGAACGGATACGAATCTACACTTCATCAGGAAGCTTTCTCGTATTTTCTGGTCCAGTGGTTCTTTATATAAGAAGAAGATTTTAAAAGATTTTTCTGATATGTAATAAAATGTACAACCTTTCTCCCGTATAATTGCCAAGCGTGCAAAAAAAAAAAAAAAAAAAAAAAAAAAAACCACTCACTTACTCTTCCCGGATGAGTGAAAATTGGCTTAGGACAAGTGGATGTCATCGACTTCGTGGGAAGTAGAAACCAAAACACTTACTCAAATTCAATGCTATATTGTATTTTTACAATACCAAAGATTGTTTAAATGTTAGAGTGTGCATATAAGATCACGCTAGTTACATATACGAATTAGTCAGTCTCTTCTGACCACGAGTTGTCATGAATAGAACATCTGGTTGAACAAGACTATAAGCGGAAATTAATTATAAGTAAAATGAAAATTAACTTCATTTCCAAAATGCACCAGGCAGCCTTTGCCTTAATTTACAAGGATTTTCCACTTATATAACTTTATATTAGTTTCTTGCATTGTTTATTGAACAATTTATTTTAAGTCCACATAAAAATGTAGGGCAGGTAGCTATAGGTAGGAGAAACTTTTTTTAAGTTTACTTTTTATTTTGAAAGCTTCAGTTAATTATTCAATACACTATTTTTTGTCATACATACGGACACATTTATAAATATACATACACAACAAAACAAATGTGCTCTTTAAATCATTCGAATAGTGTCTGAGACATGCATTTCATTGATTCAGCTTGGGAAAACTGTAATCATCCGGTAATAATTTCAACAAAATGAAACCATCTGCTTCTAGACTTAAAATTAGGCCCAGACTCTTGAGAAGTGATTATTACGAACACCAGACACAATATGAAAGATAAAGATTTCTGAAACGTGCTATGATCTTTTTGATTCGAATTACTTGGCTTTATATAGGATGAGCAAAACCATCATGGGGACGAGTACTTATGATTTCAAACTTGTCGCCTGAAACATGTGGTCAATGAATTTTTTTCTCATTCTGTGGCCTCATCCTGCCACTCTCCTCGGGGCCATGGTTTGAATTTACGTGTACACACAGGTCACGTGCTACCCACACAGCGTTGGCCTGATGACGCGACCTCTATATATAGACACTTTGAAACCCTTCTGGAGATTTACTTCTCTCATTACTTCCACTGCTCCTCTTACTTTCATCTTAAGAATCCCCCAAAGTCATTTCTAGCTTTGCCAATTTGGATTCTTTAAAAATGGATGTTTATGGTAGCTGCAACTTGGTGCTCCGGCTATTCAGCCCTATAGAAATAAAACATGCTAGAAAACCCAATTTTCTAACTTCTTTAAAGCTTTGCAAGGCGATTTCTTACAGAAAAAGTGACCATGCTATTCTAGACAGAAATCCATGTTGGTATATCCCTACCCTAAACGTCCCTGGTAGATCGGTCCCGTCAATTTCCTCGAGCTCATTTCTTTTGACTTCTCTTGATCGATTTTTCTGATACTGTAGGTGCCATTTAAAGAGCTATCGAAGCACCTCCTTTGCACTATATTATTTTAGTATATAATTTTTACTGTGTTATTCAATAAATCTGATTGGTTTGCTTGCTATCACGTTCAAAATTAAATTTTACGATATTGACATGAGTTACTAAAAATAACTCAGGGAAAATCCAAAGATGTGTTTATAATGGCGAAAAGTCTTTAAAACTTGCATACTTTGTTTGTCTCTTTTTTTCCAAAGAAAATAATATAACAAATATATAGCCCTTTGATTCGGTCAATCCATAGGTATATCGACTTCACAGAAAAGCATATCGACTTCACACTTCGTGCTCAGTCGATATACTTTTCTGGGAAGTCCATATATCTATGGATCGACCTCATAAAAGGGCTATTTTTGTATAGTATACTTCATATCTCTTCCTGTTGGGGAAGGGGGGATGGGGGTTCGCATCATTTCATTCCAGGATAATCACCAGTGGGGCCACTACCATCAAACACATCAATGAGGAACTTAGAAAAGCATTCTTTGTGTTGAATTCCTTTCTTACCGAGATTGGTTTCGAACAATAAGTTGAATTACCACATGTACTGGTTAATCGTTCTTGATCACAGGGGTCGTCAGCGAAACATTTGCAGTTCGCGAGGATTTAATTTCGAATACTTGTTGTTGGCATCATATCTGTGCAGGTACGTAATTGCATCTTACTGAACAATTCAAATAAACAAATTACACTGTAAAACACGTTTTATGTGCAATTATTTGAATATTGTAAATAAATATGTGTTTATCTATATAAAACAATCATATTTTTGTGACAAAAGATAAGAAAGAAGAATGGTTTAAAAGAATCAGGAAAATAATGGAACATAAGCTGTTATAGAAAATAAATGACTTAAAAATATTTTATTACTGAATAATTTGCAACCACAGGCAGAAAGAGAATAAACTAATGAGGTTCCATATTTTCTATTTTTGTTACTGGATTCGGATTTCCTACAACAATCTACCTTGTAAAAACTCTGTAAGATAAGGACATGTTTGAAATGAATGAAATTATTAGGACTGTGGTCAAAACAATGAGAAACTTCATATCATTTAGTTATTAAATTGCTGTAATAATTCATTAATTGTGCATAAAACATTAAAGGTAGTATTTTGATGACTGAATTTTTAAACAAGATGTGTTTGTGAAACACTGATGCCCCCGTATGGCAGCTTATGGCGAAGGTTAAAGTTTCTTCAACTGATGCAAGTCAAAATCCAGGCCAAATGATAAAAAATGTTGATACCCAAAGAAAGGTCTTGTCTCGAGGAATACACCTGTGAAATTTGAAAGACCTAGATACAACTGTTCAAAAGTTATGGCGAAGGTTAAAGTTTTTTAAATAAAAGTCAAACGTCAAGGTCAAGGTCAAAGTGGTTGGTATCCAAAGGAAGATCTTGTCACAAGGATTACATATGTGAAGTATGAAAGCCCTAGCACCAACCATTCAAAAGTTATGGCCAAGGTTAAAGTTTTTCAAAAGTAGGTCAAACTCCTAGGTCAAGGTCAAAGGGTCAAAGTGGTTGGTATCCAAAGGAAGGTCTTGTCACAAGGATTACATATGTGAAGTATGAAAGCCCTAGCATCAACCATTCAAAAGTTATGGCCAAAGTTAAATTTTTTTAAAAGTAGGTCAAACTCCCAGGACAAGGTCAAAGGGTCAAAGTGGTCGATATCCAGAAGAAGGTCTTGTCACAAGGAATACACATGTGAAGTTTGAAACCCTAAGCACCAACTGTTCAAAAGTTATGGCCAAGGTTAAAGTTTTTCAAAAGTAGGTCAAACTCCAAGGTCAAAAGGTCAAAGTTGTTTGGTAACCAAAGGAAGGCCTTTTCACAAAAAATACACGTGTGAAGTTTGAAACCCCAAGCACCAACTGTTCAGAAGTTATGGCCAAGGTTAAAGTCTCATAAAATTTTGAAAAAGTGGGTCAAACTCCAAGATCAAGGTCAAAAGGTCAAATATGATGGTACCCAAAGAAAGGTCTTGTCACAAGGAATACACTTGTGAAATATGAAAGTCATAGCTCCAATCAATCAAAAGTTATGGGCAAGGTTAAAGTTGACAACAAACAGACAGACAAACAGACAAACGGACAATTAATGTAAGGTGAAATATCGACATATTTAAAAGAAATTACCGTTGGATGTGTTTTTGACTTATTGACTGGATATTTACCAATCAGATGTGATGTTAGAAATCCCCCATGAGTTAACTGCAAAATTAAGAACCACGTGGTATCATTCTTTTGTTTTTATTTAACAAACCCTTCGTATTTTGAATTGACCTAAAATTTTGTCAGCATTACTAGACACAAATGTGGCGATCAGACACCTTTGTTCGCCAGTCGCAAGCTTGGTTGGTATCTTCTAGAAATAAAAAAAATTATGTCAGGAGCGTGAGTTAGAACCCTGGTCTGGTCCATCTACTTTCCTGTTTTATTTGGTGCTATGTCATACCCTGAAAGCGACAGATCCCCCAACCCGATGACATTTGGGATGATGTCGGGGAGGGGGGATTTGTGAAGGGAGGATCAGACAGTTTTGATCGCAGTCAGGTTACTCAGTTGGTAGAGCACCTTTGTAAAGTTCAAGGGGGTCCAAGTTCGAATCCTCGTCTGGTCTGTCACATTAAATATGGAACGTGTCCAATCACAAAACCCTGTGAGTACTGTTCATATGTCATTACATTGATATGTTAGGATCATAAACAATTAATCTGTGTTGCTTGTATTTAAATTAATTTTCTTCTGGATAAAAAAAATGATTAAGTTCAATAAATATACTTTATCAATAACAGATATACAGAACACTATTTAGAGAAGTCTACTACGGATTTTAAAAGAAAATGTGTAGCCTTGAAATCAAAAGAGCTTCAAAGTATTTTGACTCTTAAAAGGACAAACTTCTAAAAGTAAGAAATATACTCATCGCTTGGGCAATATATTTATTTGAAATAAAAAAAAATTACTATGCAGTATTTGTGCATTATTTAAACTTTATTTGAACAGAAATCGAATGCTGAATTTAAAAAATAATCAATAAAAGTCATGTGATTATCACGTCAACAGGTAACTAGGAAGATGGACTTCTTTATATTACCATCAAGCGATGCAAACTGTGAATTAAGGGTAGATTTACCTTAGCGCAAAAAGGTAAGTTTTTAAAATATTAAGCTTAAACATTAATGTAAATAAAGTGCATTTATATTCATTATTAAAAATTTAATACCACAGAACAATCGTCAACAGAAATGGAAAGATAAATTTAGAATAATTGATTTTTAATAACAATTATATTTATATATCATAATACAGTATTAACGTAGAAAAAGTCAACTTAAAAAAAATAGAGCCATCACATCTAAATTAAAGTTGAATTCTAATGTTCATCATCAAAGACTATCTAATATAATTTCGAAAGTGAAAGGAACAAAAATTTTCTCAAAAGTGATCTGACTTCTTTGAATAGAAAGGAGGGATAGGGTTCAAAATTAATTGAAAATTCTTACAAAGGTTCATATGAAGATGTATCTAAAGTATACCTCTTCAAGGAAAATAATTATAACCTTAATTTATTGTTTTAGCAAAATGCAGAACTAGAGTTTTAATGTCTTAATGTTGTTTTTGGGGGGTATTTTTTTCAGAAAAAAGTATAATGAATCCACACACCACCGCCCAGGATGTGCCACTACTGGCTTTCAAAACCCCTGTCCGTATGAAAATCCCCTGTCTTTCTCTGTAACCTACAGCATTTCCACAATTATCTACGGTATATCTACAGTATGGTACGGTATGTCTCCTCTGCATATACAGTAATTCTCAGTATGCCACTGTATGTCTCCCCAGCATGCCACAGTTACCTACAGTAGGTCCCAGTACGCCTACGGTAGGCCCCAGTATGGCTACTGCTTCCTACAGTGACCTACGGTATGCCACAGTATATGCCCCAGTAGGCCCCTGTATTGTTCACCGAAGCAAAACGGAAGAAGTATACACACTTCCAGAGGCACTGTTTGTCTAAGATGTGAGGTTGTCAGTTCAGTACACAGGGTTTTTCCTTTGAGCAACTTTTGAACATTATTTTATATACATAGTAATACAACTGTAGTCAACTGATACGGGTCTCGTGATCCACATTAGGCAAAAAATTCACGCATATTTTATTGCCACAAAGAAAATATCGAAATGGTCAATACTCTTAAGTATACATTTCTTGCTGACAAAATAACAAAAATACGCTTTAAACATTAAAACTGTTATAGTTATTAATTTATTCGTACATTTCATTATGTTTAGAATTCTTAAGAGACTTATAAGGTTATTCTGTAATTCTGAAAAGTTTACATATCACTGCTTCAAGCAAAAAAAAAAAAAAAAAAAAAAAAAATAAATCAATTTATGATTTTTATTCATTATTTTTTCATTGTTTATTTATTTATTTATTTATTTGTTTATTTATTTATTTGTATGTTAGTTTATTCCTTCATTCATTCAAAAAATATTCAATTTAAAACATCAAATTGGGAAGGGCATGCATTACGACCAATAATTCTGCAATGAAGATTTTATTCACTTATAGTACGGCTACATTAGAGACCTAAATGTATATGCTAATATATGATATGCTCCTGGCTAGTGGCTACATGTGCTTGTAAAATATATTCCTTCGTGTTTTAATAAACTTGAACACGTCGTGTAACTAATGAACTATATCTTTAGTATAAAGGTCCCTGGTGTAAGTAAATCTCACCGATGCATATATTTGAAAAGCAATCTGCGTCGATACAGGAATGTAAAATTTATTTTATTTAGATTTTCTGCCTGCTCAGCGAGAAAAAAAAGTCTTTTAATCTTGGTACATGTAACCATTCCAATAAATGAACATAGCTGTATACGACAGCAGTGTGTCTGTCATGGTATCTAATGACATGGTATCTTTAGGTAACACAGCTCTTTTTCTTTGTTGTCAACCGATTAATTTTTTTTTTCATTCGACCTTTGTTCATTATCTTCAACTTTAACATTTTTTTTGACAATTATATTTTACATATAATAACATGCTGTCCAGGCGCGGATCCAAGAATTTTTCCAGGAGGGGGGATATTCCACCCCAATTCCAAAAAAAAATTAACGCAAATTCCATTTCCTTAACGTGAAAAAACCCTATAAATTTCGTGGTGGGATCCACGCTTTCTGAAGGGGGGGGGGGTCAAAGTCATTTTTTATTTGCTTCAATATAACTTGTTCGGACCCCCCCCCCCTTTCTAGGTTAGAGCATGTTGTCAGTATTAATTCTAATTGGAGAATTCAATATTAAACGTATAATACAAAATCATTTTATGCAAAAGAGGCACAAGTAAATTATATGTAATTGCTCAATGGGACGGACAGTTAATTGTGTAATCTGTATAAAAACTGTAGACATGATTTTCTTAGAAATATTGGCATTTCAAATTTACAAAATAACGATTTAAATGTTCTATTCAAATATCTATTAACTCATTTCCCACGTCAAACTGCGAGTATCATATATAATGCATATAACATACACTGTAACACAAAGAAAAATCAAACGCATGTAATTGATATATATTGCTAAAAGTGACTTATAGGTCCGATGGGCCGTGTGTTGTACATATATGCTTATTTGTCTAATGAACGTAAAATTATTGTATACACAAGTCACTATAATAAAATATTTACTTATTGTATATAAATTTAAAGCAAAATTCATGCGAACCCCCCCCCCTTTTTTTTGCTAGGGGGCAAAAACATCAAAGGGTATAACTACAAATATGTTGAATGTTGATTAAATAGTATAACAACATCACAAATGTTTCATCATAATGTTACGGGATCGAGATCCGGAAAAACTCCTCAAAAGAAATCGCAAGAGGCTGACCTTGACAGATGAATTAAACGAGGACGCATTTTTCTTCATAATCATCTTTCTGAATATATTATAGTAAGTACAAGCTGTAGTGTGTGTTTCTCATAGTGAATCCTAAAAGGTGCAATTGTCATGATTGTGCGGGACTTCATTACTTTTTTTATTACTCAGTGGACACTGGTTGCCACAGGAATTTTATCAATAAAGTCAATAGAATCACTCGATTGACCAAGCATGAGTTATGCGTTCGCATATTCGCTGTGCTAACGCATACATGTAGCTCATGCTAGGTCAATCGATGCTAGGTCAATCGAATGATTTTACTTTATTTATAAAATTAACTTTATTGATAAAATTGCGAACTCCTGTGATTGAGGCTGTAAATAATCTGGTAATACAACTTCCATTATCAATAACGTACGTAGTAATTGTCAGTGATTTGTTTTCCGAAATCCTTAGTAGGAAGACAATCCAGTTAGAGGACAGCTTTTCCATGTAAGCAGACTTAGCAAGCCACTTGTTCCTGCTAAAAATCAGAAAATGGTATGGATTCTGTGATCGGGGTGGTGACAGTGACGATGCAAATTGACCTGATTACCTGTATCAGTCTAACGTAATAGTGTACAGTGTAATACTTTGTTGTGACTTGACTTCTACATTTTGATCAATGTGAATGGATTATGTTTACTGTAGCATGACATTTTTTTAAATTAATGGAAAAATCTCTAGTTAAAACGAATTCGTTATTTGTGTCAGTGATTGTGATGTTCATATTATGAAACACAATATAGGTCTATAGCTGTGTTAAAAATATATTGAACATGTTCGACAATTTCAAGAAATGGAGACCCTACAAATTATTTTGCCATGTCGTGGCAATTAAAAAAAAGTTACTCAGTATTTGATATTAATTTCTTTCTTTCTTTTTTTTTGGGGGGGGGGGGGGTTATTTCTAATTGTCAGGGATGAATATACATATATATGACGTGTATATACTAAAAATGCATGTGTACAAAAAAAATTGCTTTTATATTTGTTCATCTTAAGTTAATTGTAATTTAGAATTTGTGTTTCCATTCTCTTTGCAGTACATCAGCACATAAAATCATAATAAGTAACTAGATTGAAGAACAGTCTTCGTTTACTGTTCATAGTGCTAGCTGTCGATACTTATGTCTAGAATAATGATAACGTAGTAAAGAGCAAGGAGTTCGTAAAGTAAGCATTATAGATTGGGGATTTAGGATATTACGATATTTATCGCATACTGTTAGACGAAGGATAAATGTACATGTATATGTATCACATTGACATGACATTAACAGGTATTGGTGGGGAAGTCCGATCCTTTCCCCAGCATTGTCGTGCATTTCATATCATGTGTCAAATAACGAATGTGAACAACTCCGTTTGTTTTGGCGTTTTTGCATTGTAGATGTATGTATACATGGAAATATAATTTTTACCCCCCCCCCCCCCCCCCAGAAACAGCGTACATGTTTAAGATTTCATTCACTCTTATATATATAATTTCTTTTACAGTATAACAGGATTTAATTCTTATTTTCACTGTTTAGTTCAATGAATTCTAATATAAGATAATTCAATTATGCAAGGACTTTAATTTCAATCCGTTTGTCCTTAATTACAGTTCAAAGAATAATATCAGACTTCGATCTCGCTTAGCTTGCGTTGGTGTTGGGAAAATTGATAACCCACTCTAATTTATGTTGAATAATCGAATTATTGATTTTAAATGTTTGATTATTTTGAAATTGCTGACATGTCTTTATTTAATTACATGTATTTACAAACAATATAAACTTTTACACCTTCGGGCCAGTCTACATGCCGGGAGAATCGTAATTCATATTCGCACGTGTCACAATTTTCAAGGTCTATTTCATGCGCGGGTGTAAAGGGGTTATGTCGGATGTGAGTTTTGGCCTCCCTGGAATTATTTAAGAGAAGTGAATTTTCTGAAAATTTTTAAAGTTACTTTGTCCCCGGAAACAAGGGCTCCTCATATAATAGAAAGGAGAGTCGTGTATCTGAAGAAAATTTAGAAACGAAAATGTCTAAAGAGTCTCCCCTCCATGAAATAGGTTTCCCAGGATCGAGCAAAGTGTAATTATAATAGTTGATGTAAACAACACACCCGCCCACCAAAACTTCTCTCGGAAAAATATTTCTGGATCTGCACCTGTGTTTTTTTTTTTTTTTTTTTTTTTTTTTTTTTGATATCGATCTACATGTATATTTTTAAAGGACAAAAGAGCGTATGCATCTGTAGTGCCTTGGTATTTATAATGGAGTCAGAAATTTGTCATCGCAGGTAAAAAAAACTTTCTTCGGTGTTTGATTTCTGAGAATAAATTGAAAATAACATGCTAGTTCGTTGCGCCAATTTGTATACCGGACCATGATCTGATCAGGAGCCCATGGACTGTAGAATCATGTACATGATTAGCAGAATTTATAAATGTTGCTGATTTCTGTAATGCAGAATAGACCATGGGTAAACGTTATCTTTTTTTTTTTTAACCCCGACACCGTTTTGAGGGTGAGGAAATGGGGAATTAGGGTTTTTAAAAAGTCAGATTTCTTTTTTGACGCTCTGAATTGTTTAAGAAAAAAAAAATAGTCATGCATATTTCCGTGCCCTGTCTTGTGTCTAAGTATGTTCTTGAGGTTATAGTCAGAAAGAATGACTTTGATACGACACAATTTAAAATAAATTTTCAAAATAAATGATACGACTTATAGCATTTCAGGAATTAATAAAGACTTAGTATTGAATTATCTTCTTTTTTCCCAAAGGTTTGACAGATATATCCAGGTGTTTTATATTCCGATTTTTTTTTTCACATCAATTAGCGTACGATACAAACTGCATATAAAGCAGAGTAAATTTTAAATTAGTAGATTTTGATATAAAACTGACGGAAGATTTTGGTTCATGTACGGATCTTTTTTTCCTTATTTCTCAACTGTTTTCGCTGACCTTTGTTTAAAATAACTTCTTATTCATTTATTTTGCATAATCTAAAGTGTAATTATGTTTTTTTTTCTCTCTCTCTCTGGACTCGAATTACTTAATTTAATGACTGCTTATTTCAATGTACTTATGAATAAGACGATTATACTCATTCGTGCTTGCTTTTCAATGCATTTTACATTACAAATATATGATATTCTTAAAACAGAAATTATATAGCCGAAACTTATATACATTTTTAAGTCATGCGTTACACCCCTTAAAGAAGCGCATAAGAAACAACATCGATGTTGAAAGTATTAGCAAGGATAAAGTACAAAATAATTGTAAATATATTGTTTTTCAGTGTTCGTTTTTTTTATATTTTTTTTAAATTAAAGTTTTCTAGCATATCTATACTATAAATTAAACTGATATTTCATAGTGAATTTGAAAACAGTCTTGTTACGAGTGGTCAGTCGTTTATTTAGTCCTAACGCCAGTGGTCAGACGCAGATAGAGAACAATAGGCAATTAGGACCTATTGTTAAGCTGACCATTGCAAATTACATTAGATATATATACTAGAACCTACCCTGGTTCTGCCTCAGTGCATACAATGAAGTTGATAAAAGAAAAGAGCGGGGCGGATCAATGATTCTTAATCATAAGTGGGTCTGAAAATTGAAACTAGATGATAGAGTTAATGAAATTATTATTGAATTATAAATTCATTTCATTTTAAACCAAATTACTTCTGTATCACCATAAGTGCATACTAATTAATTTTATGATCGGAAATCGGAACATTTTGTTCTGATAAGGTCCAAATAATGTAGAATCTCATCACGATATTAAACAAAAAGGTGACGTAGAATTAATGTCTAAAACTGTGTACAAGTAATCAGGTCCTGTCTTTAGCGTATTTTACGGAGACAAGAGGGGGTGGCTTATAAACTTAAAAGCTTTATACTATCCTCCAATTATAAATAGTATGAGCTCTCAGCAGTTTGAAATATTTATAAAAGTTGCGTATAGATTAATAAGAAAATGATTGATCGATTTCACAATCGAAACTTGATTGACTTTTTGCAGAATATTACGTAAATCAAAACGCAGATTAGGAGTCGTCAGAAATGCAACAAAAAAAGAATGGAAAATTACATTCAAATGATTTCTGGGCCGTTTTAAAATAACGTGAAAAAGAGAAAAGAATAATAACATTTCAGTGCTGTTAATAATTGTTTCTGAATTCGTTACATAAATACATAAAAATTAAATATTATCTGAATACGACTTATAATTCATTTTTATCAAGTAAGCGTCAGGAAGAATAATTTGTTATCACGTCCATCAGTTCATTAGCCACTGTCATTTTTATTAATGACATCATTTTTAACAATTTTATCGGGAATTATACTCCTAGATTAAAAAAAAACCTTCTTTACAAACATGTTCATTTTATCTGATTGAAAAACATGCGGGCTTAATACGAACTAATTCTTCTTTTTAATAAGTTCGAAGAAAGTCCAAATATGTACATTCAATGTGTCAAAACGGACTGACCTTGCTGATGATTCGATGATTCAAAGTCATATAAAGATTCTCAGCCACTTACAACAGGACAGAACTTTTTCTTGAAATAATAGTGATTAATTATCGTTATTTCTAATATATTGACCGTAATCATCCCCGTCAGAAATAAATCTATTATACTATTTTTTTTAAAATTTTATTTGTTACAACATAGCAAGTATATCATTACTTTAGAGATGTAATGTACAAAAACAATTCTATAAATCATCATAATCTTCTTCATAAATAATTTTTAGCGATGAATAGCTTCAACTGTAGAAACATTGCTTCTTAAAACATTGTGTACTTCTACCGTTTTGCTTCGGTGAACAATACAGGGGCCTACTGGGGTATATACTGTGGCATACCGTAGATCACTGTAGGAAGCAGTAGCCATACTGGGGCCTACCGTAGGCGTACTGGGACCTACTGTAGGTAACTGTGGCATGCTGGGGAGACATACAGTGGCATACTGAGAATTACTGTATATGCAGAGGAGACATACCGTACCATACTGTAGATATACCGTAGATAATTGTGGAAATGCTGTAGGTTACAGAGAAAGACAGGGGATTTTCATACGGACAGGGGTTTTGAAAGCCATGCATGCTGCTATGCGATCTGTTCGAGAATGTCATTGTGCAAATGTACTGTGATACATGCCTCATCAACCTATGCAAGGCCTGTGTTGGAGAACATATCTCAGATGATGGATCCAATGATCATAAAGTTGTCAAATTTCAGAATAGGAACTCGACCCCCCTCTACCCTGGATGTAAATTACACCACAAAGAGAAATGTGAAATGTACTGCAACCAATGTGATATTCCAATATGCACAGCTTGTATTGCCTCAGAAAATCATTTCAGTCATAAAATTGTTCAACTTCTAACATTTTATACCTCTAGAAAACACAAGATTGAGAAAGAAAATGAAGAAAGGAGAAAGAATATTGATACAATTTACAATGACATTGCCTCGGATGTACAAAACAGGCTAAATCAGATCGAAGAAATATATAAAAACATCTCAAAAGCTATCACAAATCATGGCGAAAACTGGCACGAAGCAGTAGATAAAATTGTCAGAAAACTGACATCTGAAGTTGATAACATGAGAATTGAACACCAAGATGTATTGAAGAAGTACTTAGCTGAAATAAATAAAAAAATACTCAATATTGAAGATGAGATCAAAGCATCTTGTGATGTTCTGGAATCAAATGACATCTTTTTGGTTCTTAATTTCGAGAGAAGGATAAAGGAATTTAGAGAGTTTCCCTCCAAAGTAGATGCTTCACCGCCTCAATTTATTCCTCTGCATTGTAGACATGAACTATTTCTTAAACGGTTTAGAAAACAAAGTCACATCCTTATAGCTGATTTTGATAATGATTGTGTCCACATTATAGACCAAAATGGGCTGTTTCTCTGCCTCATAGACTGTGAACTAAGGTTTCCCTCTGGACTGTGTATTGATAGAAACGATAATCTCTGTGTTGCTGAAAGTAACAACAACAAAGTGAAGATAATACAATATCAGCAGTGAAGTAGAAAATGGAATGGTTTTATGCTTACATCTTTTTCGTATTATTTTGAAAGAACATTTACTAGTACATGTACTATTTCTCCGTGTTTTTTTAATTAGGATTATTATAGGCTGTGTTGCCTATCCGTGTTGCTTCCATGCTCGGCAGCTGCAAAATTAGTTGGTTGAGTCATCAATTTATACCTTACTATCATTGTGTTGACTTGTTTAACGTAAAAGGCCATATAATGGATAAATTCCCAGCATCAAATTAAGCACCTCTTTTAGTATAAAAAGAATGTGTTTTCATTTGTCTTTAAAATTTTAAAAGGTAACATATACATGTAGTATGCATCGTGTCATATGTTTGCATTATGTCATATGTTCAAAGCCTGCACCCTTTATTTTTTTAAAACAAAAGACCCCCCCCCCCCCGATATTTTCTTGCATTATGTCAATTTTAATTAAAAAGTACAAGCAATTGCCTTTCTATGCCCCCGTATCGAAGATTCGGGGGTATATAGTTTTTTCCCTGTCCGTCCGTCTGTCTGTCTGTCTGTTTGTCCGCAAAAACTTTAACATTGTTCATAACTTTGATTGGTTGAAGCTATGGCTTTCATATTTCACATGTGTATTCCTTTTGACAAGACCTTTCTCTGGGTACCATCATATTTGACCCTTTGACCTTGACCTTGGAGTTTGACCTACTTTTGAAAAACTTTAACATTGGCTATAACTTTTGAACGGTTGACTCTAGGGCTCTCATATTTCACATGTGTAATCCTTGTGACAAGACCTTCCTTTGGATACCAACAATTATAGCCCATTGACCTTGACCTTGGAGTTTGACCTACTTTTGAAAAACTTTAACCTTGGCCATATCTTTTAAATGGTTGGTGCTTCGGTTTTCATATTTCACATGTGTATTTCTTGTGAGAAGGCCTTTCCTTGGGCACCATCAATTTTGACCTTGACCTTGATGTTTGACTTACTTTTGAAAATTTTTAACCTTTTCCATATCTTTCCAATGGTTGCTGCTAGGGCTTTCTTATTTTACAAGTATATTCCTCAGTACAAGACCTTACTTTTGGTACCAACGTATTTGATTTGCATTTAAGAAAGTTTAACCTTCGCTGTAAGTTGCCATGCGGGGGCATCAGTGTTTCACAAACACATCTTGTTAGTTATATTTCTATTGATAAATAATTAACATCCCTGATACAATTCAATTTTAAATCAGAAAACTTTATGATCTCATTCATGTAAAGATAATGAGACCAAAGTCTGTGGACTTTCAATAAATAATCTGACCATATTTAAAAATATTTACATTTGCTATGTTTTTCTAATAAGCCAACTATGAAATTGATTTTCCATATTTGTGTATACTCACGTGTAGAAATATGCACGGAGAAACTCGCGATAAAGTGGCGTCACAATGAGCTACAGAGACGTTAATAAAAATGTAACGATATAGGACAGCGAATAATTCAAACATTGAGTATATTTTTGATGCTTTTGAACATGTAAAATGTAAATACAAGGAATGTTTTAAGTTTAGTGTGAATTATTGGTGTGTAGCGCTAGCGCGCTTCATGAAATATGCCTACGTGACAAGTCTGTGTGATTTACCCACCAATAACCCACACAAAACTTAAAGACATTCCTTAATTGTTAAGTAAAAATGAAGCCATGATTTGATATATTCACAATATTATTTATTTTGGGTATTTCATGCTTTTTCAAACGGGTATTGCCTATGGAAAACAGCAACCACATATATTCAAAAACTAATAGCTTTTTAAGCACTTGCACGAAACTAAATACTACAATGATAGTGGAACAACCACATAATAAATTCTTTTTTTGTGAAAAACACCTTTGATTTTGTCGAAACAATCTGTGCATATCTTTAAAATATCAACCTTCAGACCATTACAAATTTCAAAGGTTTTAAATTCTCATTTTATCAAAATAATAAATTATTTTAAATATTGGGAACATTCGATTTTCCTCTAGTCTGGTCAACGAATCCACAGCTCTGTTATCACTTTATTTTCAAGATAAAATGTTCACGGAGTGGAAGACAAATGTATTTACTGTACAATTATGTTTATTGCTATATAATTATTATAAATTTGTTTCATCTGTGTATTGCCAGGACTGTTTTCAAGTGTTTTGTGACTATCTTATTTGAAATTTCTTCTGGCAACAGACTTCTAAATCAATCCAGTGTTGTCAGAACCAGTTAAAGTTAAACTTTAAATTCTGACCCTTGACCCTGACCACACCTACTTTTCAAAAATGTTAACATTGTACATCGTTTTAGGGAGAGAAAATATGGGTTTCATATTTCACATGTAAATAACCTGTGACATCACCTTTCAAGAAATACATGTACTACCATTTTTGAGATAAGATCCCTGACCTTGAAGTTTAACCTATTTTTTAAACGTTTTTGACTTTTGGCTGTAGCTTTTGCACCTGGAGAGACAATCAGCTGAATCATATCAATCTATTTTCCATTTTTACCAGCTATTCGTGATCAATTCAACAGTCAAAACTTTGATATCTCTGTGGTTGGTATGGAGGCTTTATCATTAATTGTGTTCAATCAGGCTTGGATACTGAGATTCGAGCACAAAAGTCACACTATTTTCTCCAAAGGGTAAACCATTCATTCCTCGAGAAAACAAAACGGTTTCAATTAAAAATACACAATTATTACTCAAACCTTTGGAGTAATGAGATTTATAGTATTCCTAAATTATGGACTTATGTTAATATTAAAGCAATTTTTGGTAGGGAAAATTATGTAGTATTTGATATGCCTAAATGTTTACATTCAATTTTGGCGCAGTTTAGATGTGGGATTTTACCATTGCGAAAAGAGATTGGTAGATATCACGGTGAATCTATGGCACGCCGATTGCTTCAAAATTATTTTCTGCACAACGATCACGATTTTATACACGAGCTTGATGAAAAATATACACGAGTAAAATAAAAATGCACGTATCGGTAAAAATTGCACATAGTTTGAAAGATTTTAACACAAACATAACGAAAAATACACGAATCCGAAATTTTTTACACGATTAATGGGTATAAAATGCACAAACGTAAAATCAAAAACTGCACTAGCAGAGGAAACTAAAAATTACACAAACAATTTTGCTGCGCATACAGCTGCGCATATCATTATTATGCAATATTCATTGTGTTTTGGTTTTCTGTACTCTTTATCTCTTCTTGAATGCTGGATGTAATCGAGAGAAAATGGCGTTGACGATGATATGCATGTTTGTTTGCGTCTTTATTTCTTTGCTAAAACTCGATCCGATTTCTAGCTAATGCCAATTAAACGAATGAAGTGTTTTCTTGTGAACTGCGTGAAAAAATTAAAAGTTGTTCGGAGATATTATATTTGTCTTATATTGACCGAGATCCTAGCCAAAATATGGAGGTATTATATGATGCCGGATATAAATTGTGACAAGAAAGAAATCGCATGTTTGTGTTATAATGTGGGGGAAAAAGTACCATTGCATATAATGCACTCGACTCTGAACTAAAAGTAATACACAGCAAACTCTAAATTCCTAACGATAAACAGATCTTGCTTTAAAAAAATGATAGAATTATTATTATTTTTTTTAAATATACGCTCTATGGCCTTTTAAAATTATCCAACTTATAGATACAACTTTAACGAAAATTACTTGTATAAAATAACATTAACACATGCATAATAAAACGATTAATAAAGTGGATTCTTCATGAAAATGATGGCAGAATTATTGCTGATCATAATCATTAAATTGTAGAATTTATTTCGGTACTTCTCATTTGTACTTATTATGATTTCATTTGAACAGATTTTTTTTTTCATTTGGGAGTTAGCTGGATATATTTTTTATTTTCAAAAAGATTAAAAAGTGGGGATTACCTGACCTTAGATATACACAGTATGTTTTTAAAGTCAAACATAAAAAAATATTTCTAATTATACATGTATCTTTACTTATAAAATATGAGGATATCAATTTTGGTTGGATATCTGTAGCCTACATTGTTATGAATTCCTTCCATGATATCGCATATTTTCAGTCAAAAACTGCTCAATAAAAAACAAAACATTCCTAAGGGAAAGCGTTATCCTCATTCGTAATGGCGATTACTTGATAAATGTTTTCACTTTTAATAAAAAGGACCAGATAAAGGGAAAATATATACTCTATGTGCTTTATATATATGCAGTTTTGTGTTTTGTTACTTAAAATTTGTCCAAATGAAATAACAAAACTCTACTCAAATGATCCTGGCACCGGTAAAACTAATGACATTAGTGGTGGATCTGGTTCGTGGATTGATTGAGTCGCAACATCTGAATCTGTGTATTTATTAAAGTTTCAAATAGTGGATTACTAAATACATCTACGTACAATGTTACAAATAAGAAAATGGGAATGGATATTATAATAAATAGAAAGAACATATAGAACGTGTTTTATCGCTCTTGAAAAATGCAAATAAATCATGTTCTTTATGGAGCTCGGGGTTTGACAAAGATTTTCCAAGATAACAAATTTTCTTTACATTTCGAATTTGTATGCATAAAATTTTAATTATTATCCGAACACTTGTTTTTTGTAATAACACTTTTTTACCCAAAGATATAATCATTATAAAAAGAACATGACTGTATAATTATAAAATGAAAATAATCTTCAATAACATTCAAGGAAATATTTGATACAAGCTCCACTTTTTAAAAGATTATTCATGTGCATATCTAACATTTTTGAAAATTCAGATTATGAGTTAAAAAGCCTAATCTATGCAATATGAATTTTGTACGTATATATGTACAAGTAATTAAAAAGTTTGCTTTATATATTGTACATGTGTATCAATGGCATCAATCAGGTCTTGTTTTTAGTTCGACCATGACTACGAATAAATATAAGAAAACATATGATGAATATAAACTTCAAGAAAGTTTAATTACCGTGTGCAAATTTATTATTGTCAAAATCTGCATTGAAAATAAATATGCATGTGCATGTAGCCAAGTCTCAGCTAATTAAGTTCATCTTCTACATCTTCTTGAATTGGGTCTTGCAATATCGTTACAAATCAGTTAAATTGCAATCCTGATTTCGATAGACTATTATATGTACCCTTAAATTCTTAGAAAATATTTCAGGCACGTAGCATCAGTAAGGGCTTGCCCCCTTTTTTTCCAAACATAACCTACTTCTATTGTAAATGTCCACTGAAAAGCTGGTCCCCCCCCCCTTATTGTAGGATAGTTTAAATCAAAGTAATTTGGTATTATAATGTGTTTCGAAAACAAAGTGGAAGGTGGAACCCCCCCCCCCCCTTCCCACGAAATAGGATTTTCGAGTTTGGACACTTTACCTTTTTTGTTGCTTGTCAGGGTTTTTCAGGTTGTCAAAAAAAAAAATCTGGCTCCCCCCTTTCAAAAACGATACTACGTGCCTGTATTTTATAATTTTAAATTTTCTTCACTCCTTTATATGCATTTTAACTATTCAAAATAGACTACCGCCGGTACCTTAAAAACAACATAAAATTAAGCTTTAATTCACATAAGTAAAACGACTGTATAATTTTTCTACAGTTTCATGGAGTTTTATGAAATCACCACACGTTGCTAAAAAGTTAAGACTACATGTACTACATGTACTTTGTTACATACATATATCAAAAAGTGAGATATGCGTTTCAATATTAAAATTTCAGTTGCGCAATTATTTGCTCGATTTTCTTTACTGTTGACCTCCAAAAAGTTTTCGGTCAAATTCCACAACCCAGATGATCGCAACGTTGCTTAAAAATCTTTGTATGAATTGCCAGTAATCTTTACTCAAAAGGTATTATTGGTGTGTGAAATAGCTATAAATCGATTAGCGTTCAGGTGTCTTTCGTTCCAGAACCAGCCGGGGGGGATCTCTGTATGAAAAGGTTACGCATGCACATCCTTGATTATTACCAAAAGTACACTCAGTGAGTGGTGGAGGAGAAGAGTTTGATTTGTTGTTAACTCTCCTGTATTATATCACATGCTGTTTTTATTTATTTTAATTTATGCCTATATGTCATAGTTTTAAACTTTCAAAAGAAATTGCTATATAGAGGAATGACCTACTAAAAAAATCCAACAATTAAACACAACTGTAATATGCACCCCCCTTTTTTTACGGTATTTATACATGTATTCTTTGTAGAATGTTTTTTATTCAGGAGTATTCATATACTACAAGTTTAAGAATGTGTGCCTGTCAATTTATCTACATGTATAATATACGTTGTACATATTCTTGAGAGTCTAACGGAATTTTAAAAGAATCTTATATAAAAAGATTACTAACACTTTACTCCTCCTTTTGTATTTATAGTATGTTTCAAGCATCCAAGCCACATTGACCTATTCTCTAATGAATATTAATGAAATGTGCGCAATGAGGATGCGTTGCGTATTATGTCGATGTTGTATTCTCACTCGTGCAGTTTTCGTTTTTACGTTTGTGTAATTTTCTCACTATTTCGTGCAAATATTTTGTTGATTGTGCAGTTTTTCTATAGTTTGTGTATATTTCAATAACTTCGTGTATATTTTCCCCACTTTGTGTAAGTTTTTACTTACTCGTGTAATTTTTGTTTAAGGTCGTGCAGAAAATAATTTTGAAGCAATCGGCGTGCCATATGAATCTATTGAGGATCGAATTTGCACCGTTTGCTCTAGAAGTGAGCAAACGTAGAAGACGAATACATTTTTTATTG
This sequence comes from Saccostrea echinata, assembly GCF_033153115.1. Lineage (NCBI taxonomy): Eukaryota > Metazoa > Mollusca > Bivalvia > Ostreida > Ostreidae > Saccostrea > Saccostrea echinata. The sequence continues at coordinate 39,900,616 of NW_026889778.1, forward strand.
CACTGTCATTTGTACTCTGAGTACCGGTCAATACATTTTGAAAACACTGGGCTGGTTTTAATCAAATGCAAGAATGGTCTGATATGCATACACTACGTATACTTATTTCAAATTATCCTCGACAGGTTGCAAATTATTTGTATTTTAATTGGTTTATACGGAGAGAGTCAGTTATTTTCGGAAAATAAGAATGTTCATTATTAAATGTATCTCTGTGTCATATTTATTTACCAATAATTTTTATGACAGACCCTACCAACCTTAGCATACAAATACTCACAAAATGCATATATTTCATCATTATGTATATTTTTATGTACTTTTATGTTTTATCTCTTAACGTTGTGCTTTTTATTTTCTTTATATATTGTATTTCAATTTTGTGTTTAAAGTGGCATATAGGCCCGATGACCCGGGTGTTGATTGATTTTTTTTATACAGTTTGTATACAAAATAAGTTATGTACACATGTCAAAATAATTTATGTACACATGTCATAAATTACTTACTTTAAGTATGCTCATTTTCAAAGTATGGCAACTGGTTAAACTTGACTGATCTACAACCATCCCGTTGAACTATATTTAGGTGACCTTCAGACAGAAATTATATTCTATATTATATAAATATACCTATCTATTTTCATAGTCAAGTTGACATTCTTTGATAAGTAGTTAGGGGAGTAATATCCTAGCTGAGAGGAGTACATGTAAAAACCAAGCTGAGGAGAGCAATGACCGGCCTAAGGGGAGAAACCCCAGGGGTATATAGATTCAGAGCTTATGTTGTCTCCAATTAAAAGTCAGTTCATAGTCACAATGCCAAATCTTATTTCTCTTTCATTTCATAATATAAATCAAATTATGTACTCCGCGTATTTTTTTTGGAATAAAAAAGCAGCAAACTTCTGCTCGCATGTTGTTTTAGAGCGTCTTGAATGATGCCTACAAAGATAGTGCTGCAATAATAACTTTTAACAATCTTATGTTTTTGGAGGAAAAGTATTTTAAATTAATTTATTTATTTAAATGCTTACGATATAATCTGCTTATCGGCATCAGTTAGTACTGTTTAAATTTATTAAAATTATCTGTTTAAACCACTCTGCAAGTCACTTTCAATTGACAAAAAAATGTATAGGCATACCCTTTTTCTCAAAACTTCATTTAATGAGCAGAAACTTAAAGAAAGGTTGAAAATATAAAAATTTTACAGACAGCAGATGACACAAGACAGACGGACGCCGGAGACCATAAGATCAGAAAAGCGCACTTGAGTCTTGAGGCTCAGGTGAGCTAAAAAGCCTGTTCATGTATTATGATATTTATATGTTTAGGCCTATTAAAATTCACTTTGTTTTGCTTGTGATTATTTAAGTTCTTTTGTTTCTGCTTTACTTAAATTAAGATAAAAAAGTTAAAATCATAATAAATCACTCAAATATTTAGTATACTGTATTACAAACAAGAATCCTTAGCAACCACAGATAAGTATTGATTATCAAGCAGAATTTATGAGCAGAGAGAAGAAGGAAAGTGAGAGAGCTCTTTTCTTCTATAATGTTTAAAATATGTGTCAGGCTTTTTCTTAAAAAAGACGAAATATACAAAGTTAACTTACATGTGTTTGTGAAAAGAAATTGAAATGAATAAAGAGTAAATTCTGTGCAGTGCACATATTGTGTAACAAAAATCCTATTTGTACAGGAAAACGAAGTATAACGTTACCTCTTAAAAAATCAATAACTGTCATGTGATCAAGAGATTATCAGGTAAACATGCAGTTTGACAAGATCATCGTATCTTATTTAACAAGTACAAGAAGTGGTCTGTGAATTATTAAGGAGGGATTTGCTTTAGCACACCTAAGGTATACATCTTTAATATTTAAAACTTAGAAATGATATCAGAAAATATATCTAAAATCCACATTAAAAAATAGGATCTCAAAGATTTTTTGACAACAGAAATGGAAAGGCCAATTTGTATGATATTTGATGAATAATAAATTGTGTATTTAATAGAGGACAACAAACTTTGGGAAATGATGAACAAGTCATTTAAAAACAACAAGTCTGAAGAGGCATCAAATTTATATCTGGATTGAACTTCGAACTTCATAAATTCTTGATAAAATATTCAAAGTGAAACTTACAAACTTTTCCAGCAAACAGCCTTTATTGTTTGGAAGAGTGTTTTTTACGTTAAACCGTGAATTCAAATTAAATGAAAATTCCTGCAAATATTTTTAAAATGGTAAACAAAAAAGGTTTTATGCAGAAAAAACAAACGTCAAAACATTTATTTAATTCTAAGCAAAATGACGACCCAGAATCTTAATGGCTCTTTTTCATATTTTTTAAAAGATAAAACACAACAATGAATCCACGCACCAGTGCCCATGATGTTATAAGATGTGAATTGTGCAAATCCGCCGTTGTACAGATGTACTGCAATACATGTTATATAAACCTATATGCAAGGCCTGTGTGGGAGAACACGTCTCAGCTGATGAATCCAATGTCCATAAAGTTGTCAAGTTTCAAAAAAGAAAACCCAATCCCCTCTACCCTGGCAGTAAATTACATGGCAAAGATTCAATCCTTTATCTAAGGGTTAATGACTGCTGCATGAAGTCAGAACAACCCATACAAGAAGCAGTGATTTTACCTCCAGTTACACAGTTTCTTCATAAAGCAAAAATTGTCAGCACCATTAAGATTGATTTTCCATTTTTATTTGGTCCTTACTTTGTAGCATACCTAAATGATGATAAAATCTGGACAGGGGGAGCTGAAGATAAAATGTATATATTCAGCGTCAATCAGAGCAAATTACTCAGATCAGTACAGACCACATCAAGGAAAAGACCAGGAGGCATTGCAGTAACAAAACATGGCGATCTGGTTTATACTGATCCAAATGATAAAAGAATAAACACTGTAAAAGACGAAACCACTGACGCCATCACACTAGAAAACTGGAGACCTTTCGGAGTCTGCACTACCTCTTGTGGAGATCTTCTAGTTATCATGCACAGTGAAAAAGATGAGAGGTTAAAAGTTGTTCGTTACTCTGGCTCTACAGAAAAACAAACCATACTGCTTAAAGAGAGAACCTCTATCTATGAACATCCTGTTCATAATCAATATTGCATCAGTGAAAACAAGAACTTGGATATTTGCGTTGTTGACATCAATGATAAATCAGTGATAGTGATAAACCAAGCTGGAAAACTGAGATTCACTTACAGAGGTCAAACACCCTCTCCAAAAGGTTATCCGTTCAATCCCAAAGGGATCACAACAGACAGTCGGAGTCAAATCCTAACTGCTGATTATGACAATGACTGTGTTCACATAATAAACCAGGATGGAAAGTTCCTCTGCTTCATAAACCGTGGACTGAGGCATCCCTTTGGACTGTGCATAGATACAAATGACAATCTGTTTGTTTCTGAAATGAGATACAACCAAGTGAAGAAAATAAAATATCAGCATTAAATTATAATATTTTGCACACGAAACCGCATTACTATTAAGCTCAAGGCATTCATGACCATGTTTTTCAACTTGTTCAAGGAGCATTAAAAGTTTACCTCTGTTTTTTTTTTTTTTTTTTTTTTGAATTTTTATTTTATTTGCATATTTATATTGCTTCTGTTCTCAGCATGAACTGATTGAGATTTTCAACCGGTCAGTTTTCCTCAGGTAAGTTTGATGTGGGTGGAGCTTTATTGAAGAAACATTTGCCTCATTAATTTTCACTTCACCAATATAGCAATGTTCTACTAATTATAAAAAAAAAATAGAAGTATACTTATATTTAATTACACGATGCTTTCAATCCGGCTCGTAACTTCTTTTGAATTTAAAATCGATGAACGTATAAAGTATGTTTTGAAAATCTTTAATTTTCAATTGTATTGTAAAAAGAAATTTACTATTTAAAAAATAACAATTTTAATACATAATCGTGATTAATTATTTGACAGATTGATTGTATATATCGCATCATATAATGAAGAAAAAAAGAAATCAAAGTACTAAAAGTGAGTTGATATAAATGACGGATTCTATAAAATTCAAATAATGTAACCTTGTTCACAACTTTTAAAAGTATGTACAACATTAATGCTTCATAATTTTGTATGTCAGAAGCAAATGACTAAGAGGATGTCACGATTCTACAGAGTCAGAGAGGTAAGGTTTGTTCTAATTTGTCCATAACTTTTAAATGGTATATATATATATATATATATATATATATATATATATATATATATATATATATATATATATATATATATATATATATATATATATATATATATATATATATATATATATATATATATATATATATATATATATATATATATATATTAGGGATGTCAACGAGTACCCGGTTAACCGGGTACTCGATCGAACGTCCGAGTATCATGGTACTCGGTTACTCGGATGTATATTTTTTCTTATTTCAAACTACATATTTTTTTCAAAAACTTATCAAAAAATAACTTAAAGGTGCATACGGTAATTAGCGTGTCGTCATCTACACCCGTAAAAGGTGTGTTCCCGTTTTGCACCAATTCGATAATTAGGTATGGAACAATAAGTGTGAAATATGTTTTGATAGCAATTATAGTCTGATCTCCGTTTGGCAAACCCCCGTAAAACATCCGTTATCGCCTGTGTATATACAGTAATTAGTGACCAATCATTTCGTACACAGCTGTTCTCACGTATTGTGGTCCTTAATTATTGGATGGCTTCAATGATTGTTTTCAGTGAACATCATTTATGTATGGTCTATGACATTATCTTTAAATCATTTTAAAATTATTTAGTTAATATACGGCAGCGAAATCGGACATGCATAAAATGCCGCTACCCACTTCAAAAGTGAAGAAATATTTAGAAATAACTAAAGAATAAGAAAATGTTGAGTCAGTTTGCGTCGTAAATTTAGTGTATACGGGGGAAACAACAACATATGAAATAATATTAAACGATCCCAACAAATTCTGTTCCTTCTCTTTCGCTAGTCTGATCATCAAACCTGCGCAACAGATTGTCCTCATTTTGCATTGATAAAATACTAGTAGATCCTAAACAAGAACTGTAAACCATTTGTAATTTTTGGTGTATTAATTTATTTGATAAATAAATTTAGTAGCAAAAATCATTTCCGTTGGACTCGATGTTTATATACATTAATAAACGTGATAAAAACAGCTTTGGGGTTTATCAGAGCTAAACGGGGCTCAAGAACACACTTTTTATTTCATTTTTACCGAGTACCCGGGTACTCGATCGGAAAAACGTCCGAGTAACCGATTATTAAATATTGACCGATTTGACATATCTAATATATATATATATATATATATATATATATATATATATATATATATATATATATATATATATATATATATATATATATATATATATATATATATATATATATATATATATATATATATATATATGAAAACGTGTTAGTTTTCTCTTCTGCTGAAATTTTTCCAGTAATTTATGGTATTTTTCGTGACCAAAAGTTCGTTTAAAAAAGCTGTAGCAACTTAGCATGCGATACAGTCTGTGAATTCCATTCCTTTATACAATATTTGAGTAAAAAAAAATTAAATACACGGATGAATTTACATAAAGAGAAAAAGTGTACGTTTTTTCTAATTTGCATGGTGGTCATATTGTTTTTAGTATGGCAGATTTTTGTTCAACGCATTACATACGGGGAAAAACAGAGACTAAAAAAATATCAATTCGGAATAATTTCTTCCTCATTTGGCTCTATCATTTAATGTGTACTGGATCGGAATGCACTTTTTCCCCCAAAATGCCAGAAAGTTGATGTGTCCTTTTGAGTTTGAAAATCTGAAGCGAAGCTTCATTACAATGATACAGAAAATGTGGTAAAAGAGCTTGAAAGGTCTTTATCAAGTTAATTTAAAAATATTTGCTATTTTTTTTTTTCGTCCTCATCTTAGGTGAAGTTATTGAACGTGTACTTTCAGTTTCTAAGATAATAAGATGGTTCTTTTTGAAGTTGAAAATCACATAAGAGATAGAGTTTAGAAAAATTGATCGACACTCCTAGTGGGAAAAATGCAATATTTTTTGGCCATGGAAAATAGTAGTATGAAATTTCATTATTGACATAACATGATGAGAATATCATCTAACGGACACGTCACCATTAATTCATGAATAAAGTGGACAGCATTTCTCTATATGATGTAATGATTGAAGTTAGATCACAAATACCATCTACAGTATATTGGTGATGAGAAAATTAATGGAGCTATGTCAGGAAGGAAGATTTTCTCAAATAGTGACTTAGATTCACAATATACATCTTTTAAAAGTGGAAAAGACTGACCTAGTAGATTATTAGCCCATACCAATAATTTATCATAGATAGTAGAATGTCAAAATGTAGGGAAATTCTACCCAATTCAGATAATACAACAAAATTAGTTTCAGATTTATATACAACAAGTATTGATTTACAAAATTTCAGATGAAATTTTTCACAGATTAACTTGGAGAATATCCTGTCAATAGTTCAGCCAGAAATGCTATTTTTTTAGTAAATGGGTTAAAATTCCAAAATTTCAGATGCATACAAAAATATAGGTTTTAAAAGTGTCAAAACTGTGAATAATGGTTTTAAAGTCTAGATTCAGTGAAATTATTTTCTCCCTGTTTTTAACAAATGCTTTTAATGCTTTTGAGCAAAGGAAAAATTAAGAGTCTGAGGAACAATAAAATGTTACATCTAGGTATTTGTATTCAGACACTCTACATGATGTAATAGTGAATTTAAAAATTAGAGTTCGTTTGTTTATAAGAAATTAATTAAGCCTTATTGCCTGGTATAATTCATTTTGAATGTATCATTTTATATTTTTGGGACTGATTTCGCTAAAATCTAACTAAGGTATTCCATCCCTGATAGCCTCAGATTCAATGAATTTGAAAACATAACAGATGTGTACGGGGGTAATACTCAGTATATTTAGACATAATTCCCATTTATTACGTTTAGCATGTAAGAATGGAATGTGTCCTAATTTATGACCTTGACCTTTGTTAAAGAGTAATCCCCCTCTTATTTTAAGTAATAAAAATCAATTTTTAACAAAATCTATGCGGTAAAAAATTGTTTTCAATTGTCATTCTATTCCTAATAATTAAATGCATCTTTCCATCACAGTATTTATTGATATTCTTATTATTTGAATTTTTATTTTAAAAAAATCGCTTGTCTCCATAGACTTCAATGCAATTTCTTTTAATTGATTACTGCTTAGTTAATTACATTTTTGAAATTTTCTCTTGGTAAATCCTTTTCTACTGTAAAATGCTTTGAATTAATATCAGAGTATTATATACGTGATGGATATTTAAGGATAGAAAATTAGGTTCTATTAGGGATGGAAAACCTTAAGATTGCAACGAGATATCAAAGTACTGAAAGTACTCATGAGAGTTGAACATGATTTAAATTCAGTTAGAAGTGATAGCAGTTTGTGTGGGAAGTTTAGTGACTGAACATTATATTATTTTAGATACAGCCAGCTGTTGCAGATTTTCATAGTGTTGCAACAAACTACAGGAATACTTTCAGAAGCATTGAATAGCATGAAGGCGCATTGGCCATAATGCTCGCCTGCTTACTGTAGTCTTGGTTCTGATTTTCTTTTCCAAATTTTCAATATATTTTCCCTCATGAAAGAAAAGTGGACCAAACTTAACCATAAGGAACCTCGCGTCCCATTATTGTTAAAAAGATGTTTAATGACCCATTCTTTTCTTGCATTTTCTTGATTATCTCTCATTGGAAGCAATATGGAATGTAACATTCCCAAGAACCTTGTTTAAAAAAAGAAAGAGTTCAGTGGGTTTTGAGAAGTCTAAATTGTGAGAAGTTTATAGACGGACTGATGGTGGAGAAATAGTTCAGTTGGTTTTGAGAAGTTTAAAATGTGAGAAGTTTGTAGACGGACTGATGGTGGAGAATAGATGATCAGAGAAGCTAACCCACTTGGTCGTTTAGCTCAGGTGAGTTGAAAATGAAATTTAAACCACTGTATTCAAATGATGTTATGTTTGTATATTATTTTATACCATGGTCAGAATTGAACATGGGGGAGAATTAACCTGACACTCTGAGAAGTAAACTGTTGATCCAGAATGGAAGTGATTATGATCCGGAAAAAATCTCGAATATTTGTTTTATATATATACTTTTTTCTCCTTAGTTTTATAAGAATTTTTTTATAGGCACATCAGGCATGTACTTTAGCCAGAGCAATTTCCGAGTCCTTTTCTGTAGTATAAATGCAATGGTGTGGTGCAATTACAGGTTGCAGCCAGGTTAAGCTCCGACAGACAATGAGGTAGTTCATAGGGGGCACCTTTACCCATGTGTTCTGAAAATTTCAGTTTTATCAGGAATACTTTCAATGTTGATAAAATGTGACAGTTTTAAGTGCTAACATGTTTGTTGTAAAAAACTTCATTGTGAATATCAATGTATTTTGAATACATGAGCATTATGAATGTGGAGTACGTCATAACTTAACTTTTTTAAATATTGTAAAGGAAAAAAAAGCAATACGGGGTAAGAAAAATTATTTAATCAAACATAAGAAACAGTGGTAAAAAGCTTACAATGACGACAGAAGTCAATACTGTAGTATATGTATAAATGAGAAAAATGCATCAGGAAATGTGTTTACAAATCTCAAAATAAAAGTTAAAATTACATAAATATTGTAGTGAATGGAATGTGGCACACATATGAGCACAGATGAATAAATGATTGCATCAAGGAATGCTCTGTAAAAGGAGCTTATGCTATTTTTTAGAAAGACTTTAAGAATATACGGTTAGAGTACAATATACTACTGCAATAATTTGAAATGTCCAAAAGGAAATAAAAGTGTCCTATATCAACATTTTTGACAACATTAGAAATGAATATTGTGGAGGAATAACACTTGGCATTTTTAGTTAAAAAGAGGTGCAAGGGCCACGACACTCACCAGAGCCACCACTATTGCCCTGCTGTTCATTATCAGTGGTTTCCCCGATATAGTCCTATTTAAAACATTTATAGCTCATGGTGGGACCAATCCTACAAACGAGATCATAATCGAACAAATTTGAATCTTTACTATGTGAGTATGCTCTATATGAACATGATCCTTTTACATAAACCCCATAAATTTCATATATGGACATAGATGGAAATTCTTATTTTAAAAAGCTTTTGAAATAATTAACTCCCCATTGAAAGAGGATGCAGCCCTTCATTTGACGAAAGTTGAATCCCTTTCACCAAGGGATTTTTTGTGGCAAATTTGATTGAAATTAGCCCCTAGTGGTAAAGAAGAAAATGTGAGGAGTTTATGACAACAGCAGATATCAGACAAATTTCAATTAGAAAAGCGCACATGGCAGCGCTTCTGGCAGACGGGAGCTAAAAAAATTGTCATTTAAAAGAACAAAGTCAAGACTACCAGAACTAATATTAAAGTTGTAACAAACAAAAATACTAGTTAATGTACATGTATACTAGTGAGTAAAAAAAGTTACAAAAAATGGTATAATCATTTCAAGGGCTTCTGACAAATGACAGTATTTAATATAAGTTGTACAGAATGTAGCTTATACTATATTATGTACTTGACTTAACTATCAACACTGTCATGAGTTTTTTTTTTAATTTGTGAAGTGAATTGCCTCTCCATAGAAAGTGTTCATGCAAGAGGATTTGAAATCTGGGCAGACTTTCAAGAAATGCCAAACACATTTAATTGTATTCAAAATATAAAATATTTACATGTAACAAAACACTTATCAAGTACATCATTATCTAAATAACACTACTTCATAGTTACACGAGACACTTAGCTCAACATGTTAAAATACAGTTAACAACGTAACTGTTTTTGCCTGGCAAATATTCAATGAATGAGAAATCTACACCATTAAAAACAGAAATCTTTCAAGTTAAGATACGATACAGTTTCAATGAAGACAAAAATATTAAAAACAGACATTTTAAATGATATATATACAATGTGGACACTCAAAGAAAAGGGGATGAAAATGAAGGAACGGAAGTGTTATATCGGCTATGTTTAAGTAACCTAATACAACACCAGCTTTCAGATCACAATAAAAGGACATCTAAGTTCTTTGGTAGTACAAGTGAAATATGTAACAGAAGCAACTGTTAGAAAAAAATTGTATGTGCCATGTCCAAATGAATGTACAAATCAACCACACAGAAATGTTTTGAAATGCTGATGACAACATTGTCAAGGCAAATGGTGTAAAACAAATTATTACAGTGAAAGCATTTTGAAAAAAGGCTAAAAGTATCACCTAAGACTACATGATTTTAAGTAAACATTGAGAGACACAAGTTCAACTACATGTTGTTAAACAAGCATTCTGAGAGTATTGCATTAGCAATACTAGTCCCCTACCGGCAAGTGTAATCTGGTTCCCGTTAAGAATTGAAAATGCCATAATTCCGTCAAAAATTAATGAAGCGGAACGAAATGCAAACTTGATCTATAACTAATCAAGGTAAAGCCACATACCAAAAATCAGCTCAATATCTACAAGCGTTTAGAAGAAAATTGCGGAAAACCCTTAAAAATTGAAAAGGCCGTAATTCCGTCAAAAATCAATGAAGCGAAACGAAATGCAAACTTGATCTGTAACTCATCAAGATACACTCACATACCAAAAATCAGCTCAATATCTGCAAGCGTTTAAGAAAAAAAGTGCGGAAAACCAAGTGGGACAGACTGACAGACAGACAGGGGGACAGCTAGACAGACAGACAGACGGACGGACAGACTCAGAGGAAACCTATAGTCCCCTCCGGTTTCACCGGTAGGGGACTAATAAACTATGTTGCTAAATAAACATTGATAAACATATATTTAACTACATGTTGCTAAATAAACATTGATAGACACAGGTTCAAATCAACATTATGAGACAGTCATTGTGAGAAACAGCAGCATACTGACAAAGCATTTATTTTAACTTGATTGAATTCTTGGTATTCAGTTTCTGTTTTAATCAATCATGAATCAGCATTAAATATAAGAAATGAAGAATTTCCACAACTTTGGAGAGAAATGTTTTGTATCTTTTTGTAGATACAGTCAAGTTTTTCTTTAGTACAGAATGTCTCTGCGGTTAGCTTACATGAGCCATATCTTTTAGGGAAATGTACAATTGGAAGACATTAAAGTGCAAATAATGTAAAACAATATTGACCAAATAAAGGAATGAATTAAAAGTACACAAATATTCCAATAACAATAAAAATATGTCAACAAAAGATCCATACAATTATATTTATTTTACAATGTTTTAATTAAAGGGAGAAAAGGAACACATACCAAAAAATAAATAAGGAAATAAAATAAGGAAAGCATGATTTTCATGTCGTCGTGAAAATTCATTTTTTAACAGATAATTGTACATATTTCTGTACTTTTTCGAATAATTATGTCTGGAAATCGAAGAAAAATTTTATGTATTGTAAAATAAAAAGTTGAAAATGCGGAGACCAATCCGGAAAAAAAGTTTTTCTCTTAGTTGATACTCAAATATCGCTTCTGATAGCCATTTTCAAAGAGACTAGGCTTCTTCGTTTAAAATATTTTGAAGATAATGTCTACAATGTTCTCACGTTGATAAGCAATGAATAATGCAAATCTATTGATCAGACATGGAAAGTATGGGAAGTATATCTATGAAAATAATGTTTTTTCATTATTTTATAGAAAATTCAGGTATGAAAAAATACCTCCCTCATCTACTGTACCACCAATAAAATGATAAAAAAAAAACTCAAAAAAAAAAGAAAAAGAAAAGAAAAGAAAAGAAAAACAACAACAGAAAAAAACCTCCCTCTCGCATCTGTATTGGAGAAAATTGGCCTGAGAACCAGAGAATTAAATTTATGTAGCCTATGATTGACGTAATTTCACAGTGACGTCATAAGTGGTAGACGCGTAGTAGTCAAGAATTTTTAATTCTTAATCAAGGAAATTATCTTTTCAATCATAAAAAATTTTATTTTTGACAATTCAATGTGATGGAAATGGACAAATACAGCTGACAATTCTAGATGTCATTCAGGCTGGTTCCAATTAACATTTACTAGCATGGCTCAAATTTTTACTTGTGTTAGTGCTTTTTGTGCACACAGAAATTTTAAACTACATTGCTTTTTCTTCTTTTCAATTATTCATCACGTAGACTTATGAAATTTTAATGAATTGCTAGGGCTTCAGCTGTGACAAACATTCATTACTGTCTAGGAGATTTACAAATACAAATTTACAAATATGTTAAATTTCCTTTTTTTCACCTCACCAGTTCTTCCTGAAAATTCAATATATCATTAAAAAGTAGTGCATAAATGAAAATAGTTAGCCACACTATTTGAAAAAACTTTACATAAATTTTGGCAACTTACTGAAGTGACTCTCCTTTTATCACTGATCATTTTTTTCACTGGAGAGATCTTGGCAGCTTTGAGGCTGATGGTTTCAGCAGGTGGAGGATGACGTATCCTTTTGGCTTCATCAATGATGTTTTGAGGGACATCAAAATTAGAAGTTTTCATGATCTTACTGACCTTCGTTAAGAAGACAACTGGCTCAGGGTCCAATTTGAAGACATAGTTTGTCAGCATCACAGTGTCAGAAACTTTCAGGTTAGGTAGCTTGTCAATGTCATACAAAATTACTTTCACTACAGAGTCCCTGTCCGCAACACCTAATACAACACTCTCTTTCTTCTGCCCTGCAGATGTTGTATAACTGCTTCATGTTCCAACACTACAGACTTTCACCTTTAGAGGGTTTGAGTACAGTTTGGGTTTCGACCCTTCAGTGTACCAATCGTGAACATCTGAAAAGAAAAGAAATGAATTCAATAAAAAAATAAAACATCAAAATGCTTGAAAATAATCTTTTAAGAGAATTGACACAATTATTGATAAATTCTTCATTTTGGCTCACAAACTGAGTAACGCGCGTTAGCGCGTTACGAAAATTTGTTTGCAAACACCGTTGCAGTTATGAGACTATATCTTTCAAAAAATAATGATTCAATGCTTATATTTACATTTTTAAACTCCTTGCATTGACTGCAAATGTGATTTGTATTTAAAAATCCCTTTATTATCCTTCAAGTAAGTTACAGTTAATGGAAGAGCCAATTCAACAGCGTCTGTTCAATGTGAGCGTGATTTTTGATTTTCGCTTATGACGTTACACTTCCACGGCGTTCGACGTTTGTGATGTCAAAATAAAACGCATGCTTTAACCTATTGCCCCCCCGTCCGTGTTATGGTGTTTTGAATGCAATAGATTTCCACACATTTTACATGTATATGCAAAATACACTTGTGATGTAAATATTTCTGTATAGTAAAAAACTTATGCATTTTTCAATCTTATCAAATAAGAACACTATATAGTTTTTTTTCATTTCAAAAGAAACATAAAGGAGTTTATGGCCAGAATAGTATGTTTCTAGTGTGCCCCAAGAAATAAGCTGATCAAGTGGAACATTTGTGTAAATATGATCAAGCACAGAACTATAGTCAGTGGTAACATCTGTGGGCAAGTATCTAAGACCAAAATTTTCTAACATAAAAGACTGAATCTGTTCAGTTGCCTGTGCATCAATGTTGAAATATTTTATTTATTATGAGGTTTTTCCGGCAAATCAGAGCCAAGTAGGCTTTTTAGAATTTCCTGTGCACATAAAGTGGAAGTTTTGGGTGGTAAAAATAGGCTCTTTAAAGTAGTCCATTTTTTCTCAGAGCAACATCAGCTGAAAGTACCTGTATAGATCCATACATGTTTTTCTGTAAATTCTGGATCAAGACACCATTCTTCACATAAATGGTCAATCCATATACTGGTCTTTGCAGACCTTGACAAGGGTACCGGTTATCAAAACGATGCAAATGAAAACCTGGGAATGAAAAATGTTCATTCTTGTCTGATTCAATGTAACGCGTTTCAGCCACCGCAATTATTTCAGAAAAAGTAGATTAAAGTCTTTTTCCAAATCAATAAAATGACAGTGGAGAGATCTAATGTTAAGAAAAAGAATTCTTGCAGCAGCATTATATTAGAATGATTTTCAAGATATTCATAACAAACTGATCTTTGAATCATTTCTGAGTCGGTCCATCTCTTTGAGGACAGCTGTTGAAAATGATATCTTTTTTCATTCAAGTCTAAAATGCAGTTTGTCCATGTTTGTGACTCTGCTCAAACTAATAATATAATGTATATGATCCATCTTCCGTGTTCCACAGTGAACAACAGCACTCTGTAATGTAGAAATTTGAGCTGTGTGTTAAGTTTTTGCTGCTGCAAGTTGCAAAGGAAAATGTCTCCTTTTCACCTGATAGGTTCCATTGAACTGTACCTTCAGCATTCTAATTATTTCTAAAATAAAAGTTCAATTTTTTTTAAAATACCTGAATGATAAAATGTTGCATATTCAATTCGCATTTGCTGTCCAATTCGCTCTTCTTCATATTCAACCCATATTATACTGACTCTGTAAGATCCTTCCACAAGATATTCAAAATGTTTTATAATGCAGGAGGATCCATTTGTTACACCATCCTGAACACTCACATTGTTTGTAATTTTAGCAGGAACACCCAAAACTACAATTAACTTGCTAGCTAACCCCATGGTTTTTGAGCTGTCATTTGGAACTCGCATTAAACTTTTTGATTGCAAATCAGGATTTGTTGAACCTATAACCCAATTTATAACTTCAACAACAATCTTTAAATGTTCTTCTGCAGCATTACATGTAAAAACAGAGCAATTAAATGTTTCCACTTCTTTCCTAGTTGTAAACAGATGTGGTATATTTTTGTACTCTGGCATTTCAACTGTAATGTCCCCCCCCCCCCCAATTTTTCAATATCGTGCTCTGTATGGTAACTTTCTCTCAACCTATTTAGCAATTCTGCAAAAATTTTATCATCCTTCTGTCTCATAATTTGTGTCGATTCGAACATTTTAAAATTGTCTTTCCACAAATTTGCAGAACATGGGCCTATCCATCACTGGTTTTAGTTGAAAAAGGTCGACCACAGCAATAATGCTTATACCTCAAAATGGTTCCCTGACTCTTGTTATTTCTTGTCACCTCAGGTTTATGAAATTAAACATGCGACATCCAACCATTGATATTTCATCAATAAAAATAACTTTCAAGCGCGCATACTTTGTGCGAAAGGAGCCTAGCTGCTGCAGGTCCAAGGGTTTGTACTTGAATCCTTGTCCTACAGGTAAACAGAAAGCTGAATATATAGCTGACCCATTTATGTTATGAGCTGCTTTCCTGTAGGAGCGCATAGCAAGACATGCAAATTTTTTGGTGAATTGTGCAATTGGTGTGAGAAGTATTTGAACAAGGCTAGATATATAGCTCTTGTAACAACACTTTTTCCAACACCAGCTCCTCCACTGAGAAATGCAAATAATGTTTCAGAACACGTATTCAATCTGTACAACACAGAGTACATAAATTGTTTTTGCTGTTAATTTAATCCTCTCATAATTTCTCTGTAAGCACAATCTTCAAGTTCTTGCAACTGAGTAAGATCTTCTTTCACATGCTTTCTAGTGACACCAAGGTTTAATCCAACCTCATTCACTGTGGCATTTTGTCCAGGATCAAAGCAACCATATTGATGAGATCTTGTTTCTCGTAAGTTTCTGTCAATTTCTTCTTGATGTTCATTTTCAGGTGCAACATTACACATACACACTTCATCTGCAACATTGTTTAGACATGCCTTTTCAATATACTTAGGAAGTTCTTGATTGTGTTCATATTCTGCTCTCTTCTTTTGGATAAATCTATATTTGCCATGCAGCTCTCTTCAAAAGAACAAAAATTCTTTATCAAATCCTTCTCCTCATTTTGCAAATGAGTAAAAAGCATTAGAAGTTCTCTGTAATATTTTTCAGAATCAGTTTCAATATCAAAATATACCCAACCCAAAATACATGGTTTCTGCCTTCGTACAATTTCTGTGCCGTTCTTAAAAACATAGCTATGCTGAAAAAACATCATCTTCCAAGGAACACATAATGTCATCTGAAGTGTCTTCAACATACTCAGGTTCTGGCAAATCATGGTTATTCTGGGCCTCATTTTCGGTCTTCTTCACTTTGCATTTTACAGAAAATATCGAGATGAAATCTACAAGGCACATATTTTCAATATCTTTTGGTCTCTGTTGATAAAGTCGTACAATGTTTTTTTGACTCAATATCAGTTCTGTCCTCTTTCATTTCTTCTAATATATGTCTTGGTTTCAACATAACAACTCTGTCTTCAGAGGGATGGGTATCAACGAACATACTGTTGACCAACTATTATTCGCGACATCTTTTATCCGCGATTAGTCCGTTTAAAATCAATCCGCGACGATTAACTTTCGCGACTGAGGAAACATTCTCTACAAATACAAAGCAAAATAAATGGTTCAAGGTGATTAATATTCGCAGGTTACGAAACTCGCGGATATTTCTCGCCCGCGAATAAAAGTTGGTTTACAGTAAATGATCTTGAAGTTCTTCGCAGAGACATTTGTAATACAAGGTAAGCAGCCTCTTGAGCACCTACTTCCATGTGAGTCAAGAATTGGAAACAATTCGTCTTACTTGCCGACGTATGTCAGAATCCGAAAGCTTCGCTTCTTCATAGGCTTGATGTAGTAAACTGGACATCCCCCACTGTTCTTTGGAAACAAAAAATATATAAGCAGCACAAGCATAAGGATCTAAAATGAACTGCATATCTATGTTAGCTTACCAACTTTTAAGCAGTATGGCATTATAGGCATTGACTCTACTTGCACTGGGATTTCTCATTTGAAAAATCTTCTTCAAACTATAGATGACCTAACTGCCAGTATGTACGTCTCTAAATTCATATCAAGTTTGCTCATAAAACTGTCAAAGGTAAAGTTCCAATCTCTGTTTTCAGTGGAGTCAAGAAATGTACATACTCTTTGATAATCTTTCTGGGCTGCTGCTACTTGATCTTTGTTTTAAGTGGACATAAAACTGTTGTGTACGGCATTGGAGGAATTGGAATATTAAATCGACAAATAGGTTTATTTCTTTTCATGTAGGTTTGAGCGTGCCTGTGAGTTTGATAATTAATGAGAAATGACTCAACTTGTTCTTTTCTGCATGTTAAATATTTGGCAATAAATTCTAAATTTTTTCAATTGTATTTGACTCTGTGGATGTTGCATTTTTGATCCAAAGAAGCATATGAACATGTGGTGAACCCTTCTGTTGAAACTATTCTATAAAAGAAATCCACGATTTCTCCAACAGGGTGTGTGGCATGGCATAAGCTTTCATTGTAAAACCTTTGAAACCTGTAGTCAAAATAGCGTGCACATGTAACAGGATCAGCTTTGATAAGTTTGCATTTTTCTTCCCATGACATTTTTAAAACATCTTCCTCTGTATAAACAACTTTATTGATTAACTTCCTAAGTGTCACAAGCAAAGGAGTCCATTTAGTCTCAGCTGCTGAAAAAGAGCAAAACCAAGCAGGAAGACCCAGTTGCCTAGTCATACCAAATACGTCTTTCTTGGCCTTCTCTCAATATGGCGGAGATCCTCGGAGATTACGCAAAACATGGTTTCCCTCATTCAATCATATTATTGAATCAGCTGTGCATGAATCCAATATCTGAGCGACTGTAAATTTCTTTCTCTTTAATTTGCACTTTCTGACAACGAACGAAACTTTGTCTTGAATTTGCTTAATTTGCAATTTTTTTCATTTTGAAGAAGATATTTGGAACACAAGTGGCACATCTATCTACATTCCTTATTTCCCATTTACATAGTGTACTATAATGTAAAGGAATTTTTCTGTCTTTGTTATCAGGTCTAGCCTGGCCAAAGTTTATTGTTGGAAAAGCCAGAAATTCAGAATTAATGTCTTTAAACACACTTATCGGACTGTTGTGTTCTCCAGGTGCCACATTCAAAACCTCATTAAATTCACAATATTCTACAGGTTGCATTCCTGTGTCTGTGTTTCCTGTTGCTCTTTCATCAATACTTTCTTCTGTCCATTTCTCTACAACATCCGATTCAGAACTTTATCAGATCGATTTCTTTCAAAAGCTACGGAATTTCAGTGCAATCGTTTCACCCTCTGTCAACATTCTTGGTAACTTGTTCACTGTTGACATCACATCTGCAGGGACGTTTACAACATTTCCACTTATGCTAAACTGTCCATCCCTGGGCTTTTCTCGCAACTGCATGAGTGATATCCTTGGTGCAACTAAGCGTTCTTCTAAAGATGGTAATTCAAGTTCTCGGGGTTTCAGTGGAAAACCCAGTGAATTCATTATGGAACATGGTAGAATTCGGTTTTCTTTAAGATGTTGACAAGTTCTGATAAGTTCTACATACCTAATCATCATTTTTTTCTGACACGTTTAAAGCATTTTTGCAGAAATTCTGAATGCTTTTTGGACAATTTCTTTGAACTAAGTTTGGATGTAACACCTACACACATAATCTGGACCAGATAAAACGCTTTTATGGAATTTCGCAATTAATGCAACCTCAGTCTCATTATGCTCAATAGCAGGCTCATTAGCTTGTTGTATTTGTTCAAAGTCTATATGACCACAAATGTCACATATATTCAGATCAAAAAATTTGTCTTGAGTTTTGACAGACATTCAGCATTTTCTTGTCTTGTAAAGTGTGCACGATCTTGCACAATAAAACCATGTATCTGATACAAGTCAAACTGGACACCTTCTTGACAATTAAATACTAGTAGTATTTGATCAATTTATTGACACCCGAGAATGTATTTACAGTGAATATAAATGCATTTCCATCAGAATTTGGTTTCCCAGAAGAATATCTTGCATGTGGAGCAAACACATGAAACTAGGGATCAAAATACAGAATAGACACAGCAGCATCTTTGCATATAAATATACCTGCTTCTGTTGATCCATAAAAACATGAAGCCATAGCTGACTCCAGTTACAAAAAAGGGCCACTTTCCATAAAAATTCACAAAGATTGCCTGAGAATGTTGAACCCACTGAGCATCGCAACAAATTTTTCTCAAAACAGAAGTAACTTGGTAAATCGTTCGGCTGTAAATATGAGTAGGTACACTACTGACGAACACACTGATACACCTCATCCCCATTTCGTAAAATAAATCCTCTGAGCTCCGTTCTTTAACTTCCCTTACACTGATATACTTGTACAAAATACTAACTATAGCATTTGAAACACATCTACTCCTTTCCGAGAATGTGTCAGATCCCTGGTGCAAACTAACAAACACACAGTTCTCAATATCAGTGGTACTAACACCAGACCGTGCTTTGTCATTTTTTTCTTTTCTTCGTTTGACTGGAACAAGAGGATGATACATATCTTTTAGGCATACTTTTTTCAGGCAAAATGATTGTTAATAGAAATTTTGTACTCAATTTTGCTATTGGTTATATCTTTTTTCTCTTCATACTCTATGGGTGTTTTTTTTTCATTCCACAACTTCAAATTTCATCTCCAGAAATTTTCATCTCTCGGTAATGATACCTGGATGCACAACTCCATGCTTTTTTTCCACAAAAATTCCACAATCAAAATTTGAAATCATCATCTCCTGGAGTCATTTAACTCTTGATAGAATGCTTTTAAAACCATTTTCTCTAATTTTTCGATACCATCTTTTGCGATAGATAGGCTAGTGGCAGGGGGCAATGATGATTGAATCCAATTATAAATAATTTACTCTTTGTGATTCTGATTTGATACAAATTTCAATGTGCTATAGACAGTTGGACAATTATTTCAATTGATATAAAAGAAATGAATCTATTTTGAATATGAAAAATAGGAAACCGAAAGCACTACAGCAAAAAATAAATAAATAAATTAAAAATATGAACTAGACCTACAGTTAAAAAATAAAACTTGAAAAGAGGTAGGGCTTTCTCTCAGATTTTGAAGAAAATTACCTAATCAGCATTTTATTGGTGTCTTAAGTTATAGACCACATCAATACATGTATTCATAAGTGAATCCTTGTACTTGGTTAAATAAAACATCAAATATATTTTTTTATTAACAACGTATAAGATCTACTACGACACAGACAGGAATGTTGAGATGTATATATATTATAACGACACAACTTGGTCGTCCAGCAATTTTCAAGTTCAGTACGTGTTATATATACTTTACCCACTGAATGCCAAGTTTCCACTTGGAAGGGCTAAAAACTAATTAAATCATCTAAAATAAGTTCTGCTTCTTCTTAAGTTAATTCATCTGAAAATCTTGCATACGGACAATGCTCTCGTAGTGTAGATGAAGAAGTGTGTGTCTACCTTGTTTTCTTCCTCACATGACGCGTAGTTTTACTTATAAACCACATCAGTACATGTATTCATAAGTGAATCCCTGTATTTGGTTTAATAAAATCAAATACATTTTTTATTAACAACTTACAAGATCTACTATGACACAGACAGGAATGTTGAGATGTATATATATTATAACGACACAACTTGGTCGTCCAATATTTTTCCAGGACCAGTGTGTGTTATATATTCGTGACCCACTGAATGACAATCTCTTGGAAAGGGCTAAAAAATCATTTTATCAACTAAAATCAGTTCTGTTTCTTCTTAAGTTAATTCATCAATTCATCTGAAAATCTTGCACAGGGACTATGCTCTCATGCATCACGTATAGCGTAGATCAAGATTGTGTGATTTTACCTTGTTTTTCTTCCTCACATGACGCTCATGTTTTTCGGAGTTATAAAATAACCGAAAAAAAAACCAACAACACACAACAAATGTAATTCAGCTTCATCTTCTTACTTGAACCTTGCGCTATACGTTAACGGTTTTCCAGACTTTAAAAAATAGTTCGGATATGTCAGACTGCTGTATGAACTTACATTAATGTGTATTTCATATATCATATGCTTATTAATTTTTAAGCCACTGCATGAAAACAACAAGGAAACACACAAAAATCTTACTATAGTAATTTACCTTTCTCTTTTCAGCACTAAACAACTTCTCTTTGCAGCGTTTTTGTCATCGATGTAAACAACTCGCCTATGAAAATATTAGCGTATAGAAATTCAATATTAAACAAATTTTACTAAGTGATATTCAAATTAATGTTTTATTCTTTCATTTCAAAAGTATTAGCAAATAATCAATGCTGAAAACTTCGAATATTGTTATATTTTAAAAATATGGATAATAATACTTGTGAACTACTTTTTACTACGCGGCAGACAATGCAAAGAGGTTTCGCGCCATAGTCATATTTTGCGCCACTGTGTCAGTAATTCTTGTGCAGAGATGTCGTTCGTATCTCTTTCAGTTTTTATAGATGACGCTACACTACAAATGAGGTCCGCTACGAAAACTTTTTGGGTTCTTTATAATTTAGTATTACTTTGAACGAAATCTAATCTGCAAAATAAGATTAATTATCCTTACATTTACTAACATTTTAAATTATCAAAATTAGATCAATTTAGAAGAAAATGACATGAACTATTATGTGGCGGATGTTTATACATGTTTGTGTTGAATATCACAAGAGTAAATTGATCGACACAGAAGCCCCACTTTCGGCCACTTTATAATCGATACAAATTACTGCGCATGAAAATCACGTGATGACTAGGGGAGACTGAACATAGTTCAACTCCCAAAAACTGGGTCCTCAACGTAAAATCAAGTTTCCAAGTATCTCAATAGCCAAATTACTGAGGACGAAGCTCAAAACGTTGTGATGAAATCTAAATCTGGAAAATTGTGTGGTATAGACGAGCTTCTGTATGAGATACTTAAAGTCTTATACAAAAGATAGGCCAAATTTTTCCTCAGATTCGATGTTTTTGAAACTTTGAAATTTTGTTCTAGTTTACAATTCTCTTTATATGTAATTTGAAAGAAATTCAACCGCACAAGTTTTGCCTACATAGCTTGAAATATGGCCTATCAGCTCCCTATAAGAAGATTGTGAAATCAAACATTGCACTTTAGAATGTGCATTTTTTGATAAAAAAAAAATACCGATCGATCTATTGCAAATTTCAGTGATGCTTTTTTTATAAATACAACATCTCTGTAACTAAATTTCAGTATATTATATTGATACTGGTATATTTGAGTAAAATGTGATTTACAAAATACAACATGTCATACATAGGCCAGGTATTGAAAATTTACATTTAAGTATGTTACACTTTAAGATCTCTCAAGAGAAAATGTATAATTCAATTTTTACAAAAAAATCAACAGAATGATTGGAATAGAACCCAAATAAAATGTGTCAAAATGAGGAACACTGAACCGACAGTTTCAGATATTTCGGCGATTAAAAAAATATTCAATGCAAAAAATTAAAAGAATCAGTAGATGACGTCACAATATTAAACCTTTCACATCTGAATATGACCTTGACCTTTATATTGTGTATAAAAAAATGGAGACTCCTTAAATTTGTCCAAATATCAGGTCTCTACTAAAAATGGATCAAAAGTTACTTTGCATTTAATGACAGACTGTCATATTGCATGTAGATAGCAAAATATGGCGAAAAAACATGTCAAAACTTATTAATTTTCTTACAAAGATCATTAATTATTGACAATATAGTGATATTATTCTTTTTTCTAGTGTACTTATAAGAAATGAGTTAAAACAAATTTCATGGGCGTTAAGTACTACAGTGTACCTAAGTCGGACACAGTTATAAAATTCTACATAAGATGTTTATGTTGTACTTCGATACCGGAATTATATTTTCAATATGGCGTAAAGCAATAATATGTCCGTTACTGAAGGACCCATCCTCGGACCCTCTGCTTCCATTGAATTATCGAGGAATAAGCATCTCTCTTTGTAACTAAAATGCACAGTTCTATTCTGAACAAAAGACTGGTGACTTACTTTGACGATAACGATTTCTTAGTCAATTAGCATAACGGATTCCGGTGTGAAAGAACAACGGGATTCAAAATATATGCTTAGATAATGTTTTTACCCTAAATAATATAATCAAAAACAGAAATTCTATGTTTGTTACTTTCACTGATTTAAAAAAAAAATCAATATGGTAGATAGATCTGATAGAATACAGTTTACTTAAAAATGGAGTGGATGGGCATTTCTACCAAGCGATGAAATCTTTGTATCGGAGTATTGAGTCTTGTGTTCGTTAAGGTAACTATTACACCAACTGTTTTGGCTGTACATCGGGAGTTAGACAGGGAGATAATCTCACCCCAACGCTGTTCGCCTTGTTCATCAACGATCTTGCTTTACAATTAAAATACTTATACAATGGAATTGAATTCGGTGCCAAACAACATCCTTCAATACGCAGACGATATAGCTTTGATTGCGCAGAATGAGGCTGACATGGACGCAATGCTTAATGTTGTCTCTAGCAGGTTTAAGAAGTGGAGGCTGTGTATAAACTCTACCAAATTTAAAGTAGTACACTTCCGTAAAAACAGCGAAAAAGGAGAGACCATGTATCAAACCTAGGAGAAGATCGCATCGTTTATTCATCATCTTATAAGTATCTTGGTGTATTGTTTGATGAATTTTCCACATTCAAGAACAACAGCGAAAATCTTGCGAAATCGGGTGGACGCGCACTAGGGGCTGTCCAAAATACATACGAATAAATCCACGGGATTCAAAACATATGAGAAAATGTATCTGAGCGGAGTCGCACCTATTTTGGACTATGCTGCATTGGAGTATAGGTGTACGATAGACATCATAATATTGAATCTGTACAACATCATGCGTTGCGGTACTTTCTTGGTGTGCATCGATTTACTCCAATATTAGCTATTCAAGGAAAATTTGGTTGGCTTTCTTCATTTCATCGTCATCAGGTGAATATTATACGTCGTTATAGTTACAATGCCGGACGACAGACAGACAAAAAAATTTCTTGTGGGACCTGGAACATTCATACAACAGAAATTGGTCGTATACTACATGTAGTCAAACTCCTAATGGAATGTATTGATACGTCCATTTATTTTCAAAATCGCATGGTCTGTAACAACCATAATGGAAGAAAAACTTCGTCGGAAATTTTCAAATGTCTGGAATGAAGAACTCCAAACTTTCCAAAATTTAGAACCTACCGAGCCCTAAAGGATCTTAATATAATATTAAATCAAATTAACTTTAAAATCTATTCGTTAATCAAATATAAAGTTAGAAATTCACAATACGAGTAAGTGTCACTTTTAGTTATTATTTGACAAAAATGAAAATTGGAGGGGAAAGTATACTAAATGTAGAATTCAAAATTATTACAAAATTTGACATTTCTAGGCATATTTCTATATTTAAGTGCTTTACCACCTTATTTTTTTTCTTTCGAATGTTAGATTTAACATCTGCTGCATTTAAAAATCTACAAAAATTCAGCACTTAACAGTTTTTCTTTCTTTCTACAATAAATAGGATATGTATACCTCCATTTTGATCTATCAGCTTCACCTTCAAACACGTGTCATTGAAACATGTTTCATTCTATCGACCATAGAACTTATGAAATGATGACTTTAAACGAGATTGCTGATATTCTTGTTTCATCAACTTGTTTGACAATAACTTACCTCGTTTTAGAAATTGTTCATACGTAGAGCATGCTCTGGCGTATCAGCAAGCCTTGTTGTTAGATTACCATTAATGTCTTTTTCTAATAAAATATCCAAATATGAAACAGATGTGTCAGACTCTGTGGTAACTTTTATCTCAAGCTCACCGGGATATATCGTGTCGACATAAGAATGGAAATAGCCATTGTAAATTGACAATACGTCGTCGATATATCTAAATGTCGAGTTGAAGGCCACAGCGTTTTCTTCTTTGCACGTAAAATATTTTGAACAAATTCTGCTTCATATAAATACAAAAATAGGTCTGCTACATGTAATAACGGGGCGCAATTGGTACCCATGGTAATTCTAATAGATTTTTGGAAGACCTGGTCTCCAAAAACCACATAGATATTGTCAATCAGAAACTCGAACATCTTTTTAATGTCAACTTCAGAGTACTTGTGTGTACAATCAGATTGTTTTTAACAAAGTAATTTTGAAAATGACCAATGACAAGGTAAGTAAATTTACGAGCTCCATTTTTTATTGGAAAAGCAGCTGTCAAGGATCAGAGAGTCTGGACTTTAATTTGTCGTGGGGAATAGTTGTATATAAAGTTGAAAAGTCGTAAGTTTTTATGTTGTTGATTTTGGTAAAATTTTGTGATTTCAAATGTTTTAAAAGTTCCTTGGAATTTTATAGTATCCACATCTGATTTACACCACTTCTCGAATATATTTACAATTCATTGTAAAAATTACTACTTATGATGACGTCATTCGAGTTGGAACCTACCTATATATTTTTCAGATAAAAAAATTGTGAACACGGTTTAATAATATATATCAGTCTGAAATGCTCTAGAAACATGTAAGTCATGATATTACACTGAAGCCCATCTAAGTATAAAACGATGAAACTGATCACCAAATAAAAAAATTGCTATATAATTTTCTTTTCCATTGATGTTCATCGTTCACGGTAGCTCAGTCGGTAGAGCGCTCGCTCCGTGATCGGGAGGTCGTGAGTTCGAATCTCGGCCGCGACAGACCTAAGTCGATAAAAAATGGGTAGCAACTGTTCCTTCGCCAAGCGCTCGGCACTTTTAAGTGAAAGTTGCGGGTCCCTCGAATGAGACCTTAAAAACCGAGGCCCCGTGTCACGGCAGGCATTGGCACGATAAAGATCCCTCACTGCTAAATGGCCCTGAGTGCCGAGTAAAGTTCAAAATTTGAAGCCCTTCACCGGTATATGGTGACGTCTCTATATGAGTGAAAAATTCTCGAATGGGACGTAAAACAACATACAATCAATACAATCCAATTATGTTCTGGAGCAGCACAGCAGTAATTGATAATGATAAGAAAAATATATCAGTTAATTAATCAGTTAAGTATGTTTACCAATATAATTTTCTTACTTTTCTCGATTTACACAAAAATCAACCATGTTTCAGGAAATATAAATACATGTATGAGTGAAATGATAACAATTATGCATTTTCTAGTCCATTATTTATCAACAAATGTCTTTCAGGGGAAAAGGGTATTAAGCATCTAAAAAGACATCTAGGCATCTAAAAAATTCATGTTTTAGATTTTTATATAATATTTTAACTCTTCTGCTAACCTTATTTTTTCTACGTTGCAAAAAGCATGTGATATTATTACAAGATATCACAGCAGATTATTTTTATGCAAATGAGTGGTGTTATATAAAGATTGATTATTGTTTTTACATCCCTTGCGAGAATTTTTTACTCATATCAGACTACGTGTACCGGTGAAGGTCTTCAAATTTATAATTTATTCGGCACTCAGGGTCATTCAGCAGTGAGGTTTATTGATCGTGTCAATGCCAACCTCAGTTTTTGAGCTCTCATCCGAAAGATGCGTGACTTTCACCTCTAGTTCCGGAATTTGGACACACTCAAAGAACAGACCCTACGTACCTTAGTTAAATGTCCTAGGTTTGACGCGGCGCCGGTAACAAGAATCGAACCCGGTATCTTCCGATCACGAAGTGAGCGCCCTTCCACAAGGATACAATGATCGTATATGAAGAGAGTATAAAGGAAATTAGATTTGTGTTGGGAATACATATCAACTATTTACAAGACCGATCGAAAGAATGTAAATTCAATATATCATTTTGAAAGCATGACAAGAATGAACTTTATTTTAAACTTATTCAAAGAAATACAAAATTCAACAATTAAAGAAGGACAGATAAGAATATTTTATCTCCGATCTTTGTTCTTAGGATCATAATACTATGCAGTATATGTGCAATATCTATACTTTACTTAAATAAAAGCCAGTACTAAATACCCAATAAAAAACAATTAAAGTCACATGATCTTTGCGTAAAAAGTTAACTATGCATGTTAACAAGGAAGTTGTTTAAAGAGCCATCAAACAAATTGTCTTTGATTAATTGGGGAATTCAATTGTGGACACTAAAGGTATATTTTTTCAATTTAAGAAACTAATAAAAAAAAAATGTTATTTGCAAATTAAAAAATTTACATTACAAAGTACAATAAACAATCGAAATTTAGAGTTCAATTTTGAAACAAGTACAGTGCAGGACACATAACCTTTAAAGGTAAAGATATCACTGTGTTAAATGTAAAGTTTTGGAGACATCTATCCTAAATATAGGTGAAACTTAAATATATTTCTGATCTCACCTCTGATGTTTTGGAGGTCCGTGTTTGCTCTGCTCCTATTTTGTAATGTTTAATGGACTTTTGAGCTTGAATACTGTTCGTTATCTCCATATATATTTCATTCTATCATAAGATTATTATGATTGATTATTATTGTTTAACAATCAATCATAATAATCTTATGATAGAATGAAATATATATGGAGATAACGAACAGTATTCAAGATATCTTACATATTATTAAAAGTGAAAGTTTACAAAAATGTTTCTAGAAATTTATCTATTCGTTTATCTATCCGGCCATAATAGCTTCAGATTCAATGAAATTGAATGCATAACATATGAAAACTCAGTATACTTAGACCTAATTTGGAATGTGCCCTAATTTATGACCTTGTCCTGTCCTTGAAGTGTTATCTCCCTTTGATTTAATCCAATAAAATCAATTTTTAAAAATCTATCTGGTTAAAATAATAGTTTTCAATCATTATTCTATTCCTGATAATTAAAATCTTTTTCCCACCGCATCATTTTTTTTATTCTTGTATTTAAAGTTTTAAATTAAAAGAATTTGGTTGTCCCCATTGAACTCAATGCAATCTTTATTCATAAATTACTGCTCAGACAATTACATTTTTGAAAATTTCTCATGGTAAATCCTTTTCTACTCTAAAATGCTTTGAATTAATACATGTTTAAGGTATTTTAAACATGATGGATATTTAGGGTAAGATAATTAGGTTCTTATAAGGGTCGGATCGCTTAGAAAGAGGGGAATCTTTTTTATGTTACCACATAGCTCAATGTAAAAGAAAAAAAATCAAGAAAGATAATTGAACTGATATTTAAAAAAAAACTAATTCTCTTTCAAAAAAGACAATTGGAATTTTTTTTTTATATTTTTCAGAAAAAAAATACAACAATGAACCCACAAATTAGTGCCCAGGATGTGATGACATGTAACCTGTGCAAAACTACTAATATACAGATGCACTGCAATGTATGTCTCGTCAGCCTATGCAAGGCATGTGTGGGAGAACATATTTCAGTTAATGAATCCTCTGACCACAAAATTGTCAATTTACAAAGGAAGAAATCTGCTCACCCCTACTCTAAATATAAACTTGAAAGAAAATTTTCAAGTCTGTCTCTTATGTCAGATGAACATGGTCACTGCATAGAGTCAGAACATAATATATCAGAAGCAGTAACTTTTCCAGTTAAACAGCTTCTTCATAAACAAAAGATTGTCATAAAAGTAAATATTCAGTTTAAATTTTTGTATGGTCCTTACTTTTTGGCCTGTCTAAATGACGATAAAATTTGGATAGGGGGAGCTGATGATAAAATGTATCTCTTTAGCATCAGTCAGGGTAAAATATTAAAACAAATTGGAACTATGTCAGGGAAAAGTCCAGGAGGTCTTGTTATAACAAAACATGGTGATCTGTTTTATACTGATCCAATTGCGAAAACTATAAACATTGTGAAAGAAGGAAAGACTGACACAATTACATTGCAAAACTGGAGACCTTTTGGAGTCTGCACTACCTCCTCTGGAGATCTTCTAGTTAGCATGCACAGTGAAAAAGATGAGAGATTAAAAGTTGTTCGTTACTCTGGCTCTACAGAAAAACAATCCATACGGGTTCAAGAGAGGACTTCTATCTATGAATATCCTGTTCATAATCATTACAGCATTAGTGAAAACAGGAACTTAGATATTTGTTTAGTTGACATCAATGAAAAATCAGTAATAGTAATAAACAAAGATGGAGAACTGAGATTCGTTTACAATGGTCACAATCCTTCGCCAAGGGACAATCCGTTCAATCCCAAAGGAATCACAACAGACAGTCAGGGTCACATCCTTATAGCAGATTGTGACAATGACTGTGTTCACATCATAGACCAAAAGGGAACGTTCCTCAGTTTCATAGTCTGTGGACTGATGAGCCCCTTTGGACTGTGCATAGATGCAAATGACAATCTGTTTGTTTCTGAGATGAGACTTAACCAAGTGAAGAAAATTAAGTATTTATTTTGAAATCCATACTTTGCACATTAGACTGCATCGTTATAAAGCTGACATATTTACTTAATTATTTTCCAAGTAGTTTTTAAACTTGTTTAAGGTATATTTACTTGGCTGTTTTACCTTAAAAATGGACCTATTATAAAATTATGGAATTTTATTTGCTGACTGAGATTGATCGATTTACAAATCATAATCTTACCATGATTTAAGCAGATTACTATTCGTAAAACCTTTTACTATAATCAGTTGTTGGATAACAATTTTAGCTTGGGCCCGGAAGTGCATGTAATTGATTTTCCTTTTACTTGATTAAATTTTACAGTGGTTGTGATTATGTCTCTGATGTGCTGGCTACAATCTTCAAAAATTTGAAGAATCAAATTTCAAAACAATGGAAATACAGAATATACATATCAAATATAAAGAACATTTGTTATTCGTTAGTCTTATACAACACGATACACCTGCATATTTCAGTTAAATTCATTAAAGCTTCACATTGATAACTTCCAGTGGCGTAGCTAGCAAAAAAAATTCTGTATTCAAAAGGCAAATGGTCTGGGGTCCGCCTTGATGCCCAGCGGTCCAGGACAGCGCCCTGGTGGGGCCCAAGGGGGAACCCCCCGTAAGTTCATGGAATTTAAGTGTTTTAAATCAGAAAATTACCTTTATTTTTACCACTGTAGTTCTCTAAATATTTACAAAAACTTGCCAAATTTTGACAAAATTCTTCAAATGAAATAAGAAGATAACGAACAGTATTTAATCTCACAAGTCCAATGAAACGATGCAAATTTGGAGCAGAGCAAACACGGACCTCAAACATTAGAGGTGGGATCAGGTGCCATAGAGGAGTAAGCATTTCTTGTTTTTATGCATAAACCCATCGTTAAATAAACCCTCATATTTACATTCATGACAATAAATATTGTTTTGAATTTTGATAAAGAAAGTGTCAGCTATTATGGACTAAAGAAAACACAAAGAACATGTAATAAACTGAAAATTCAATGTTTTGGTAAATGTTATAGAATTTATTTTACAACTAAGACAGTTCTTTATTATCTTAAATGTGAAATAAATTCTATGTATATTCAACAACAAATTGAATATTATTAGCTTAAAATGCTATTAAATTTTATTTATCGATTAGTACAAGTATAACGCAGTAATTCTGGCTCTTTAAATTATTAAGGGAATTAGTAAATAGGATATTTTAGGATTTGCTGTTGCGTTGAATTGACAATACACTGTAAAATGAAAATCGCCCTTGAAATTCTTAATCTAGGTTTTTTTTTAAAAAAAAAACAAAAAACAAAAAAAAAAAAAACCTATTTAAGCTTGATCTATAATTGAACTTTCGATATCTTTTCTCTCTTTTTAAAAACAAAAAATATTTGATTATTTTTGTTGAAGAATCTGTGTATTCATTTGCGTTGTTGCTTGAAGGGCGCTACACCATTGATAACAATTGTTCAAAAATAAAACAGTTTTCGGAACCTATTTGGCTTGGGCATTGTTGTTATTTAATTGTTTAAAACGCCGTTAGATTGTTCTAACTTGATAATGAGTTTCCTAAGACCGTGTTTGTATTATATCTATTCCTAAAAGCTGCACCGAGGACGTCTGCCGTGATACCTTTCAGTTAATTGTTAATTTATCTAAATATCTTCAAACTAGTTAATTTGTGACGGGTTTCTTGTTGTCCGTATAACAGACACTCTGTCTGCGTATGTTATCATGATTAGCTGGTTAAAATGAATTGATACTGTGTAGAATTCGTAAAATAATCTGTCCTGTTAAAAACAAACTGTTTATGACATTGTACATATATATTTATTAGCATTTGTAAACCATTAAATGAAATCATTAAACGTCATACATAAATTTTAATAGATTTTCCACACACACACACAATGGTATCGGAACTTGTAAAGTGTATGACTTGTAAATATACAATAATCTATAGAAACATTTTTTGTGACTTTATGACAATGAGTTTTTATGAAATGAAATAATTTGTGTTGGATTTCCTTGCATTATTATTATTTTAAGAAGCATTAAGGAATAAGGAAATTAAGCTCCTTATTACTACCCACATGGTGTGCATGCATCCTTCAAACTCATTACATTAACTTATTTTTTGTAATGTTCGCAAGTACATAATTTCTGCTTCGTTCAACACCTACACTCTCTTTTCCTTAAAAGAAAAGCTAATTAAAACGTTTCCCTCAACACTAAAAGGTATGTTTTTCATACTGTAACAGACAGGTCTCAATATATTTCCACTAAAGATGTTTTACACAGGAACACCATATGTTCATTATATCTGTTTATGAAACCTCATCACAGACTTATAAACAAGTCAACAGTTAAAACACAAAACTATGTTGGTCCCCTTATCGACACATAATATAACTAGTGTTAATTGTAACGGGAACCGTTACATATGTTCCCAAAACACACCTCCATTCCCTACAAGCCTCGTTAAATTAGGCAATTCTTTTGTGTAATAAATCTACACTTTATTTTCAAAAGTATTTAATCGAAAAACAACATCTGTATAGTCCTTTGAGTATTAGCCAATCAGATTTCAGAGCACGTGCATGCCCATGTTTTCTAAATATATCACACGTCTTCCTCGTTAAGAGACTCACAATCAATACCTATGTTAGAAATCTCAACATTTTCATTAAAAACTATTAGAGATACAGCCATTTTAGTGTTAGCCAATCAGAATCCAGCGCATGTGCATGCATGTTCTTGCATTCATTTTTGCTATTAGCACAATGTAGAAACCTATTATACCTAACTATATTCTAAATTTCATCCTGTTTTGTTGAAAACTAAGAAAGATACATCCATATAAAGTATAAACCAATCGAATTGCAGACGACGTGCATGCGCGTGTTTTCACGATATCAAATATATATCATAATGTAGAACCTCGTTCTGTATGACTATGTTTTAAATTTCAAAGTATTTCCTCAAAAACCAAGAAGGTAATTGAGATTTTTTGTCAGCCAATCAGAGTAAAGTACACGTTTATGCATGTGCTTTCTTGTTAATTTGACCACCTCATCTTGTCTACACCACTAATATATGTTTTTATAATAAGGTTCAAAGCATATTCTCAAAAAAAAAAAAATAAAAATAAAAATAAAAAATAGAACGTTTAAAGCTTTTCAATTGAATCAGTCATTTCACTCCTCGCACGCGCACGCACGCGCATGCATGTACGTGTGAAATGACCTTCGTTACGCACATCCACAAAACATGCCTGCTAACCCCAAAAATGTTTTAACTCGATCGGATGAGTAGTTTCCGAGAACATCGTCTTCGAACTTCGTTTGGGGAACATAATAATATCGTATTTAGTTAGGGTCTCTTGGGTGAAGGGATATAGCTAAATATAAAGTTATATGTATCTATAGCCAAAATGGGAATTAAAGGGGAATAACTCTTATAACAAAAGTTGCATTTTCAGAAATCAATAAATGGGTATTTACAATAATTACATGATATAAAAGAGATTGTCGGTAATTCACTTGTCAGGAATTATATTGTATTATTATATTATTTCTGGGTGTCTGGAATCCTGCTGTCAGGAAACCTGGGTGCCAGGAATTCTATTGTCAGGATTTCTGAGGGGTTTTTGTTGTCAAGAAGGTTTGAGCTGTCAGGAATTCACAAAATGTTAGGACTCCAGGTTTTCAATTTATGAAAACAATCTTTATGCTGACTAATAATTAGAACTTATCTTTATATAAATAAATTATGATCTTGGTTTGCAGAATTCTTCATACCTTTTAGGTTTTGCGTTA
Source organism: Saccostrea echinata (assembly GCF_033153115.1). Classification (NCBI taxonomy): domain Eukaryota; kingdom Metazoa; phylum Mollusca; class Bivalvia; order Ostreida; family Ostreidae; genus Saccostrea; species Saccostrea echinata. Next base: position 39,933,951 of record NW_026889778.1, read on the forward strand.
GTCAAGTGCTCAGTGAAGATATCTAAAAATAAACCGAACAGCTCTCTCTCTTCTCTTATATAGATTTAGCTTATGAAAGTAACGAATCAAAATGGTTCATTTTCCTGACAATTCCTGACAGGCATAAATTATTATGGTTTTAACAATTAAGCACAATTACCTATTCGTAAATTATCCTATTAAGTGTATACTTTCAATTTTCAATACAATTGATGCATTATTTACTTTATAAATCAAGAATTCATTACTAAGGAAACGTGCACTTTACAGTATCTTGTGGTTGAGCTAGTAGTAGACAACAGGGACTAGGTAATATTCTTGAGCAAAAAAAGTGCCAAATGACAATAACTATAAAAAGAGAGATCAAATCTACAGGCATTGTATGAACAGTTTAAATGATCGAAACTATTTTTTAACCAGTAACTACTTGTACTTGCTTTATATTAATGCAAATTCAAACGATTGCGCCAAATGATGTCATACATGCACTTATGGTAGAAGTCATAATAATTATTGTGTTGATTAACTTATAGCATCACATTATGTTAAATGATAATAGATTCTTAAATATAAACAATTCAAGAACTTATTCTTGTCAGGTAAATTTTACTTAAAACAAGATGTGTTTGTGAAACACTGATGTCCCCATATGGCAGTCTATGGCGAAGGTTAAAGTTTCTCAAATGCGAATCAAACTCCAAAGTCAAGGTCAAGAGATAAAAAAAAATGTTTTTTTCCAAATAAAAATTTTGTCTCAGGGAATATAACTGTGAAATAAGAAAGCCCTAGTACCGAAAATTGAAAAGTTATGGCAAAGGTTAAAGAAGGTTAAAGGTTTTGGAAATATAAATCAAATGTCAAGGTCAAATGGTCAAAATTAATGGTGCCCAAGGGAATTATCACAAGAAATACACTTGTGAAATAAGACAGGCCTATCATCAACCATTCAAAAGTTATGGACAAGATACATTGTAAATGTTTTTCAAAAGTAGGTCAAACTCCAAGGTTAAGGTCAAAGGGTCATAATTGTTGGTATTTAATGGGAGGTCTTGTCACAAGGAATACAGCTGTGAAATATGAAATCCCTATCACGAATCATATAATATTTGCAGGGGTAATGCTTTTGTCTCAATACTTCATTGAATCAACCGGCCCTGAAGAGCTTCTTAATATATATTTTTAATTCTAAGGAGTTTTTATCCTTGTTAAAACGTAATTATTTTTTTTTAAAAAAGATATACAGTATATGACAGGTCACTCACAAACCAATATATCACTAAATAGAATACTGATATATACTCACTCTATTGATATAACGCTATATATTCTCTAAAAAAAACAAGGCAATAAAACATGCACACTATGAACAATATTACTTTTTAAAGCAAATCCTTGTGCATGTACATACACAATTTAATAAAGAACTATGCATGCAAAATCTCGATACCCGCCTATAATTTACACCCATTGAATTCAATAATGATGGCAAATTTTAAAACTTTTTTGAATGCAAAGTAGAGTTCATTAGTAATTGATTAATTTCCAATACCATTGTCAAATATTGTCATTGTCAAATATTTAATTGCTGATTTCTATATTTAAAAACACAAATTTTATCAAAATTTGTTATCTCTCTTGTTATCAAGTTTCAACCAAAAGACATCAACTTTCCCTTCAAAGTGCCGAATGCTTGTTGAAGGAATAGTTACTACCTATTTTCTATAGACTTATCACAAAATAGCGTTCTTTCAAATGAGCTACCATGACGGTTTAATTTCTTTGGAATGAACACACTTTAAATGAACGCTAAATTTCCTTACTTGTACTGTTAACTTATTTATAAAATGTAAGCTGCATGCTACAGTTGAAACTTAATAATTTAAGATATATTCTTTATACCTCATCTATACAACTGTAAGAACTGTGTAAAAGAATGGCTTCATCACTGAAACGTCTTCTATCAACAATTTTCATCCAATTGTGCCAGAACCAAACATTAACGGCGACCTTTACTGACTCAATAAGATCGCAACTGTCTTCCGAAAAAAAAAACGTTTCCCGTAGTGGTGGTGAGTACCTTATAGACAGCGAGTTTTCTCCTCTTATTAAAGAATAAACAAATATAAGAATTCAAAATAAATTTCTTCTTTACCATATTTTTTTTCTTAGATGGAACATAAGGGCGACAGTGCCTGTAAGTCTTTGTAAAGTAACAAGGTATATGAAGATCGTTACAGTCCTGAATATAAAAGGTGAAATTCAGACAGGAAAAATCATTACATCTGTTTTAGGTAAAGAAAGAACCAGGGTCTATCTGTTCCTTGTATTTCATATAAGTTTTCAGATATATGTGTAACAATTGACCTACGCTCAAGTGCCCAGGATGTGATGCGATGTGACATATGTGAGACTAACATTGTACAGATACACCGTCATAATGTCGCATCAACCTATGCAAAGCCTGTGTGGGAGAACACATTACAGTTGATGAATCCAATCACCATAATGTCAAATTTCGAAACTGGAAATCCATTAACCTCTACCCTGGACATAAATAACTTTACAAAGAGAAATGTGAAAAGTAGTGTAATTATTTTTAAAGTCATACACTACTTGAATTGCCTCTGAAAATCATTTGGTCACAAAAATCTTCAATTTCTAAGTTTCCTTAGAAAAAAAGGAAATTGAGGAATAATATGAAGAAATGAGAAATAGCATTTGTCAAACATACAAGGACATTGCCTCTGATGTACAAATCAGGGTAAGTCTGCTTGAAAAGATATACGAAGACCTCTCAAAAGTGTAATAGAGCAAGGACGGGACTGTCACAGTGAAATAGATAAAATTGTCAAAAAAATAAAATCTGATATTAACTACTTGAAAGCTAAGCATCAATTTTAGACTACATTGAAGATCAACCTTAATAAAATATATTAAAAAAATTAACAATATTGATGATTGAATCAAAGCATCCTACGATGTACTAGACGCAAATGACATTCCTTTGGTTCTTAATTTCATCAGGAGAATAGTAGAATTCACAGAGATTCCCTCTAAAGTAGACATTTCAACACCACGATTAATTCATCTGCAATGTCAGCATGAAGAATTTCTGAAAGAATTAGGAAAATAATCTGAATTGTTATTATTTCTGATGATCAAGAATAATGCATGAAGACGAAAAAAAAAAAAGAAGCAGTCACTTCTCTCCCGGTTAAAAAGCTATTGGTTAAACAATAGATTTTCATCCTAATAAAAACCGAGTTTTCATTTAGTCTTTACTTTGTGGCCTGCCTAAAAATGATGTCAAGAGCCGGACAAGGTAATAAAAAAAAAACAGAATGAAACTGTACAATATCAATCAGGTCATATTACTCGAGGCAATCAAAATCATATCAGGGAAAGGGCCAGGAGGTTTAGAAGTGACAAAACATGGTTTATACGGATCCAAATGACCATCATAACACCTCAAAACGGGAAACCTATGGGAGTCTTCAGTACCTCCACTGGAGACCTCTTAAATCACATGCACAGTGATAAAGGGAAGTTAAAAGTTGGTCGTTACTCTGATTCCACAGAGAAACTAAGCATATAACTTAATTATAACAAATCTATCTTACCAATTATTCATGATCAATTCATTAGTGAAAACTTTAATTAATATCTGCAAGGTTGACATGGAGGCTTTATCATTGATTATATTCAACCAGGCTGGGAAATTGCGATTTAGATACAAAGTCACACTATTGAGTTCAAAACAGTACACTTTATTCCCCGAGGAATCAAAACAGACAGTCAGAGTCACGTCCTTACAGCTGATTATAACACTGAATGTTTCACGTAATATACCAGGATGAAAAGTTCTTACATGTATGCCTCATGGATTCTTAACTAAGATTTCCTTTAGAACTGTGTATAGATACATAAAGAACAACAACCAAGAAAAATGCACATGCTAGTGTGCTTACAGATTTCCAGTGTTATTTAAAAACATTTTTTCCCTTTTATTCCCTGAAAAATGTGGCTTATAGTAAAATTCGCATAAGTATGCTTATATCTGTGTATGAAAACAAAAAGAAAATCTTTAACATTAGGGCAAATTAATTATATCAATCAGAATCAAGTCGGGGAAATACCCAGGCGGCTTAGGAGTGACAACGGATGGTGATCTTTTATATATCTTGTATATAGTGATCAACTGAAAAAAACTGTCAACGTCGTGAAGAACTATTCTAAAACTACAAAACTGGAAACCTAGGGGTGTCTGCAATATCTCTTCTGGAGACCTCCTGATTACCTTACAGAGTGTTTTTGGTCTGCAAAAGCTGTTCGTTACTTCGGTTTTTGAGATCGATCACTGTTTGTTTTGTTTTCTATTTCATTCCATAGGGAAACAAACCATCTATCTCAATTCTTTTACTACGCATATTTATAGTTATATCAGTAAAAACAAGAACGTTTTGTTGGTTGATATAGAGGATTCATCAGTACTTGTGACCAATAAGATGGGAAACTGAGATTCAAGTACACAGATCATACTCCTTCTCAAAAGAACGAAGCGTTCAATCCTCAAGGAATCACAACAGACAGTCAGTGTGTGACATTGTCACATCCTTTCAGCCGATGATAACAGTCACTGTGTTTACATCACAGACCAGGATGGAATATTCCTCTGCTTCATAAACTGCTTCATAAACTGTGAACTGATGCATCCCTCTAAGCTGCGAATAGATACAAAAGACAATCTGTTGCTGAAAGTGACAACCAAGTTAAAAATATAAAATATAAGCAGTGAAATCCATGACTAGCATATTTGAACAGGCGGCAAATCTAGTACTGCCGACTCCCAACTCTCTCTCTCTCTCTCTCTGTTTTCTTTTGATATTCTTCATACCACTCCGATTGTTCCAGAATTGCGTGTTTTTATTACTAATTCTTCATTTCGCCACAAAGAGTCGTTTTCAAATTCTTAGGTATATTTGCTACGTTTAAGTTAATTCTCGGTACATAAATAAATAAATATATATAAATATATCAACAATGCTTCGTACATGTATGATAATATTCATCTGTCCAAAAGCGGTAAAATCTAGGAGCAAGTTATACATGCACAATCCTAAAGCAGAAACTGATTTATTTACCTGGTCAAATTTAGTCCATAAATGCCACCATCCGTGCTATTTTTGATATTCTCATGTTTATGTTAAATAAGATCAACAAAATTATTGTGCCTGAAAAGTATTAATCAAATATGTTAAGCGACGCTGAGAATATAAACGAAAAACATTAATCCGAGAACATTATCTACCGCCTGCCGCATACGAGACCACATCGCTCACAGCTTTCGCTTACGTTTTTTTACTTGTTTCAAAGAATGTTTATTTCTCTATTTTGGTCCTAAACTGGGCTTATTTTAAAATTAACATAAATTTTTACCGATCAATCGATCTCTCACCATCATGATTACACTTTTTTAAATGTTGTATGTAACTGTCTGGGAGCATCTAATGGAGGCAGATGATGGAAACATCATACCTTATTACCAAAGTGAAGTTGTTACACATACATACTAGTACTTGAATAAACATAAACTACAATCTGACCATCATTCAATTAAGGATCTTCGTTTGAATTATAAACTGAGGTTCATCCATGGTGATCTGAAAAATATTGTTTGTGCGTGCTTGGAAAAGGGGGGTGAAAACGAAATTATAATTTTAAATATTTTGAATTTAGCTTGCATATTGAAATATCAGTGAATCTTCTTACTGAATATACATGTACATGTATTAAAGACTTGTTTATACTGTGGTTTCAACATCTTTTGTGGGGACAAAATTTCGTTTTTTTTTTATACAAAGTAAACCACTATACCACTATAGTGGTTTACTTTGTAAAAAAAAAACGAAACTGGTACATGTACGTTGATATCATAATTTTATGAAAGCTACATGCATAAAAAATTATTGTATGTAGATCATATAATTTCGTAGCTCGGCTTAACCACCAATATAGCAAAAATTTACATTCAATGAAAATTGAAGAAACCAAAGTATTTCTTTGATTTCAAACACATATGACATGATGTTTCAGGAAAATAAAGTAATTTACAACACTATAAAGTAAGCACCTATCCCTGAACAACCATCCCATATCTAATTATATTTGTAAATATTGTGCTTTATATAATTTAATAATTAACTTTCGGTGTCTCGGAGGCTTTTAGGGATAAAATAAGTGAATAAAACGCTCCCAACTCAGGTTGAGATCAAGTTTCAACATGTTCATTTTCTTGAACAATCAGAACTGTTGAGTTCTTGCTTTTTTTGTCAATCCCGTTGATTTGAAATACTATAATACAACAGTTTATTAATTACTTCTATGAAATACTAAAAAGTTTTCTTCCAAGTTCCTTGAAGTACGCTCACTTTCAAAATATGGCAGCTAGTTTATGCTTGACTGATCTACAACCATCCTGTGTAGAAGTATATCGGCGACCTTCAGACAGTAATTATTATGTTCCCCAAACGAAGTTTGAAGACATATTGTTTTTACTCTGTTTTTTCTTCTTTTATAGTTTTCTCCGGTACTTTTTTGCCGCGATCGAGTGTTTTCATCCGATTGAGATGAAAGCTGTTTAGGGTCAATAGGCATGTTATATAGATGTGGGGAACAAAGGTCATTTTGCGCGCACATGCACGCACATGCGTTCGTACTTGTGCGATGTGTGAAATGACTGATATACTTGATATTGCCATAAACATATATTTTTCAATGAAATGCTTTGAAACTCCGATTGTGAGTATGTATATTTAGTCAGAATATGATGACATGGTCAAATTAGCATGAACTGATGCATATGCACGTGTGCTTTGCTATGATTGGCTGACACAAAACTCAGTAACGTCCTTGTTTTACGTCAAAATACTTTGATGTTTAAAATATAAATAGATAATTTAAGGCTCTACAACATGTTTTATAGGGAAATTTTTGAAAACGTTCATGTGTGCTGCAATTCAATTGGCTGAAACTTCTTTCTTTAGTTTTAAACAAAAACAAGACTAAATTTAGAAAGAAAAAAAAAAGATATGTATTATGAGTTCCTACATTGAGCTACGATCAAAACTGGATCTAGAACATGCATACCGTGTGGTGAATTCTGATTCGTAATACTTTATAGGCTGATTTCTCTTATTATCAGTATGATTCTTTTTCTAAGACAGTGGTGTATATTATAGGGTACCTTAAGAATATATACGTTAGAAATCTAGAAAATAAGCGCAAGTACGTGTGCTGATATCTGTTTGGCTAAGGTTGTTGGTATTTTGTTATAACTTTCTTAATTTGGAACGGAAGAAGATGAAATTCAATGTATATATAAATAATGAAAGTTCCTACATAATTCAATCATGAGAAATAAATACGAGGACATACATGCATATGAGCTGATTTCTGATTGGTTAATATTCATGTTGCTGTAACTTTCTACGTTTTCAGTGAAATTCATTAAAATCTAAAATGGAGTTTTAAATGGCATTCTATGAGATGATGTACATGTATATGTTAATGTAGCCCATGCGCATGTAGGTGTACTTAAATCTGATTTGCTTATGGTCATTGTGCTATATGAGCTTTGTTATTTCCCCAAAATACTTTTGAATAAGTTGTTAAAGTCTATAATACAAAGATTTTGCTTAATTTAATGAAGTAGATAGGGAATGGGGCCCCAAAGGGAATTGGGGGAGAACTAGTACTCTATATTATATAAATGCACCTATTTTTTAATAATCAAGTTTAAATAAGCAGTATCTTTCCCTGGTAAGTAATTAGGGGCGTAATATCCTGGCTAATCTGAGGGAAGTAAAAACAAAGTTCAGGTGACTAATGACAGGGCTCAGGGGGAGAAACTATTGGGGTATTAAGCTTGCTGCAGATAGATTCAGAGTTTTATCTCCAATTAAAAATCAATTCATAGTCACGACTGAATGCAATGCCAAATCTAATCACTCTTTCAATTCATAATATAAATTAAATTCTTTATTTACTACTTGTTGTTTTTTTTTTTTCAGATAAAAAAGCAGCAAATTTCTACTTGGATGTTAGTTAAGAGCGTCTTAAAATGAATGATGCTTACAAATATAGTGCGGTAATAATCACATAACAGAACATTTCTTGGAGGGCATGGATTTTAGGGTCTCTTCATACTACGAAACACGAAAATTATATTATAAAAAGAGGTCATTAGAACTTATAAAATTGTTTACCTTAAGCCAAGATTTTGAACTCAGGTGAGATTTTAAAAAGGAAAAAAAGGGAAGTGTAAATATTGCGCAACAAAAATCCCATTTGATCAGAACAAATCAGAACAGATCAGTACAAATCTTAAAAATAATCAATAAAAGTCATGTGACCAAGTTTAGAGATTATCAGGTGAAAATGCAGTTAGACAAAGTAATCTTTTTTTATATAACCATTAGGAGAACTGAACTGTGAATTATTAAAGAGGAATTTTCTTTAGCATCTTTGATATTTAAAACTCAGAAATAATATTAGAGATTTATTTTTAAATCAATGTTCAAAAAAAAAAAAAAAAAAAAAAAAAAAAAAAAAAAAAGACCGTAAGGATCTTCTGGCAATGGAAATGGAAACTTTAAGGCCAATTTTTAGGATACTTGATAAGTAATGAATAACGCATTTAATAAAGGATGAAAAAAAAATTGGAAATGAACAGCAAGTCTTTTTTTTTCACAAAACAAGTCTCTTAGAGGCACCGAATCCATATTTGGGTTGAACTTCATTATAAGTTCATTATACGACAGCAAATACAATCTATCATTAAGTTTAATGCTGACTGACGTTTTCATACTAGTTGTTAGGTCAGTGTTACAACACCGAACTGTCTACGATTTTTTTCCGTTTGCCTGATCCTGACAATGAGCACACGGCGGGTGTGACTTTTCGACAGTTATGCTTACACCTCCATGGCACCTGATCCCAACTCTGACGTTTTTAGAGGTCCAAGTTTGCTCTGCTCCCGATTTGTATTTTTTGAGCTTGATTACTATTTGTTATTTCTATATCTCATGTTCAAAGTGAAAGTTACACACTTTTCTCAGAAATCTACCTATATTGTTGGAAAGTGGTAATTTTTATACGTTACACCATAAATTCAAATTAAATGAAAATTTATGCAGAGATTTCTGAAATGTTGTCACAAAGTGCAATTTACACAAAAAACATCGAAATATTAATTTATCGTCTAAGGAGAATGCAGACCCGGAATCTTATATCTTTTTCGTATTTATTTTAGATAAAATACAGCAATGAATCCACGCACCAGTGCCAAGGATATTATACGATGTAAATTGTGCAAGACCGACATTGTACAGATGTACTGCAAGACATGCCACATCAATCTTTGCAAGGCATGTGTGGGAGAACACATCTCAGCTAATAAATCCAATATCCATAAAGTTGTCAAGTTTCAAAAAAGAAAACCCAGTCCCCTCTACCCTGGCAGTAAATTACATGGCAGCAAAGATTCAATCTTTTTTCTAACGGTTAATGACTGCTGCATGAAGTCAGAACAACCCACACAAGAAGCAGTGATTTTCTCTCCAGTTACACAGTAAAAATTGTCATCACCATTAAGATTGATTTTCCGTTTTTATTTGGTCCCTTCTTTGTAGCATACCTAAATGATGATAAAGTCTGGACAGGGGGAGCTGAAGATAAAATGTATCTAATCAGCGTCAATGATAGCAAATTACTCAGATCAATACAAACCATATCAAGGAAAAGTCAAGAAGGCATTGCAGTAACAAAACATGGCGATCTGGTTTATACTAATCCAAATGATAAAAGAATAAACATTGTAAAAGATGAAACCACTGACACCATCACACTAGAAAACTGGAGACCTTTCGGAGTCTGCACTACCTCTTGTGGAGATCTTCTAGTTATCATGCACAGTGAAAAAGATGAGAGATTAAAAGTTGTTCGTTACTCTGGCTCTACAGAAAAACAAACCATATTGCTTAAAGAGAGAACCTCTATCTACGAACATCCTGTTCATAATGAGTATTGCATCAGTGAAAACAAGAACTTGGATATTTGTGTTGTTGACATCAATGAAAAATAGTAATAGTGATAAACCAAGCTGGAAAACTGAGATTCACTTACAGAGGTCAAACTCCCTCTCCAAAAGGCTATCCGTTCAATCCCAAAGGGATCACAACAAACAGTCGGAGTCAAATCCTAACTGCTGATTATGACAATGACTGTATTTACATGATAAACGAGGATGGAAAGTTCCTCAGCTTCATAGACTGTGGACTGAGGCATCCCTTTGGACTGTGCATAGATACAAATGACAATCTTTTTGTTTCTGAAATGAGACAACCAAGTGAAGAAAATAAAATATCAGCATTAAATTAAAATATTTTGCACATGGGACCGCATTACTATTATGCTCAAGGCATTCATGGCCATGTTTTTCAACTTGTTCAAGGAACATTAAAAGTTTACCTCTGGTTTTTGTTTTTGAAATTGTATTTTTTTTTTTGCATATTTATATTGCGTCTATTGTCAGCACGAACTGATTGAGCGGTGATATGTTTGTTTGTTTGTTTGTATGTTGTTTAACGTCCCTCTCGAGAATTTTTCACTCATATGGAGACGCCACCACTTGCCGGTGGAGAGCTGCAAATTTTGTCCTATGAGATATCGTCTGAAAATAAAAGCTTTGCAAACATAGAATGTATGATTTTATGATCTTAATCTTTGTCCTTTTGACCTCAAAATCAGTAGACGTCTTTTTCATTGCAAAATCTCAAAAAGTGCTTGAGATATCTTCCGAAAACGAAAGTGTAACATAAAAACAGAATGTATGAATTTTTGACTTTTACCATTATTCTTTTGACCTCAAAATCTACAGGAGTCTTTTTTAGGCGACAGGGAGTTGTAATTTGTAATTTTATTACAAAAGCACACAGGCTTCTTTAGATATTGTCTGGAAACGAAAGAATGTATGGATTTATGACCTTGACTTTTGACCTTTTTACCTCAAAATCAATAGTCTCATTCAGGCCATAGGAATTAGTGATATGTCAATTTATTGGAAAAGCTCAAAGGCTTCTTGAAATAGGGTCCGGAAACGAAAGTGTTACACACAGAATAACAGACAAACGGACAGACAGACAGACTCAAATTAATATCCCTCACTTTTAGTGAAAACGGGTGACAAAAAAAAAACCCCATGAGAAATGAGCAACGTATGCTCTTTTTATATCAAAAAGAGTGTGTGAAGTGCAAAAAGCACTAGTAACATCCATATCTGTCATATTCTACTATACCCTCAAACCGAACAAGAATGATAAGGTGTGGTAATAATTCGATTTTAAAAATAATTTTATGAAAATTCGCTGTGTCAAAACTTTGATCCATTGAGAGTGTCACATTCATTTACTAAAAGGGCTTATATGAATTATTTTAAAATATTATTGTCCCCCGCTTTCACTGAAAGTGGGGGATATTAATTTGGGTCTGTCTGTACGTCCGTCCGTCCGTCTGTATTTCTGTCTGTCTGTAACACTTTCGTTTCCGGGCAATATCTCAAGAGGCCTTTGAGCTTTTGCAATGTAATTTTATACCATAACTTCCTATGACCTCTCTTGCCCCTCTCAAAGTGTCCCGCCCCGTTTTTTTTTTATTTATTGTATTAAAAGTCGCTTGGCACTAGTTTTAGCACAGGGGCATGTCGAGAGTTATTACGTATAATACAGGTTGTTGGTGAACTTTATGTTCTAATTACATCTATTAGAACTGTTTAGTAAAGGCTAAATTAGACAACATTTATTGTGTAAAATTTTGACAACATCAAACGTGAATATAAACATTATATGTGACTTAAAGGTGCATAGACACAGATTTGAAGTTTATATTTTCTCAAATTTTCTGTATAATATCACAACTTATATGTTGTTATAGCATTTCACACGAAAATAGAATTAAAAAACTTATTTGATCTGGAATTTATTGAAACTACGAATTTCGGGAGGCGTTTGATTAACACATCCTTGCACTTTCACAATTTTTAACTTTATCCTTAATACTTAAGAAAAGTAGCAATTTTTTTGTGTATTAATGAATAATATTACATCTATAATCCAGAAAATTCAGAGTAAAATGTGCTAAAGCAAAGCCCACCTCACTTAAGTATTGTCAGCCCGTGCTCAATGTTGTGTAGTTGTGTACAGATTTTAACAAATTGAATACACCCGTGAAACGTAAACTGTTTTTGTAAACAGGGCACGAGCTCTGTTGTTGTTAATGTTTACGTTTCACCGGGTGTGTTCAATTGTTAAACTCTGCACACACCACTGAGCACGGACTGACAATACTGGTGAGAGGATTTTGCTTTCTACATTTCTACTCTGAAATTTCTGCATTAGAGTTTTAATATTTCTCATTAATAAACTACAAAATTGCTACTTTTCTAAAGTAATAACGATAAAGTTAAAATTTGTGAAATTGCAAGGATGTGTCTATCAAACGCGTCCAGAAATTCAAAGATTCAATAACTTCCAGATAAAATAAGACTTTTATCAAATTTTCGTATGAAATGCTATAGCAACATATAAGTCATGAAATTCTACAGAAAATTTGAGTAAATATTAACTTCAAATATGTGTCCAAGCACCTTTAATGTTTGAATTTAAGTTGCTGTATAATCAAGTGCCTACAATGTATGTGGTCTAGTGGTGTGTTGCTCTCTTAGCAAGCGAGAGGCTCGGGTTCAATTCCCCGGTCGATTCAATTTTTCTTTTTTTTTAATTTTTTTTTTTTTATTAAATGATAGTATTCAGCATGTGAAATGAGAAAGTCCACCTTCCAAAAACGTTTTCTTTATACAATTCATTCTTTGTCAAATTCGCTCAAATACATAACTACAAATTATGTAAATGTTATAACAAATAGAAACACAACAATATTACTTTGTAACAAAGTATGATAAAAGTTAAAAATCTGATAAAAGCATCGCAACATATTACGTACTCATGTAATGACCTATATAAACAGACAATGTACTGATAGCTCTGCAGACGTAGAAAAAGTATGAATGGACAAAAACCGGTTTTACTACAAGCAAGTACACAGAATGAGTGACAAAAGAAAAGAATTTACACATTGACATGAAGGTCAAGCTGACCGTTATCTACAGAACAGAAAAGTTGAGTAGAAGCCCAGAATTTATAAAATTTTGTTTCATCAAATCTATGAGAGTCACATTGAATTCTTTGAATTAACCTGCTGATATACATTAAGATCATTTCATTTGAGTTTATATTTTTCTTTTCAAATTTAACAGTACATCTAACTTGCCAAATAACAAGGCACATTAAAGAAATTAAATATAGACACAGAGATTCATCTTCCTTGCTAAATATGGTAAACGGAAAAGTATGAAAACGTATATGTGACTTATTAAATTGTAAAAATTGATCATGAGAAATCACATTTAACCAGTTCTTGACTAGATGGACTAAAGGTTTAACAAAGCTACATTCATAAAATAAATGACACATAGTTTCAATATGAGTTTGACATTAAGTACATTTGTTATTTTTTTTTTTTATAAAAACCAATATGATGCATGTAATAAGATACAGGTAATATATCGTGGATAATTCTATACATAATATCTCGAATATTTTTGTCTATGAAATGATTATGCAAACAATGAAAAACTTGTTTGAAATTTATGCTTGGAAAAATGCTAACAACTCTTGGTGTAGTAATAATTTCTTCTAACAGAATAGTATACAGTTGTTTTGTAGTCATGCTACCAAAAGAATCTTTATATTTATTGTTCTCTATATTTAGAAAAACCTTGAGATTTTGATACATTCTTGATAAAAAAGAGGAATAAATTCTGAATGTGGCCTGTTATTATTGGCAAACGAAGGCTCAAAATATCTGAGACTTAAACCGACCCAATACACAGATAAAAAAGAGTATTTTGAAGAATCCTTATATATAATATTTTGTAAGTCTTTCAATGTCAAGGATTGCAATTTAATATGAATATTAACAATATCTAAGCCTCCATTTTTCTTGTAATTATAACAAACAGTTCTTTTGAGGGGTTCAGCTGTACTAGGCCACAAAAATTTAAAAATAGCTTTTTCAAATTGTTTCAAATAATAATCACGTAAAACACAGAAAGATCCTACATACCAGAATTTAGAACACGCTAGAACCTTGGCAACAATGCACTTTTCTACAAAACACAAATATCTTTGTTTCTATAAATTTAAAGTTTTAATAAATTTCGTAAGAACAGATTGCCAAATATCATCTGAAGTAAGATTATTCCCAAATTTAACCCCTAAAAGTTTACCGTTTTCAACCCAAGATATGCCGAAAGGATGATCTGATCTATTTTTTTTCCATTTACCAAGCCAAATACCTTTTGTATTTTGTAGATTAAGTTTTTCACCCGAGGCGCGCCCATACAGCAAGCACCAATACAGTACTCGCTCTATGGACGCGTCACAGGTAGAAATAGCCAGACTATCATCTGCCTAAAAAGATGTGGTACTGTACTTGTACATGGAATTAAACATCCCCCACCATCCACCCTCCAAAGTCGTCTCCTTTATACAATTCATTCTTGTGATCGGTTGTATTTTGTGAAATTTGCATAATGTAACGTTCGATAACTCAAATTGTGTCCCTTTGATCAACGTATACATAACGATCATTGTTTTCTGTTTTATTTTATGCAAATATTAAGTCAATGTTAAACAACAGCAAGCGTGTATACTATATAAGACTTTAGAGTCGATCATAGATTAGCAAGTGTTAACCTCAGAGTGACTAACTGTAAACTCTCTTGTTAGTGTGAATTTATCTCACTACTAAATAGGACTTTATAGGGCATTTAAATTCTCCCCAATTCTTATCATTGCTTTGACACGTCCCACGAACAACTGAATACACTTCACATGTACCCATACCTGGTCATTCAACAAAAAATCAATTCGCCGTAAAGTCTTTTGACATTTTGATAGATTGCTGATTCGGGTTTTATAAAGAGGACCATCATATTAAGATACATAGGCAAAAATAATTCCATTCCATCTGTTTTTGTTCAAAACAATTTTTAAAAATGTGATGTAGAAAAGGTGTTAATTTTAACTTTATTGTCAATTAGATCATGTAAAACAAAAATTGACTAAGTTTATCTTGGTTGGCCACGTTATCGTACCTTGCAATGCGGTGCATTGCATTGCAGCACGGGAAAAACAACCAGTATTAATTGTATAATTTACTTGTAAAAGTTCAATATCAAATTTAAGTTCTTATGAAATTCGAGAATTCATTCCATTTTGATGTTTTCATTCCCCAAATTAGTTGTTAAAAATCAGCAATATGCAGCTTCATTTTAAAGTCTTTTGACATTATCATTGATTATTAATTCTGATTCGTATAATGCATGTTTAGTGGATAATCATTTCAGAGGATATGTTCAACAAATGTTCTATGAATTTCGTTTTGTAAATCATGTAAAACTTTTTTTTTTTTTTTTATAAATCACTAATTTGGAAATAGTGGGAATTTGAACCATGTTTTCATTCAAAAATAGACCAAGTTTATTTTGATTAGCCAACTTGCCAGGCGTTGTGTTGTATTGCATTTTCACTGGAACACTTTGCAGTAAAGTACAGTAAACAAGCAGTAGTTTGTTTTGTTTTTTGTTTTTTTTTTTGTTTTTGAATAAAATATTATTCACTCAAATACAAACATTTGTAACTACAAATTATGTAAATGTTATAACAAATAGAAACACAACAATATTACTTTGTAACAAAGTGGATGATAAAAGTTAAAAATCTGATAAAAGCATCGCAACATATTATTACGTACTCATGTAATGACCTATATAAACAGACAATGTATTGATAGCTCTGCAGACGTAGAAATAGTATGAATGGACAAAAACCGGTTTTACTACAAGCAAGTACACAGAATGAATGACAACAGAAAAGAATTTACACATTGACATGAAGGTCAAGCTGACCGTTATCTACAGAACAGAAAAGGTGAGTAGAGGCCCAGAATTTATAAAATTTTGTTTCATCAAATCTATGAGAGTCAAATTGAATTCTTTGAATTAACCTGCTGATATACATTAAGATCATTCTATTTGAGTTTATATTTTTCTTTTCAAATTTAACAGTACATCCAAAATGCCAAATAACAAGGCACATTAAAGAAATTAAATATAGTCACAGAGATTCAACTTCCTTGCTAAATATGGTAAACGGAAAAGTATGAAAACGTATATGTGACTTATTAAATTGCAAAAATTGATCAGGAGAAATTACATTTAACCATTGATTAGATGGACCAAAGGTTTAACAAAGCTACATTCATAAAATAAATGACATGTAGTTTCAATATGAGTTTGACATAAAGTACATTTGTTATTTTTATAAAAACCAATATGATGCATGTAATAAGATACAGGTAATATATCGTGGATAATTCTATACATAATATCTCGAATATTTTTGTCTATGAAATGATTCTGCAAACAATGAAAAACTTGTTTGAAATCTATGCTTGGAAAAATGCTAACAACTCTTGGTGTAGTTGTAATTTCTTCTAACAGAATAGTATACAGTTATTTTGTAGTCATGCTACCAAAGGAATCTTTATATTTATTGTTCTCTATATTTAGAAAAACCTTGAGATCTTTTAAACATTCTTGATAAAAAAGAGGAATAAATTCTGAATGTGGCCTGTTATTATTGGCAAACGAAGGCTCAAAATATCTGAGACTTAAACCGACCCAATACACAGATAAAAAAGAGTATTTTGAAGAATCCTTATATATAATATTTTGTAAGTCTTTCAATGTCAAGGATTGCAATTTAATATGAATATTAACAATATCTAAGCCTCCATTTTTCTTGTAATTATAACAAACAGTTCTTTTGAGGGGTTCAGCTGTACTAGGCCACAAAAATTTAAAAATAGCTTTTTCAAATTGTTTCAAATAATAATCACGTAAAACACAGAAAGATCCTACATACCAGAATTTAGAACACGCTAGAACCTTGGCAACAATGCACTTTTCTACAAAACACAAATATCTTTGTTTCTATAAATTTAAAGTTTTAATAAATTTCGTAAGAACAGATTGCCAAATATCATCTGAAGTAAGATTATTCCCAAATTTAACCCCTAAAAGTTTACCGTTTTCAACCCAAGATATGCCGAAAGGATGATCTGATCTATTTTTTTCCATTTACCAAGCCAAATACCTTTTGTATTTTGTAGATTAAGTTTTTCACCCGAGGCGCGCCCATACAGCAAGCACCAATACAGTACTCGCTCTATGGACGCGTCACAGGTAGAAATAGCCAGACTATCATCTGCCTAAAAAGATGTGGTACTGTACTTGTACATGGAATTAAACATCCCCCACCATCCACCCTCCAAAGTCGTCTCCTTTATACAATTCATTCTTGTGATCGGTTGTATTTTGTGAAATTTGCATAATGTAACGTTCGATAACTCAAATTGTGTCCCTTTGATCAACGTATACATAACGATCATTGTTTTCTGTTTTATTTTATGCAAATATTAAGTCAATGTTAAGCAACAGCAAGCGTGTATACTATATAAGACTTTAGAGTCGATCATAGACTAGTAAGTGTTAACCTCAGAGTGACTAACTGTAAACTCTCTTGTTAGTGTGAATTTATCTCACTACTAAATAGGACTTAATAGGGCATTTAAATTCTCCCCAATTCTTATCATTGCTTTGACACGTCCCACGAACAACTGAATACACTTCACATGTACCCATACCTGGTCATTCAACAAAAAATCAATTCGCCGTAAAGTCTTTTGACATTTTGATAGATTGCTGATTCGGGTTTTATAAAGAGGACCATCATATTAAGATACATAGGCAAAAATAATTCCATTCCATCTGTTTTTGTTCAAAACAATTTTTAAAAATGTGATGTAGAAAAGGTGTTAATTTTAACTTTATTGTCAATTAGATCATGTAAAACAAAAATTGACTAAGTTTATCTTGGTTGGCCACGTTATCGTACCTTGCAATGCGGTGCATTGCATTGCAGCACGGGAAAAACAACCAGTATTAATTGTATAATTTACTTGTAAAAGTTCAATATCAAATTTAAGTTCTTATGAAATTCGAGAATTCATTCCATTTTGATGTTGTCATTCCCCAAATTAGTCGTTAAAAGTCAGCAATATGCAGCTTCATTTTAAAGTCTTTTGACATTATCATTGAATATTAATTCTGATTCGTAAAATGCATGTTTAGTGGATAATCATTTCAGAGGATATGTTCAACAAATGTTCTATGAATTTCGTTTTGTAAATCATGTAAAACTTTTTTTTTTTTTTTTTTTTTTATAAATCACTAATTTGGAAATAGTGGGAATTTGAACCATGTTTTCATTCAAAAATAGACCAAGTTTATTTTGATTAGCCAACTTGCCAGGCGTTGTGTTGTATTGCATTTTCACTGGAACACTTTGCAGTAAAGTACAGTAAACAAGCAGTAGTTTGTTTTGTTTTTTGTTTTTTTTTTTGTTTTTGAATAAAATATTATTCACTCAAATACAAACATTTGTAACTACAAATTATGTAAATGTTATAACAAATAGAAACACAACAATATTACTTTGTAACAAAGTGGATGATAAAAGTTAAAAATCTGATAAAAGCATCGCAACATATTATTACGTACTCATGTAATGACCTATATAAACAGACAATGTATTGATAGCTCTGCAGACGTAGAAATAGTATGAATGGACAAAAACCGGTTTTACTACAAGCAAGTACACAGAATGAATGACAACAGAAAAGAATTTACACATTGACATGAAGGTCAAGCTGACCGTTATCTACAGAACAGAAAAGGTGAGTAGAGGCCCAGAATTTATAAAATTTTGTTTCATCAAATCTATGAGAGTCAAATTGAATTCTTTGAATTAACCTGCTGATATACATTAAGATCATTCTATTTGAGTTTATATTTTTCTTTTCAAATTTAACAGTACATCCAAAATGCCAAATAACAAGGCACATTAAAGAAATTAAATATAGTCACAGAGATTCAACTTCCTTGCTAAATATGGTAAACGGAAAAGTATGAAAACGTATATGTGACTTATTAAATTGCAAAAATTGATCAGGAGAAATTACATTTAACCATTGATTAGATGGACCAAAGGTTTAACAAAGCTACATTCATAAAATAAATGACATGTAGTTTCAATATGAGTTTGACATAAAGTACATTTGTTATTTTTATAAAAACCAATATGATGCATGTAATAAGATACAGGTAATATATCGTGGATAATTCTATACATAATATCTCGAATATTTTTGTCTATGAAATGATTCTGCAAACAATGAAAAACTTGTTTGAAATCTATGCTTGGAAAAATGCTAACAACTCTTGGTGTAGTTGTAATTTCTTCTAACAGAATAGTATACAGTTATTTTGTAGTCATGCTACCAAAGGAATCTTTATGTTTATTGTTCTCTATATTTAGAAAAACCTTGAGATCTTTTAAACATTCTTGATAAAAAAGAGGAATAAATTCTGAATGTGGCCTGTTATTATTGGCAAACGAAGGCTCAAAATATCTGAGACTTAAACCGACCCAATACACAGATAAAAAAGAGTATTTTGAAGAATCCTTATATATAATATTTTGTAAGTCTTTCAATGTCAAGGATTGCAATTTAATATGAATATTAACAATATCTAAGCCTCCATTTTTCTTGTAATTATAACAAACAGTTCTTTTGAGGGGTTCAGCTGTACTAGGCCACAAAAATTTAAAAATAGCTTTTTCAAATTGTTTCAAATAATAATCACGTAAAACACAGAAAGATCCTACATACCAGAATTTAGAACACGCTAGAACCTTGGCAACAATGCACTTTTCTACAAAACACAAATATCTTTGTTTCTATAAATTTAAAGTTTTAATAAATTTCGTAAGAACAGATTGCCAAATATCATCTGAAGTAAGATTATTCCCAAATTTAACCCCTAAAAGTTTACCGTTTTCAACCCAAGATATGCCGAAAGGATGATCTGATCTATTTTTTTCCATTTACCAAGCCAAATACCTTTTGTATTTTGTAGATTAAGTTTTTCACCCGAGGCGCGCCCATACAGCAAGCACCAATACAGTACTCGCTCTATGGACGCGTCACAGGTAGAAATAGCCAGACTATCATCTGCCTAAAAAGATGTGGTACTGTACTTGTACATGGAATTAAACACCCCCCACCATCCACCCTCCAAAGTCGTCTCCTTTATACAATTCATTCTTGTGATCGGTTGTATTTTGTGAAATTTGCATAATGTAACGTTCGATAACTCAAATTGTGTCCCTTTGATCAACGTATACATAACGATCATTGTTTTCTGTTTTATTTTATGCAAATATTAAGTCAATGTTAAGCAACAGCAAGCGTGTATACTATATAAGACTTTAGAGTCGATCATAGACTAGTAAGTGTTAACCTCAGAGTGACTAACTGTAAACTCTCTTGTTAGTGTGAATTTATCTCACTACTAAATAGGACTTTATAGGGCATTTAAATTCTCCCCAATTCTTATCATTGCTTTGACACGTCCCACGAACAACTGAATACACTTCACATGTACCCATACCTGGTCATTCAACAAAAAATCAATTCGCCGTAAAGTCTTTTGACATTTTGATAGATTGCTGATTCGGGTTTTATAAAGAGGACCATCATATTAAGATACATAGGCAAAAATAATTCCATTCCATCTGTTTTTGTTCAAAACAATTTTTAAAAATGTGATGTAGAAAAGGTGTTAATTTTAACTTTATTGTCAATTAGATCATGTAAAACAAAAATTGACTAAGTTTATCTTGGTTGGCCACGTTATCGTACCTTGCAATGCGGTGCATTGCATTGCAGCACGGGAAAAACAACCAGTATTAATTGTTTAATTTACTTGTAAAAGTTCAATATCAAATTTAAGTTCTTATGAAATTCGAGAATTCATTCCATTTTGATGTTGTCATTCCCCAAATTAGTCGTTAAAAGTCAGCAATATGCAGCTTCATTTTAAAGTCTTTTGACATTATCATTGAATATTAATTCTGATTCGTAAAATGCATGTTTAGTGGATAATCATTTCAGAGGATATGTTCAACAAATGTTCCATGAATTTCGTTTTGTAAATCATGTAAAACTTTTTTTATAAATCACTAATTTGAAAATAATGGGAATTTGAACCATGTTTTCATTTTGATTAGCCAACTTGCCGGGCGTTGTTTTTGTATTGCATTTTCACTGGACACTTTGCAGTAAAGTACAGTAATCAAGCAGTAGTTGTGTTTTTTTTTTTTTTTTTTGAATAAAAAATTTATTCGCTCAAATACATAACTACAAATTATGTGAATGTTATAACAAATAGAAACACAAAAATATTACTTTGTAACAAAGTATGATAAAAGTTAAAAATCTGATAAAAGCATCGCAACATATTATGTACTCATGTAATGACCCATGTAAACAGACAATGTACTGATAGCTCTGCAGACGTAGAAATAGTATGAATGGACAAAAACCGGTTTTACTACAAGCAAGTACACAGAATGAGTGACAAAAGAAAAGAATTTACGCATTGACATGAAGGTCAAGCTGACCGTTATCTACAGAACAGAAAAGGTGAGTAGAAGCCCAGAATTTATTAAATTTTGTTTCATCAAATCTATGAAAGTCACATAGAATTCTTTGAATTAACCTGCTGATATACATTAAGATCATTTCATTTGAGTTTATATTTTTCTTTTCAAATTTAATAGTACATCTAACTTGCCAAATAACAAGGCACATTAAAGAAATTAAATATAGACACAGAGATTCATCTTCCTTGCTAAATATGGTAAACGGAAAAGTATGAAAACGTATATGTGACTTATTAAATTGTAAAAATTGATCATGAGAAATCACATTTAACCAGTTCTTGACTAGATGGACTAAAGGTTTAACAAAGCTACATTCATGAAATAAATGACATATAGTTTCAATATGAGTTTGACATTAAGTACATTTGTTATTTTTTTTTTTTTATAAAAACCAATATGATGCATGTAATAAGATACAGGTAATATATCGTGGATAATTCTATACATAATATCTCGAATATTTTTGTCTATGAAATGATTATACAAACAATGAAAAACTTGTTTGAAATTTATGCTTCGAAAAATGCTAACAACTCTTGGTGTAGTAATAATTTCTTCTAATATTACTTTAATTCTTTATTAAACAGCTTTAAGCCATACGGCCCATCAGTTACACAAAATTAACATAATTATACACGCATAGCGAGAGTCTACGGGGGGTGGAACCCCTAGTGTCCATCTGTCCGACTCCTCAACACCAACAATTACAGTAAGCATTAGATTCTCCATTATACATGAAAAATATCTATACATAATATACATATAAATTAAATTATTCATCATTTCTTAATATCAATGCATGAAAAATAAATTTCCCTAATCCAACTAAAACACCAACATCATGAGAGCTGAGTAACTGAGTAAGCTTGTACATATTTGGAGATCTGAAATAATATGGTTTGATATATTTTCTTCTTAAAGAATCATAAACAGGACATTCAAGCAAAAAATGATATTCATCTTCGATACGGTGATCATTACAAAATTGACATATTCTATTACTTCTTTCTATTTTCTGATATCTTCCTGTTTCTATACTTAAGCTATGGGAAGAAAGCCTTATTCTAGTAATATACCTCTTTAACTTAGAATGAATAGGTTTTGTCAAATATGCATAGATTTTGGAAAAATTATAATTTCTTCTAACAGAATAGTATACAGTTGTTTTGTAGTCATGCTACCAAAAGAATCTTTATATTTATTGTTCTCTATATTTAGAAAAACCTTGAGATTTTTGATACATTCTTGATAAAAATCATGTTTAGCGGATAATCATTTCAGAGGATATGTTCAACAAATGTTCTATGAATTTCGTTTTGTAAATCATGTAAAACTTTTTTTTTTTTATAAATCAC
The DNA here is from genome assembly GCF_033153115.1 of Saccostrea echinata. NCBI lineage: Eukaryota > Metazoa > Mollusca > Bivalvia > Ostreida > Ostreidae > Saccostrea > Saccostrea echinata. The sequence continues at coordinate 39,957,112 of NW_026889778.1, forward strand.
TAATTTGAAAATAGTGGGAATTTGAACCATGTTTTCAATCAAAAATAGACCAAGTTTATTTTGATTAGCCAACTTGCCAGGCGTTGTATTGTATTGCATTTTCACCTTTGCAGTTAAGTACAATAAACAAGCAGTAGTATCTACTTGTACATGGAATTAAACATCCGCCACCATCCACCCTCCAAAGACGTCTCCTTTATACAATTGCTGCTTGTGGTTGGTTGTAATTTGTGAAATTTGCATACTGTAACTTTTGTTATAAAGTTCGATAACTCAAATTATGTCCCTTTGATGAATGTAGATATAACGATCTTTTTTTTTGCTTTATATTATGCAAATATTAAGTCAATGTTAAACAACAGCAAGTGTGTATACAATATAAGACTTTAGAGTCGTTCATAGACTAGCAAGTGTTAACCTCAGGGTGACTAACTGTAAACTCTTTTGTTAGTGTGAATTTATCTCACTAAACATGCGCTACTAAATAGGACTTTATAGGGCATTTAAATGCTCCACAACTCTTATCATTGCTTTGACACGTCCGACGAACAAATGAATACACTTCACACGTACCCAAACTTAGTCATTCAACAAAAAATCAACAATGTTGTAAATTCACCGTAAACTCTTTTGACATTTTAATTGATAGCTAATTCGATTTTACATTAAGAGAATCATCATATTAAAATACATAGACAAAAATAATTCCATCCCATCTTTTTTTTTGTCCCCCACTTTCACTGAAAGTGGGGGATATTAATTTGGGTTTGTCTGTCCGGCCGTCTGTATTTTTGTCTGTTTGTAACACTTTCGTTTCTGCGAGATATCTAGAGAACCTTTGAGCTTTCGCAATGAAATTTTGTATAGTAACTCCCATTGGCCCAAACAAAATAAACAACAACGTTTCTAATAACAGAAATACAAACCACCAGCATGCAGGAAGAAATTCTTTTTTGTGGTTGGGCCATTTTCGGAAACACCGCATGAAAACTTTCCGCTTCCAACATCTTTAGAGAAAAGATCAAAAGTCGACCCCAAAATTATAAATTTATCTCAAAGGGATTTTTCTGTGGATGAAATAGAACTACTCAATAGGGGTCTAAAATTTACTCCTAAAAAAGACGACGTAGATGTGATCAAAGACACAGAGGAATTTTGTCGGAAACTCAGACTCAGGGAATTTATTCAGAATTCTGATTACAATAAAGAATCCTTAGTCAGAAACAAAAGTAATTTTAAACCGAAACCAAACAGGGACAAACACCTGGACGACTATTTTAATTGTTTGAAAAAATCTGCATACAACAACCATAGTGATATCCGTGTGCGAGATAACATCTCAAAAATTGAGAGAACAGCATTAAAAATAAAAAGAAAAGAAAACGATGTCTACAATAAAGATGTATACTTCAAAATATGCCAACAATTTAACCGCAAAAGAGGCAGATTTTCTTCTTAATTTTGAGGTAAAAACTTTTACGGATTACCGAATATTCACGTCTAAACAAATTCAAAACGGAATACAGGAAATGAGTGAACCTTATATTAAATGACCACGTCCAATAGACTTAAAACTGGGCCCTATTGTAGCTGGCCCTTCTTGTCCAACGCAAAGGCTAAGTAATTTCCTAGATATTCTACTTAAACCTATCTGCAAATTAGTACCCAGTTTTATTCGGGACGACATGGATTTTTTCAACCATATTCAGAAAATGTTGAAGAAAATACGAAGTTAGTGAGCTTTGATGTCACTAGTTTATATACAAACATTCCTCACAACTTAGGGATAGAAGCCATTTCCTTTTGGATTGAAAGCATCCAGATGTAATCCAACCGAGATTTTCTAAGGAATTTATCCTTGAAGGATTAAAATAGCTTTACAAAAGAATCATTTCCTTTTTGATGACAAGTTTTTTCTACAAACAAAAGGGACAGCAATGGGGACAAAAGGCGCTCCTACTTACGCAACCCTAGTTCTAGGCTTTCTGGAGGAAAAACTTTTTTCTGAATGCAAGACATTTTTTGGAGAAGAATTTGGTCTATACCGGTACATTGAAAGAAACTGGAAATGTTATTTAGATGACTGTTTTATTTTTTGGATGAAATCTCTACAAGATCTACAACATTTTAGCAACAATTTAAATCGGCTTAATGAAAGTTTGAATTTTACAATGGAAATCAACGAAAACAAATTGCCATTTTTAGACATTCTTATTATACAACGAATGTTGTCTTTCAGTAAGGCAAAGTCCCACACTTAACTAATCATCTAATAGTGTGCATCCCTAGACACCGAGGGTATTACATAGGCTCCCCCAACCTCGTTGAGGTCAGCTAAAAACGAAAACATTGAGCCTGCACTGAGGTAAAGAACCAAGAAAATTGTTAACTCTTTTGTTGAATATCAAAAAGAAGGCAGTAACTGGGAATGGGACAAAGTTCTTGGGGTCAACATCCATATCGTCCAATATATTCCGATAAAAGGTCCAATTTACCTACCGTGCCACCAAATCTAGCTAACAAGAAAGCCATCATGTGTTCAGAATTCTGATCAAAAATGCCTTATGTGTTCAGTGTTAGACTCCCTCTACTCGGTTACAAAGAATTCCCAGCGTGTCATCGACTATTTTCAACACGTGGACCAAACTCGACTTTACAGACACCCTGTTACCTGTACCAATTGGAGACATTCCAAAGTTTGAAAAGAAAAACCATATCGCCATCAGATGAATGTGTTTCGCTATGAAAAATGACAAATCTATCCTCTTCATTTTACCAAAGAGAGAGGTTTACGTCACGTAGATCTCGTTGTCCTCAACAAAGTGGAAAAACACTCATTACTGTTTGATGAAAGATTTTGACATACTACTAAATGGCTACTAAATACTCACTACTGTCTACAGGGGTTTATTAAGGAGCGTCTCCTTAAAAAGCACGTGTCCTACTGTCAAGTACATGGTGCTAAACGAACGGAAATGCCAACAGAGGAAGATAAGTGGCTCAGGTTTACTGATGTCTCCAAGCAACTCAAAGTTCCGTTTGTCGTTTATGCAGACTTTGAAAGCATTCTTGAGAGGCATTACGGCTGTCCACCTGATCCTAGCAAATCGTCCACCATTAAACTAGATCAGCATGTACCCTCCGGTTTTACTTATAAAGTTGTAGGAATTTCACCAGAGACCACAGAGAATCATATGACATGCCTAGGTCACAATGCCGTTGATGTGTTCATTGAAAATGTGGTCAAACTCGAATACAAGCTTGTATTGCTACCCCCAATTGTAACTTACAAACGGATGAACACAATACATGTACATGAAATACCAGTATTACAGAAATCTGTCCTGAACCTTTCGAAGAAAAATATGATTATTTTATTATTTCATTTGTTTATATATATATATATATATTTTTGGATTTCACATATAAATTTTTTAAAAAAATGTGAGCCAATTCCAAATATATTTTAAGAGTGGGTCATGAACACCTCTGATTATACAACACTGTATGATCACCATGTACAATCAATATTAAAGACAATTACTTACCAGACAGAAACCTTTGAACAATTCTTGAAAGATTAGAGTGATTTGAGAATAAGCATCATTAAAGAAATTCTGTATACAGGGAAATTTTCGCCCCTTTCGCCCTACTCACAGGTGGGCGAATTTAAAACGGGGAGAAATCAAAGAACACAGTAAAATTTCTTAAACAGAACTATGACTGGGCGAATTTAAAACGGGGCAAAATTGCTTGCAAGTGTGAAAGGGCGAAAATAACACGGGGCGAAAATAACCCTGTATACAGTATTTCACTAACATGGACGTCCATATCTCCACAATAGCATATAAAATAAATTATTTATGTGTAATATGAAATTTTACTGGCAACATAAATCTTCAAGATAACATTGAATCAATTCGTTACTAGTACATTATATGTGACTGAAGTCTATTAGCAAGAGTGCAATTGTCCTAGTATTTGAAATATCTGCAGGTATCAGACTCAATCCAAGTGTTGCCAGCAGCAGACTTAATCCAAGTGTTGCCAGCAGCAGACTTAATCCAAGTGTTGCCAGAACCAATCAAGGATATTCATACACGAATCTGCTGCAGCCTCCACTGTCTCAATAGGATGACAATTGTCTTTGTATCCAATCAGCCTACAAGAAGATAGATTTTGACAAATCAGAACGTTTTTTACTTTAAAAGTGTCACAGGGTGAATTATAATTAATTGATTAATATTTTTGATTATCATTCATATCATATTCATACATTTGTCTAAGGCATTATATTATTATAGTAACTAGTGAATTCCGTTCTCACTACGGAATTTACTATGTTCATTCATTGCCTTATTCATTCATTCATTCATTTATACGGGTGAGTGGTCAATGAGAGTACGGTCGGGTGTGTGTGATCAAACTGGTTTTACTCTGTCCCCTGCGCATTCGCGCCAATACTAATTCTCTAGCACTCCAACCTTAGACTTTGGGGAGAGAAGACGCTCTCTCTCCCCAACACTTTATCTCATGATAATGGTGAACTTCGTCTAGGAATTACGGTAAGAAATAATTGGTAAATTATTTCTAAGGATTTAATTATTATTCAATATCTCTTTGATCATTTTATTCAAATCGAGTATTTTCTAAATTTTCCAAATTTATAAAATTTAAATTATGATCCGCGTAAAAGTGTGAGTGAGACGAGAGATATTTAATACCTGTTGTTATATTTCAGGTCACCCTTCCTTCTATGTTATAAAATTCCATAATCGTAGAATATATATTATATATAAACATCGAACCCAGCAGCCGTGTTGTGTTGTATTTTACCACATTATAAGGCTGTGACAAAAGTATATGGAATTTTTTCTCTTTTCTTAATGTGAGCAGGCAGAATTCTCTCATTTGTACATACGTAAGGATTCTACTGTTTCTTATCATTATTAAAGTCTTCCGTCTTCATGGAAAACCTTAAAGTGATTCTGCTGTTTCTTATAATTAACGTCTTTCATCTTCAACGGAGGACCTTATTTTTTCCCCCTATTATTAAGATCTTCCATCTCCGACGGATGACTTTCTTATTTTCGTTCGGTTTCTTTTTCCCTATTATTGTTATTAAGATCTTCTGAAGGTCTTTTCGTTTTCCTTCTGTTTTCTGTCATTTTTCTTTTTCCTAGTACAGGCGATATATCAGCGGTGAGTGGTTCAATTTCAAAGATTTTTTCAGGGAAAATGTTTACGATAATATCTCAAGGGGTGTTCCTCACTTTTTCAATATTCACTTCCGTTCACGATTTTGGACATATTTGTTTTTAATGGCATTTTGTCCGCGCATTTTCTAGAGAACGGCTAAAGTTATAAAATTGACTCATTGACATGACAGAACATCATACGTAGATGTACTGAACTGAATAATGATATATGAAATGACCAGTCCAAACTTTCTCGCACTGTGAGGTTCGAACTTTATTTAACGAGGTGATGAAGCATTTATGGAGAAAAGTCGTCGGAAGACCACTTTTCCCTAGCAAAAAGAAACGCATATAGTTATTAGTATTATTTTTACCTATTTTGTGGTCGCCCACTTGGCGCAGTGGTTATAGCGTTTGCTCTAGAGTCGCAGTGTAAGGAGTAGATCCTTACGTTTGCTCTAGAGTTGCGGTGTTAGAAGTTAATCCTTACATGGCGGGTTCGAATCCCACTGTGGGATGTGAAGACCGGTCCTTCGGATGAGACCGTATAAACCGAGGTCCCGTGTCGCAGTAGGTGCTGGCACGAAAAAGATCCCTCACTGCTTAATGGCCCTAAGTGCCGAGCATAGGTCTAAATTTGCAGCCCTCCACCGGCAAGTGCTGGCGTCTCCATATGAGTGAAAAATTCTCGAGATTTGGCGTTAAACAACAAACAAACCTATTTTGTGCACGCGAGTTCTCGGGCCAAAAGACTTTAATTCATAACTCTCTAACGATCAATATTTTTTATAAACTACTGTACATAGCAAAAATGTTTATCTTATAACAATCTGCGACGATATATTATAAAATTTTGGTCATATTCAACGTAATTAGGGAGCACAAAGGCCAGAATGCTAAATCTTTAACGCTATATATCTCGCAAAAAGGGAAATATTTTGATAACAAAAATTAAACAAAAGATGTTTAGAATAATGATCTGAACAATACGCAAATCTTCAGTTTTCTCAAAACGCCCCATACAGTCCATGGATCTGACTATATTCACCATGCATCATATATTGAACCGAAAAACGTCCAACCTTTATCGCGGTGGCCTTTTAAATACTTGAAATGCTTTTAAATTAGTGAAAAGAAGATATTTCTATGCTTCATTTAAAAATCCGCTCTTTAATTTGATTGGCTATATCGATGTAAAAATGTGGAGAGATTTTAGTTGCATCACATCGCCTAGGATACTAGTATGCCTTGTAATGCAACGCCTCGTATAGCAACTTGCTCCTTGGTCTATGGGGTCATCATAGATCTAGTGTGAAGAAATAAAGAGAGCTCACTTCTAATTGTCATATATTGACAACTTGAATTTTAACTGAATATGTTGAACTTATCTTATTATTTCTATAGCTGTCAATTTGGTATTAATTATGTTATTTTTAAAAAGGAAGTAATTATCCATACAACGGACAACGTCCAAAACATGGTTAACTTGTGTCCATGCATGGTGAAAGAACACACTAGTAAAAAACAAGTCTAAGAAATAAATAAAAACTTTGAAATGAAATTTCTTGAAATTTCAATAAAATTATCAATCATTTAAAAAAAATCACCCAGGACAGAACTCTGAAAATTTGCAAAATCATACAATTCTGGTTGCTAACCTTTGATGATGTCAAATATGACGTCACTTCAATGCCATTATCGTGGTATTTTACATGTACCATAACATGATAAAAATATTCCGTATCATCAAAAGTTTAAATCTTTGGCTTTAGGACAGATACAAGTCAAAAAAGAAAACATTCAAGTTTGATTCAAGTTTATTGCTTAAGGTTATCCGAAGCAAGGTATGTGTCCGATGCATGATGAACTCATCCTATTTTGATAAGTATTATTGAACAAATCAATGTTTAGAATAATATTCTTAAGATATGCAATCTTTCAATTTTTTGGCAAAACGGCCCAATAAAGGACTCAGAGGGTTGGCACCCTAAATATCTCTTTTCATATATATATCTCAAAAACAAACAGGAATTTCTATTTAGTTGTTGAAAAGAAAGTGGTCAGAATTATTACAGCTTTAATTCAATATCAAGAATAATGCGGGTTGCCACAGCGTATGATACGCCCGTCAAATATTGTTCAATTATCATAAACACTTTAGAGTGCAAGGGAAAAACAATCGATGAATATCTTGAAACCAGAAAAGAATTTCTGAATAGTTGTTGAAAAAGGAAAGCTTTCTTCTTATATCAAGAAAAAGAGGCTGGTCCTTCAAAACAGAGGCCCATAAATATTTCTGTTCTATAAAGTTAAAAAACAAGTACATGTAGGAAATTCTGTAAGTTGTTGAACAAAAAGTCTTTCTTTTTTTCAAAATCATAAGGCCTTTCTTATGATATCAGAAAAGTGGCTAACTCCTCAAATTAGGGGCTCAGATGGATCAGGAGACTTCAATCTTTAACTCTTTCATGATCAATATTTTGTTAAAAATTACTGAAGAAAAATATTCATCTGAACAATCTGTAACGATACATTATGAAATTTGCATCATATGTTACGTAATTAATGGTCATGAGGGGCCAGATCGATTGCTAAATTTTGACACTTTATATCATTTATAGAAGGAATATTTTGATAAGCGTTCTTGAACAGAATATGTTCAGAATAATACATGTATTCTTAACAATATACAATCTTTCAACTTTCGCTAAATGGTTCCATTAAGGACTTGAAGGGTTGGTCTCTAATATAGAGCTTTCATTTAATATCATGAAAGGGGATTGATTCCTTTAAGTAAGGAGCCCAAAACAGCGGAATGTCTTTAATCTACAGTTCCTTAAAAAATTATGGTGTATGAATAGAAAGTGTAACAATTTTTTTATATAATTTTTCATTAATGAATATTTCAATATCAATGTCAAAATCCCATCTCATCTGATCAAGACCTACTAGTCGCTCGCAATAAGATCTCATCTAGTTATTATTCTTATTTTCTAGACCAAATTTTGGGCACAAGATATCTCGAAAAACTATTCAGTTACTTTTTTTCTTCAAACATTCAGAGATAATCCGCTATTACATGAAATTGTTGATTTCGCAAGAGTTTTGGAAAAATTCCTTCTCGGTTCCAATTGGTTGGACAATTTCCTGATTTTAAAATGAAATTTTGTCTGCACGACTCCTCCATAACGGCTTAAGATATGAACTGGAAACCTATTAAAGATGATACAATGTAATAAATCACATTGCGTTGACAATGTTCCGGTCGCCGTTAGAAGCAATTTTCAATTTTTTTCTCAACTTGTTTTGTTTTTTAACATTTTTTATGATTTAAGTTGGGATAGTACAGACTCTTATCGGAATATAATATTTTTGAAAAATTGATTAATCCATTTTCTAGATAGTCCTTATTTTTCACTTTTAAGGGGTGGCCCTGTGGGCATAATGGTTAGTGTGTTGGATTATTATGCGGGTGACCTGGGTTAAATCCCCAGAGCATGCAAAAAATGTTCATACTTTTTTAAGCTTTAATATACGTTTTTAATTATCTTTATAATCATTAAATGATATAACTCATCAAGGTAAAGTCACATACCAAAAATCAGCACAATATCTGCAAGCGTTTAGAAAAAAAATTGCGGAAAACCGTGAAAAATTGAAAAGGTCGTAATTCCGTCAAAAATCATTGAAGCGGAACGAAATGCAAAGTTGATCTGTAACTCATCAAGATACACTCACATACCAAAAATCAGCTCAATATCTGCAAGCATTTAGGAAAAAAGTGCAGAAAACCAAGTGGGACAGACTGACAGACAGAGGGACAGACAGACGGACGGACAGACAGACTCAGAGGAAATCAATAGTCCCCTCCGGTTTCACCAGTAGGGGACTAGTAGGTACAACTTTTGCGGACGTCCGAGGAAACACTGAATGCATTCCAATCCAATGTTTTCTCAGACGTCCGTAACGAATTTATCACAGACATCTAAGAAAATATTGGATTCAATTTATTCTTTTTCTAATTGTCCGTGTCGAATTTATCAAGGACGTCTGAGAAAACAATTAATTGAATCCAATGTTTTCTCAGATGTCCGTGTCAAATTTATCGTGGACTTCTGAGAAAACATTAAATTAAATTTCTTGTTCTTGCTTGATTTTCAATCCAATTGTTTTTCTGACATCTGCTTCAAATTGTTCAACCCATTTCATTGTCTATCCTCAAATGTTTTGACTGTAATGGATGGAAATGATGTTCAGAATATTTCCAATCTTTCCAGTTAATGTTAGAGGGCTTGTTTTTTCCGCTTTTCATTCTTCTATTTTTCACAGTTTGTAGAAAAACTTAAATTGTGGTACATGTATTTTTGTATCCCCATAACTACCACTTATATGTATCTCTAAATGCATGCAATATCACTCATATATTGTAAAGACGGAGGACCTTCTTGTTGCCATGGTAACAAGTTTCTAGTTCTTTTAATGTTTGCCTAGTAAATAAACATTTCCAACTCACTAATTTTTCAACAAATACAGAAACATTTGTAAGGTAATGTTCATGATGAAGTATATTGTAATGAAAACTATTATTTAAAAGCTGAATAACACATAAACAAAAAGTATTCTAAAAATATATTTTACACATGTTGGTGGTACATGACAAAGTGTTACAAACAATACAGTGAAACCTGTCTAATCTCACATGGGAGACAATTTTTTTTCAGAATAGAAAGAGTGTCTGATTACACAGTGTACAGAACATGGAAAGTAGTAAAATGGAATGAAAATAAAGGTCAGAATTCACAGTGAAAGGGATTACACAGGTGTTTGATCAGACAAGTTTTACTGTATTATTAATACCTGGTCTTTTTATCCCTGGCTCTCAGTTGTTTGTAATACTCCTCTCCCTGTTTGGGAGGGACTCTGGCATCATCTAACCCCAATATAATCAGCAAGGGAGCTTCCACCTGCAATATACCAAAGTATATTATTACACTTTCATGCTAAATACCGAAATCTGATTTGTTTAGAAGCATTCACCCATTTTTAATGCTGCCCTCTGCATTAACAATACACTTGGCATTGGGTAAAAAATGTTAATTTCATATGCTTGTTATGTATGTGCATACGGTTGGCTGGAGAATTCTACCACGTCAGTTGCACTTTTGAAATGAGCTGAACAATAACTTGGTTAGAGTATGATTGATTGCAAAAACATCTTTATGCTGAAATAAGTTAAGAAGCCAGCACTTTACACAGAACCTTGGAAACAAAATGTCAAAACCCAAAGTTTTCTTCAACATCACAGAAGATAACCTGAGCCTCAGTCGATGCTGTGGGAGTTTGTACCAATGTAGTCCCAAAAACGTTGAGAACTTCTGTGCACTATGAACAGGTGAAAAGGGCTTTCGCTACAGAGGGTGTGGTTTCCACAGAATAATTTCTGGTTTCATGTGCCAGGGAGGTGATTTCACATACTTCAATGGCACTGGAGGAAAAAGTATCTATGGCTCAAAGATTGAAGATGACAACTTTCAGCTGGAGCACACAGGACCAGGTATTTTATCCATGGCCAATGCAGGTTCCAACACCAACCAATGGCAGTCATTTCTATTCATTTCTGTATATGTACGAAGAAGTCCCCCTGGCTGGATGGTAAACATGTTGTGTCTGGATAGGTCATCTGTCGTCAAAAGAATGGAAGGCTATGGTACCAGCAGTGAAAAAACTTCTCATAAAACTTTAATCCAAAATTATGGCCAGCTTTAAATAAGCCATTTCAAGAAAAATCTCGGTAACCAACCACTCCATCATAAGAGCATACTGAACATTACCTAACTCAGTCACTGTAACAGTGCTAAACAAGTGCTTAGTAATACTTCTGCAGACTGACTATATTTGGACTTCTTGCTTGTATCTCTTACATTAATTTTCTACTCTTATTTGTTCTAGTCCCCAGCTCTTGAGTAATTTGGACTTAAGCCAATTTTGGATTTATCGGGGGAAAAAAATATTGTATACACTAATTGTGTTGGTCTATTATGGTAACATTTCAGGATTTATATTAAAAACTATACGATCATTGTCTATTAATAAACTTTTGAAAAAGACACAAAATTTTATTATTGGCTTACATAATTTTGTTTACAATTTAATAATTGTCTTTTTTATAAATTAGAAATGTCATTTGATGTTTAAAATGGGTTGTTGTCATGGGTTACAATTTGGAAGGTTAAAACCTTTTGAATAAGAGGTGAAATATTCTGAAATAAAATTTCTTTAGTTACAAAAAACAAAATTTGTTTGTGAAACACTGATGCCGCCATATGGCAGCCTAGGTGAAGGTTAAAGTTTCTCAAATGCAAATCAAACTCCAAGGTCAAGGTATCAAATTGTTGGTACCCAAAGAAAGATCTTGTCACAAGCAACACTCCTGTGAAATATAAAAGTCCTAGCACCAACCATTCAATAGATATGGCCGAGATTAAAGTTTTTCAAAAGTAAAATTTTAAAAAGTGGGTCAAACTCCAAGGTCAAGAAGTCAAAAATGTTGGTACCCAAGGAAAAGCCTTGTAACAAGGAATACACATGTACCTTATCAACATTCTGTATACAGGGAAATTTTCACCCCTGTTATTTTTTCGCCCTTTTGCCCTAATCACAGGTGGGTGAATTTAAAAAGGGGCAAAGTATAATTTCTTAAAGGACTTATCGCATGATTTTTCAAAAATCTTAATTTTATGAAAAATATTATCTACAACCTTGTTTATTAAAATTCTGAATACAATAAACGTTGTTGAAAGCATATTTTAAGAGCTATTGAGAGCTGAAATTCAAATACGGCAATATGCATATTTCAGTCGGATTTCGGCGAAATACTGCTCTGACGTCATAGGCGACAATTCAGTGATAGAGAGATGAGAAGTTGCACACTATTTACGAAGTTATCAACGACAAATGCAGCTTCATTATGAAAAATGTTGAAAAAATTAATTCCTAACGTGATTTTCAATAACTATAGAAACATTAACTAGTTCTAAGGTGTAAGAATTTTGAGATATTTTCGTTTTTTATTCCAAACATTTAGAATCTGTAGGTCTGATTACGGCAATGTTTCGTGATCGGAAAATTATTTTTCAAAACCGCCATCCTTTACAAAACATATGAAAGCATACGTGCATAAATTAATGTTATGTTAAAAACGAAGAATAACAAAGTTATGTAATATTAAATTTGTCAATCAAATGAGTTAATACATGTGATAAAATGACAAATCAAATTGTATTGTGATGGCGAGTTTCTTCGTCTTCGCCGCGTCTCCCTCGCTATCGTCGCTGCTATTTTTCCAATGTTAATGGATTTTTCAGATTATTTCTTGCTGACAGTTCTAAAATATAAGGTTGGATATTAAAATTCATATCGATAAAATCAGTAATTTGGTCGTCCATAACGCAGAAAATTCAGGTTGTATCGCGTATATTTTAGTAAGATTACGTGAAGAGCTGGTCAGCCATTGTCGCCTTTGACGTCACAGGGTCACGTGATCGCTATCTAATTAACTTAGATTTTTAATTCAGGGGTTTTCATTTGAGTCATTAATTGGTTAATTACCGCGGTTTATTCGCAGTAAAAACATAAAATTTATAAACTGTGGTCATAAGGAACGTTTTACGCTTTTAACTTCAAATAATTTAGAAATATGCGATAAGTCCTTTAAACAGAACGGTGAGTAAGCAAATAAGTACTACTGTAGATTTTTACTCCTTATCATTAACATGCTTTTTTCTATATTCCCTCAGAAACCAGGTCACTGGTACGTGAGATAAATACAAGTATATGCACATTAGATACAGAAAAAAGTAAACATATAACATGCTGCAGTGGAGATTCTTTTTAAGTCAACATGGTGCAATGTGAATATTTTAATTACCTTATCAACATACTGTAATGGGGACTTCTTCCACATTTCAGTAAGTTTTTCTCCTGTTGTTAAAGAATCATATTTGAATTCAAATCCACTCTCGGTATAGCACCTACATAAACAAAAACGGAAGTATCAACATGTAGGACTGATAGTTTAAATTGATTAATTGCTATCCTCTTTTTTTATGCTGTGAACAACAAAAAGTCATTTAAAACATATACTGTTATTTTTAACATTTTATCAAATTAGTTTGTTGTTCAGATTTTTCTATTGAGTGCTAGAATGTTTAGAAGCTGGTTAAATGATGTCATAAATGTAAATAGAGTCCTTTTTAGATCGTACAGTCAGTGTATAAAGATAATTCTTTGTTCCTACCAGTCTGGAATATCAGTTGTTGGCATCATACCTGTGCAAGGGAAAGGGTGAGTTATGGCATTTTAAAAATTGATTCAAATAGATATATACACATAGTAAAATATGCTTTGTATCAATATAATGAATTTTGTAATTATTTATGTATACCATTGTTAGCAATAATTTTAATATAACAATAAATGTGAGAGAATATCAATTTTAAAGAATCACGCATTTGAGCTGTGCCTATAATACAATATGTAACTACATGTATGATTGTATAGCAGGGTAGTTGTATTATTCAAGATATGCAGAGATATTATCTTAGTTAACATGACCTTCATTGTACTAAAATTTTAATTTGATCATTGTATTTCATACTGTAACTGATTAATTTGCAGATAGAGACTGGAGTAATGAGGTTTCTTACTTGCAATGTTTGTAACTGGATTCCTACAACATGCTGCCTTGTAAAAACTCTGCAGAAAGCACAGAATGTTTGAAATTAATATGATCACTAAGTCTATCTACACAAAATATGTATGAGAGAAGTCATATTAGTTTACAGTATTAATTAATAATTATTAATTGAAGAAATTGTTAATTCATAAATTGTACATGCCAAGACAAACAGGATTCTGATAATTAAATTCTAATCAAAAGTATGTATTTATTAAACACAGGTATTAATAAGTGTATGAAATGTGACCTATATTTGAAATAAATTATATATTTTTGAAAGATGTTGTTTTGGCAACTCACTGGATATTGTTCAATCAGATGTGTTTTTATAAGTCACTTACTGGATATTGACCAATCAGATGTGTTGTTAGAAATCCTCCATGAGATCCACCAAAAACAACCACTTTGTTCCTGTCTATTTGATCTAATTTTACAACACTCTCAGCAACTTCCTAAATAAAAAATTAAAGTTGTATACATGTAGGGTGTTCCATAATTATAGGTCACATTATTTGTAAATCCTAATACCTCTGTTATCTAACATATTTATAATATAAACTATATATCATTTAAAACATCAAATACCATGGAAAATTTCAGTAAAACTTGGCATTATTGTGGCTAATTTTGGCATAAATGCTGATGTCATCATCTGAATATATTTCAAAATGGATACAGCTTATTAACAGGAGACTGAACTTGTAAAGCTCTATTACCTGGCCAATATAATTCACCAAAAATCAATTTAAGGAAAATATTTCAAAGGCAAAGAAGCTTTCTGGAATATGCTTGTAAGTAGACTAGCTACAAAGTTTGAGAAAACAGGAACAATATATGATAAAAGACATAACAATCAAAGAAGATCAGGGACTTCAAGAACTGAAGATGATTTCATTAATGAAATGGAGACTTTAGTTTGATTAACTCCTTCGAAAAGTGTCAGAAAGATTTTTTTGCTAACAACACCGGCAATTTAAGTGAAGATGCAACTGCAATGGTTTGGGTCATGGAAACTGGCCTGAATAGCTGGTAGAGCACCTGACTAGTGATGTAGGGGTCCCAGGTTCCATTCCTGATCCAGCGAAACATTTCATACTTTCCCATTACATAATTTGGTGCTGCTGACCACCCCTGGACTTGCAGGTGAAAGTCCTGCCAGAGGTAAAAAGAATTTGGGTTGTGTCTTTGAGGGCAAAGACAATTTAAGGAGGGAGGAATGTAATGGTTTGGGCCATGGATATCAGCCTGGATAGCCCAGTTGGTACAGCACCTGACTTGTGATGAAGGGGTCCTGGGTTCAATTCCCAGTCTAGCCATACATTTCATTCTTTCCCAATAAGATACTATTAGAACTTTGAAGTATGATATGAAGTTGACAACTTCTTAATAATGCAACACCTCAAGGAATCTGATGTTCAAAACCAGCTTGAATTTGCAAGATGGATGATTTAGTGAGGAAATTTGATTCCCAAATGAGGCATATTTTTACCGGTACTTGGAATTTGAAATGAACTCGCAAAATGTGCAACTTTGGTCAACAGAAAATCCAAGTTTATTAGCATGTTATTGCTTCATGATAAATATGCAGACGTGAAGTTTTGTAGTTCATGTACCTCATGAATTCTCAAAAATTAAATTCATATGTTATATTTACATTATTTTTCTGATGACTTACCACAAATTTTTGTCAATCAACAATCATTTTTGAAGAAAAGCAGTTTGCACTATGTTTTGACTTCAAGTACAATCACAATGGAGATATTCTTGCTCATCCATGCAGTAGTTCATGAGAACGTGAACTGTTTTCTAATTTGCAAAGAATCTTAAGGAAAAATATTTGGAAATGTAAATATATCCTACATAAAAGAAAAAGTTTGGTCTCCACATCCTGTAAATCTCAAACCTTTTGGATGGTTTTCTATAGGGGTTCCTAAAAGACATCTCTACAATCCTTAACCACAGACACCAAATGAACTCAAAAAGAATACAAAACTTCAAATCAAGAGTGTCTCAGCAGGTAGGACTAATGATAATGTTGTGAAAATTTTCAAGAAACAACTTTCCCTTGTTGAAAGACATTTGTGACTTTGTGAGATTCTACTTCATATGGTAATGATGAAATAAAAAAAAAAATGTTGTTTTTTTTTAATTATTGAGATTTCTTCTAAGGGTTAATAGGAAAGGAGACAATCGCAGGTAAACTGTAGCACTGTTTTCCTTTTTATAAATCTAAAACCAGATACAGGTACTTTGTGACATACTCTTATACCTGACAATCTTTGACATCCATGTCTCCAACATTTCCTGGCAAAGACCGCAGACTGTCATCTCCATAACCAATAGAACCTCTGTAATTAACTGAAGACCAACAAGAAAACATTAACAACTCATTTAAATGAATAATGCAGAAATATTACAAAAATACATCCAAATTACTTACTGTAAACCATAGCAAATCCACAGAGTGTAAACACTGCAGGGAGAAGCAGGTAGTCTGTTGTTAAGACAGAATGAGGTCCCCCTGTAATAGAAAATACCCCTCTGGTTACTGATAATGGAAGTGGTACCTCTCAAATGTGTCTGGGAGCCAGGAAAGGTGGTGGGGGAGGAGGGGAAGAGATCAGAAATTGGTGAATGTACACAGGTTTAGATGGACGTGAAGTGTTAATAGAAGATTGACCACTTGACGATTGTATTCTATCATCTTGAAATGAATTGATACAAATGTAAGATGAACTCACCATGTGGGAACACAATTAATGGGTGTTTTTCTTGGTCAGTTTTTGGTGTGACTAGAATTGCTTCATATTCATGTGTACCTGCAAAATGAAAAAAAAAATTGTCACTTTCTTTGGAATGAACTTCATACATACAGTGTATGAGTAAAACATTTTGATTTACAATCTATGAACCCAGAAACAAAAGCCATCAGATTTGACAATGGGTTTTCACTTTAATTGTCAGAACCAGTAAACCTACCAAATTTCGGATGAGGTCGATGTGTTGGCAGGAATTTGAGAATTTCAAAGTTAATGTCTAAAACTGGCTCGGGATTGTCAAGAGGATGGAACATGACTGAAGATTCCTGTCCACTCTCTGGAAGTCTGCATATACTCTGTAAACAGATGGAATTTAGAGGGAGAGTTAATGAAAACAATGAAAAGTCTGTAATCTGAAATTTACCCAAATCTGGAGAGCTGAAGAACAGAAGAGTCAAATATGATACTGTATAGAGGCCAGAGTGGATAAAATTATTACTATTTAATGGGGATTAATGGGTTTGTCACCCATTACCTCCAACAAAGAGCACCCAGATAGTTAATAGCAGGATGTTCCAGGGTCAAATCCTTATCTGACCAACACTTTTACCTATTACTTGTACGGTATATTTTACAGCCAACAATGAAAACAACAAGTGGTTAAGAAAGATTCTAAGTAAAGTTTTCAGGGCAGAAAACCTTAAGAAAAAGGGCCCAAGATTGTAACAGAGATTCAGTACAATGACCCAGTAGCTCAGTAGTAGAGCCTCTGAGCCACTATACAGTTAGTGGGAGGTCCTGAGTCCGAGTCCCAGTGTGGCTGTCATTATTTCCCCTGATTGTTGTAATTATCTTTGATGCTTAAACACAGATATAAGTTCAATTAACAGTTAATATTTCATGATAAACATTCAAGCATAATATGACATATTTGAGACGCATTTGATACCTCTATGAACTCAAACTTTATACTGGATACTCCTGGGAAAAAATGCAATTTACACCACCACACAGTATTAAGCACCTATACCTGAACATCTATGTTTTAAGCATTAGTCAATAAAATAAGCTCAATTGCAGTATATGAAGGGCTTATTTTTAGAATAACAATTGAAAGTTACATTGAAATGAATTAACAGTCACAACTACAGTTTGCTTTAATTTGAGATTCAGCCTCAATATCATGAACACTCAGAAATCATGATTTTTTTGGGGTCAATTCCAAAGAATTTTGAAAAACTTAAATGTGTTACTTTTATGGTTTACAAGATTTTTTTTTTTTTTTTGGCTAGACTACATTCTCTTTAATATGCACACTTACAAAGTACGGTAACTGGTTTATGCTGGACTGAACTACAAGCATTCTGTCTTGAAATATATCAGTGACTTTCAGACATCCATGAGGTTCTAAAAATAAATACATTCAAGTTTAACTATTATCCATTCTGATAATTCATAATAAAATCACAAGCTTGAAAATTGTGATCAATTACTACCAATCTTAAATTAAAAAAAAATCTGTTGCAAATTTGTTGCAAGTTTATGCTGCAATTTTAATAAACCAATCTCCTCAAAGAAGATTTATCTGAAGTAAATATAAATGATAGAGGCAGAGTCAAGGACACTCACTAGAGAGAATGGGGGTGATCTTCTTTGTCTCCGTGTCCACCACCAGGACTGCCTACAATAAACCAGAAGTCTCTGACAAGACTGTAACTCTACTGGGTTGTGAATATAAAAGAGAAAAAGTGGCACCTGGACTTGCAAATGTGTAACTATAGCAAGGATTAATCTAGATTTTTGGCGAAACTACCTTTCCTGGAGAAATTGGGAAAATCAGCATTTTTAATTAATGAAGATTTAGAGTGGATAAATGGAGTAAGGAGTGGATCCTTATGTTGCGGGTTCAAATCCCACTGTCATACGCGGAGACCGGTCCTTCGGATGAGATTGTATAAACCTAGGTCCCGTGTCGCAGTAGGTGCTGGCACGAAAAAGAACCCTCACTGCTAAATGGCTCGAGTGCCGAGCATAGGTCAAAATTTGCAGTTCTCCACCAGCAAGAGGTGGCGTCTCCATATGAGTGAAAAATTCTCGAGAGGGACATTAAACAACAAACAAAACATAGAGTGGATAAAATAGCAAAGTAAAACAATATTTCACATCTGATGAAAATTTTTACTTTTAATTTCGAGTTTTTATGAAGGAAAAAAAATTATTTGAGCTTTTTGTTATTGTAAGGGGAATTTTTTACTCATCAAAAGGGGAAAATTGGATATTCAGGGGAAATTTTCTCTTACAACTGGGGAAAAATACTGAATATCTGTAGTAAATATGCTATAGATTAATCCCTGTATAGGAACACTGATAAATAGATTTATGATCCTTGTTATAGTCTACTTGCTTACCAAGTTTTGTTGAAATCAGATCAATTATGCAGGAAAGTAGCATTCAAAATAATTCCACATATCCTATTTTTAGCAACCATTGCCGCATTGTGTATCTAGGTGTACTATACCAGTGTCCCAAGTTTTATTGAAATCAGGCTAAAAGTGTGGGAAATGTAGCATTTTGAAAGAATTCAAATAACAATCATGGGAGAAATAATTTCACTGACACTTTGAAGGATTATCGTTGTCTTCATTTTGCTAGAATTCCAATGACTTTGACATTGCATGTTGAAATGTTTTGACGTCATAGTTACCTTGCTAATAACATTACGTCACAGATTCCTTGAACGCTACGCCCACTGATCATTTTAATTGGTTAAAATTATTAATAAATATTCATGAGGGAGTAGTCCCAGGGAGTAGCTCCGATTTTTCAGGGAGTAGTCCTCCGATGAGGGAAATAGTATCTTCTCAGGGAAATAGACAGTTTTATGGTATTAATTTTATATAGAGTAATAACAGTAGAGGTATAATAAATAAGTTTAGAATTCTTAAAATATTGCAGGCTTTTTTTTCTTGAATTTACAAGACAAACAATTTAATTTCCAAGAAAAAAAATTAAGATTCACCAAGTTTGAAGTGTGAGAGGACTCAATTGCTGAAAAGTTACAGATAAAATTACCATTTGACGTCTCCATATACTGTTAAAGACTACACGTTTTCCATCGGGAGCCCAGCATCGCTGTGGTAATGACATGCTATACACACCAGGAAATTCCTCCCCTATCAATCAAAAGGGTGAGATTGAGATTATGTTAACGAAGACTATACTTTTGAAAGACAATAAGAGTAAGTAATACAAATTACTTCCTGTTAAAATTCACAGTAACTTTTTTTTAAAAATATAATCGGACTCATAAAATTATTGTGACTTACAGTACGTGAAAATGTGAAATAACAGCAGTTTTGACAACAAGATATTTTGGTGAGAAAAAAAAACGCCTGAAAGCTGTATGGTGAAAATTTGAATTTCACCTTCCAT
The DNA here is from genome assembly GCF_033153115.1 of Saccostrea echinata. Classification (NCBI taxonomy): domain Eukaryota; kingdom Metazoa; phylum Mollusca; class Bivalvia; order Ostreida; family Ostreidae; genus Saccostrea; species Saccostrea echinata. The sequence continues at coordinate 39,977,238 of NW_026889778.1, forward strand.
TTTTGACCTTTCTTTTTTACCTCTTCTCAATAAAGTTCACTTTTTGATCAAACTTTTGACAGACAGACCGAAATCGGTGTGTCGCAATGCTCATTAAACCACGACATTAAACAATCTTGTGGAAGCAATATTGCCTCTGTAAGTGAAAATGATAAAGTGCACAAAGTGCACAATTTTTATTTTTCAGTCATACCTTTAGGATCTTTGATAATGTCCACCAGAACAGTAAGGTTTCCTGACTTCATATCACACTGAAAAACATTGATGCATTGTACAAATTAACACTACATACATGAACCTAGAAACACTGAAATTACAGAGAGACTATATATGCATATGTGTTCTTTTTTAAGTATACCTTGAGTAATTTACATGTAACAAGATGTGTTTGTGAAACACTGATGCCCCCGAATGGCAACTTATAGCAAAGGTTAAACTTTCTCAAATGCAAATCAATTATGTTGGCACCCAAAGTAAGGTCTTGTCTCGAGGAATAAACCTGTGAAATATGAAAGCCCTAGCATCAACCATTGAATAGATATAGAAAAGGTTACAGTTTTTCAAAAGTATGCCAAACATCAATGTCAAGGTCTAATGGTCAAAATTAATGGTGTTCAAGGAAAGGCCAGGTGAAATATGAAAGCTGAAGCACCAATCGTTCAAAAGTTATGAACAAGTTTAAAGTTTTCCAAAAGTAGGTCAAACTCCAAGGTCAAAGGGTCAAAGTTGTAGGTATACAAAAAAAGGTCTTGTCACAAGGATTACATACGTAAAGTATGAAAGCCCTAGCACCAATTGTTCAAAAGTTATGGCCAAGGTTAAAGTTTTCCAAAAGTGGGTCAAACTCCAAGGTCAAAGGGTCAAAGTTGTTGGTATCCAAAGGAAGGCCTTGTCAAAAGGAAGTATGAAAGCCCTAGCATCAATTGTTCAAAAGTTCAAAAGGTCAAATATGGTGGTACCTAAAGAAAGGAATACACATGTGAAATATGAAAGCCATAGCTCCAACCAATCAAAAGTTATGGGCAAGGTTAAAGTTTTTGCGGACAAACAGACAAACAGACAGACAGGACAAAAACTACATACCCCTGAATCTTCGATACGGGGGCATGATAAAAGTACAATTCAAAAAAATGCAAAACAAATATATCTACTCAATTAAATAAGCATATAATATTGGAATTTTAAGAGAGAGAGAGAGAGAAACACCATGTACCATCATCAACCTTGAACACTGGTAGTGTGGTCCTCCTATATCGTTGTCTAGGTAAATCAACTTTGACCCATCCAAACTTAACCTTGGTAACCAGCTGGCCCTGCCATCTTCACTAAGCTGCTCTTTTTGGATAAAAAACATCACAACTGATTAAAACATCACAACATTTGAATACACAAATTCTACACATTCTCATAATTTTTAAGTATCATAGTGGACTTAAATCAACACTTTTTAAAATGATTTTGTTTTTTAAAATTACTATGCACACAAATTACTGAAAATAATCATAAACTTACTTATGGATGATGTTTTGGAATCCCAAAGATAAATTGCTGACCTGAAAAATTAAATGACTTAAATTCATCATATAAAACAACTTGGCACTCAAAAATCTGGTTAGGTATGACACAATTAATAGTCTATAGACCCATATGTAAATCTTAAACACAGTCTAAAGAGTTCAGAAATTATAAATAACTTGCCGTCTAATTGGACAGTAGGTCAGTCCAAGTCTGTATGGGTCATGCTTCCATCCCACAAATATGATCCCATTGTCTGGAGTCCAGATGGCCTGTTTCATTTTCATAACCATAATTGTTCATCATATTAATCATAATTGTTTTTTTTTAGAACCATACAAATGTTTAAAAGCAGTTTTGTATATTTATTGTTGATAAACCCAACATTTCAAACAAGAGGCCCAAGGGCCTTAACAGTCACCTGAGATGATACAACCTTGAGCAAAGAAGATTCTCAGAGAATTAATGAATTTCCACTAATTGTAATCAATAGAGCAGGATATTCCAAGAATTATTTCAAATTAAACAAATACTTCTAGATCTACTTAGTTAATTTCTACCTTAAAGAACAAACATTAGCACAAGCATTTAATTATAATGAATTAAAACAAATGTACAATTTCTTGTGCTCATCACCTATTGTGATATACATGTGCCAATGCCAATAAAAGAGGTGAATATATATGAGCTGATGGTAGAGAGTTATAATGTAAATTATTGTTACCTGTCCAACAGTGATATCATCAGGCAGGGTGTCCAGTGTATTTATATCGCCACTGTCTAAGTCCAGGACATTTAATGCCAGCTTGTGTTTTCCTACCAACTGTTCTCCCCAATCTTGTTTAAAGTCATGTTCATGACCCTGAAAAAGAAATAAAAGACATTTTTAAAAAGTTTAAAAATTTCTGTGTACTGAATGTTAAATTCTAAGATACAAAGAGATGTAAGGCAGGCAGGGATGTACATCAGGATGTTTGGTCATGAACCACATATGACCTTGACATTTTACGTTTGAGTCAAAATAATTGTGTTCCAGCCAAATAATCTGGGTATATAATTATACCTACAGTACATTATGAGTTTCCAAAATACAATGAAAGCTATACAAAAATATAAAAAGCTGCCATGATTTATGATTTGCAAGGAATTTGCAATTGAGCATTCTGAATACATTCTGTTAATTGTTTTAGCATTTTTGTCAATATATAGAAAAAGAAGATAAATTCAGGGGAGAAAACTCTGTATTTACCCTGACAGAAGGTTCCTCGTCTGGCTTGTCTACTTCTCCCTTCTTGGTATCAAAGTACGACACCATCTTTGGAGCCTTTTTCTCTGATATATACAACAGCTTTGTTTCATCTTTAGACCAGTGTATACATCCAAACTGTCCTGTAGAAAAAATAAATTTTATTTAAGTAAATGAGGGGGAAAAAAATTGTCTCAGTTTGTTTGGTCAAAGAATTGAAAATCTTTTACTAGTTTTTCTGCCAAACTTGATGAAATTTGGCATATTGCATTACCATCCTTAGTGCAAATCTTTCCATGTTTCTCTTTGCCAAGAACATCAAATTGTTTTATCTTCTTGCAGTGATTCCAAATCTGTATTAGTTATAACAAAATGATTAAACTTAGTTGTCCTGTGAAGTTGATCTGCATGAGTTAAATATCATCTCATAAATATAAATCAGTGTGTTAGCAATCTATCAGCTTAAAGTACAAGTTGACCAGTACATGTATTTTATTTCCAGAATTGCTCCTTCCTACCTCAATGAATTGTTTTTCGTCTCCTCCTTTTTTTGGTGTGAATTTGCGGACTATGGCATTAAATTTTCCTGAGGGTGCTTCTTCATCATACATACTGAAAAATTCATCAGAACTTCTTCATTCTAACATATATGTTTAGATTAAATATAAGAAATTAAATTCAACTGAACAATCTCTGTTCTAATTAAATCTTTTAAGACACAAAGAAGTTGTACAGCATTTGTAAGCCACTTCCCTAAAGAGTTTGTTAATTTTTCTTCGCACTACCTCTTTCTTTGAATAAAATATATTGGTCTAAAAATGTTGACTCTCCATCACTAATGAAGTATTCATACAAATCTGAAGTTTTTATCCTCAACATGTGCTCAGGTGAATTCCATAGCTCCAGCAACAACTGATGGACAAACAAAAGTTCTATAGATTGATTGGATATATCCCAGTTCCCTTGGTCGCAAGTCTTGGTTAAATAAAACAGTACCCAAAGAGAGCTCATCGGAGTTCCATCCTTTTCTAGAGATCTTGTATTAATATGAAAAAATTCAGTAGTTATATCCCTGTGTCCATCCATTCTTATAAAGTTTGGGGAAAACTCCTCAACCCCAGTCCCAATCTGGATGTCATACATGATCAATATAATGGTATCAAAATAAATTTTACTGCCTGCTTAAATAACATACCTGGTTCTGAATTTGAAGATAATAGGAAAATCATGAGAAGAGTTGTGAAGTAGAATAGAAATTAGTGGATTATAAGAAAGACAGAAAAATTACTTGCAAAGCCCTAATTTGACCTTGTAATCCTGACTGTGTAACAGCTAGAAGATACCAAGGAAAAAATCAAAATAATTGTTAAATGCATCAGAAATGATTTCTCCCCTCTGTTAATAATTATTTTTTTTATCTATTTAACAAAAATTTAGATCAGTATACCTACATATTACTATCTGTTGTAGAAATCTTCCTGTGATTTACTTCAAACTTGGCAGGGCTATCCTCACTGACATGGTAACTCTTTGTGAACTTGACTTTCTCCAATCTGTCAAGGTCACTTTGGTTCCAAACCGAATTAACCACAATCTGGTTCTGGATTCCATTATAAGAGAACCAGGCTACCATTGGCTCTGGGTGGGAAACCAATCTTTTGTAAACTTCAATTGCGGAAGTGAGCTATCAAAGGGAAAAAGAATCAGTATCATGTGAAGTTAATGTGTAAATAGTTTAAAGATAACCCAAGTCTTGGATCTGCAGGTGCAATTCTTAGAAAGTTTTCATCAATGTTAAAAATTTTGAAAAGTAGTTCAAACTTAAATGTCAGTCACAGGGTCAAAAATCATAGTGCATTAGGAAAGGATTGACACAGATTATTTACACTTCAAATATGAACTCCTATCTTCTCTGATTGACAAAATTTCTGAAAAGTGGGACAAACTTCAAGATCAAGGATCAAGTAACATAGTATATTTGGAAAGGTTTTGGAAAGGGCTTGTCACAGGTAATGTACATATGAAATGTAAATGCACTCTTTCTACATTCAAAAGTTATAACCAAGTTTAAAGTTTTTGTGACAGACAGACTGACAGACAAATGAAATGTTCCCTAAAATGATGGACAATAAAATGACTGCAAAGGCAATGTACGACACATGTCATCCATTCCATGCAGGTAGCCAAAAAGCAATCAAGTGTAACAAATGTGAAAGGTATACCTCAGTGCTAATCTTGGAGATAGGAAAACTAAAATGGAGTTTGGGTATTTATCATATGAGTCATTTTCAACTTTAACAGTCTCTTTTATGACCATGCATGTATAAATAAATACACAACCTACACCTTAGGATTATTCCTAGCATACCTGTACATATGTAATTATCAGTTATCTGACAATTAATAGTCAATTTTTTAACATCTTAAAGTTTTTGACATTAAACATTGACAGTATTCATATTGAAAGAATTCAAATATTATGTATGTACATATATTGATTGGGTTTGAGAGCAAAATGGAATTTTGTGGGACCCAAGAATCAAACTGTTTGCCTCAGAGGTTGTTAGGCTGAAGGCAGCCATTTTGGTTCAAGGATTTGGCAAAATGCATCCTGCCCAACAACCCAGTAAATAAATGTTTCATTATACCTTTAACTGGCTTCCATGTTTGTTATGATGTTTACCAGCCATGAGGATTAAAATTGTCAACTCTGTAAATGTCGAACACCAACCACAGTATATCACCCTCCAATGACAAAATCTGTTCAGGGGCGTTGATATTCATTTCAATTCCATGGGGAAATATTAATTGTCATATGCACATTTATCGATTCATTATCTCCATTAAAAAAGAAATGTATTTTCATTTAACGATTTTATGCAGCAATAATCTTGAATTTTTTTTTTTAGATTATAGTTGGCAAAACATCCAAATATATATGAAAAAACAGATTGTGACAGAGTCTGTTGCATCTTCTATTTTGAGTTTATTGGGATACATCAAGTCTACATATGAAGGAGAGTAACTAAGTTTATTGATAAACATGGAAATAAAGACTGTAGCAAAAGTTTTTTCTTCTCATTTAGAAGTTTTTTTTAGAACTATGCAAGATTTGTTTGTTTGTATGTTGTTTAACGTCCCTCTTGAGAATTTTTCACTCATATAGAGACGCCACCACTTGCCAGTGGAGACCTGCAAATTTTGTCCTATACTCAGCACTTACGGCCATTGAGCAGTGAGGGATCTTTTTCGTGCCAGCACCTACTGCGACACGGGACCTCGGTATATGTGGTCTCGACATCCGAAGGACCAGTCTCCATGTCCCACAGTGGGATTCGAACCCGCGACGTAAGGATCAACTCCTTACTCTGCGACTTGAATTATGCAAGACTGCACAATGACAAAAATTTTCAGCAACAAATTTCTTTTTCAGATAGGTTAGAAATGCACATTTCCAAGTTACAATATCCAAGTTTCTCCTAGACTTAGTAGTGTGTGAGACATCATATTAATTATTACTACTGAATATATTCAGGGAAATATTTATAATACAAAACATACCTTGGAGTATGAAAATTTCCAATGAATTGAATATCAAATTCAAATATTGTAAAACATATATTTTCATGGGATCAAATTTTCGAGGTTTGGAGAAAAATTATTGGTTTATGGGGATTTGATTTAATGTTGAAGAAGTATCAAGTTGATATATATTTGAAATTTTATATTTTGTGGAGTTATGAATTCATGGAACTCTTCATACCATGAAAAAGAAAAAAGAAAATTAGATCCCCACAAAAATTAGTGATTTCACAGTAATTAAAAAAAAATAATGTCAGTTCAATATTTTCAAAGTTTGTTATCCTTAAAATTTGGTATAAAATATGTAAATTTCATTATTTTTAATCTCTACAGGACACAAAATCAGTTCACTATTTCAAAAATTTCTATATCTGACCATACATATACATTGTGTATGCTATTTTGAGTGAAAAACAGAAAAAAACTAGAAATATTCCCATAGGACATGAATGCCCTGCCGAGGGTATATTAGTAATGCAACATGAACATTTGTATTAGTGTATGAAATTTGATGAGAATATCTTGAATAGTTTCTTTAAAATTGAAATCTAAAAAGTTGGATATATGTGATAAATTCTCACCAAATTATGTATAAGTGCATAAGCTTACATAAATATACCTTAAATGATTTCTTTAAAACTAAGCAACATGCAAATTTAAGGAAGTGAGGTCAAGGTCACAGGAAAGTTCAAGGTCAAATATTTTTGATGCAGTTGAATAGTTCTCACAAATATGTATCAGCATATTAAGTTTGATAAAAAATATTTTGAATGGTTTATTTAAAACAGAGCTAAACACTAATTTAAAGTAAATGAAGTTAAAGGTAAAGGAAAGGTCAAGGTCAAAATGTTGATGCAGATGAAAAGCTTACATCAGTATGAATTAGCATATGAAGTTTGATAAAAATATTATGAATGGTTTCTTTAAAACTAAGCTAAACACAATTTGAGAAAAGTAAGGTCAAGGTCAAATGGAAGGTCAAGGTAAAAAAATGTTGATGCAGTTGAATAGCTCTCATCTGTATGTATCAGCATATGAAGTTTGATAACACTGTCCTGAATGGTTTCTTAAGAACTGAGCTAAACACTAATTTAAGAAAAGTGAGGTCAAGGTCAAAGGAAAAGTCAAGGTCAAAAAATATTGATGCAGTTGGATAGCTCTCATCAGTATGTATTAGCATATGAAGATTGATAACACTATCCTGAATTTTAAATAAATGCAGATTATTTTACATTAGCTGTTGTGTGAACGCTATTTGATTGGCATTAGTTAATTTGCATTATTTTACTTCACATTAATTAATTTACTGCAAATCAAAAATTTAATGCTCATTCATGTGTACAGGGCATATAAGTCTTCAGAAACACTTTCTCACAAACTCACTGCTCACAAAATTGGTAAATTCTAAGCCATGATAAATATAACATACATTAACCAGGAAATGATCTTTAATAATGAGAGAGAATTAAAATTCGGATTAATGAAGTTCGTATGAAAGTTTTGACATGCATATTTTTTCATGTTTTTATTCAATTCAGTCATTCCTTTAAAACGTAAACATTTTAATTTAAATATATTACAGTAAGTTCAATTTGACTTTTAAGCAAAGAATGCACATACCACCATAGTTACTTTCCAGTATGGATCAATATTTCAGTCCACTATATGTTGACATACATCTATAAGTGTATACCTTATCTATCATGTCTATGCATTAAAACTGAGGGGTTTAACATTTGGTGCGTTCCAATTTTGCACACATTTGATGGATTAAGAGGTGTGAACATTAAAAGTCTGCATTAATTCTGCCTAGAATTTTTCTGAATTTACCTGCATTTGATCTGTACTTAGTGTACTGTAAAATAGAATTTAGTGAACATTTTTGTCTGATCAACTCAGCCTTTTTTTTCCCTAATAGATAAATTATGGACACTGTCAGTTAAAAAAAATGTTTAACTTTCCCCACACATAAATGAATCAATTGAAAAATTAAATAGAGACTACGAAAAGTGTGGTATCAGTGTAGAGACCAATGGCTAACTGGCAAATGAGGAACACATCTGACTCAGATTCATTGAAGAAGTAAACATCACATGTATACACCTCCTTCACCTAGGCTGAGTGAAAGACTTTGATGCCCAAGATTGATTGAGTTAATTTTTGTGCTTATGAGGCTCAGTCTTTGATTTCTTATACAAGATTCTAGTGACAGATTTAAGATCTCCAAATCAACATGATTGTGCAACAATTGTCAATCTTTGACATCTTGACCACAATAACAATAAATTAAAACACAGTTATATGTATAGTAAATTTAAGTCCCTCTCCAAAGTTCAACTGAACTTTGGTATCTCAAACACAGATATCTTCAATACCATGGCTATGTTGAAGTGATTTGAATGTCCCCATAAGCACAATTTCTGTAAGTATTTTACTCTCAATATCTCAAACCTTCGGATATCTCAAAGTTTTTTCGTGAACCCACAGTGTTTGAAATAACGAGGTTTGACTGTACTAATTATCTGGTTCACAGAGCAATATGGTTTCATTTGTGTTAACACTTACAATATAGACAAAATTACTGATATCGGTGGTGTTTTCCATCACTCCTAAAATAATCATGTATGCAAACTTGTGCTGGTGACAGCTGTCTGTTCTAATTCCTGGTCTCAATCTACCTGGTGACAACTGTCTGTTCTAATTCCTGGTCTCATTCTACCTGGTGACAGCTATCTGAACTAATGTAATATTTTATTGTTGTGAACTTTATATACAACAAGAGTATGAATGACAACGATATCAATTTATATCTATTGTTGATCTTTGTATCTATTTATCGTATGGTACCTCTAAATGCAATACACATGCCTCAGAAATGTCGTATTTTTTATTAATGGATGATAAATTTAGGGTTCTCGCTCTCTTACATATGTCTTTTAGTTCTTCTGTTCTTTAATTGAAATGACAAATACATTTAACATTTAAAATTGGATTGAGATTGGCATGTTTTGTATTATCTGCAATGCCATGCTGTTCCAGTCAGACGACCAAACGCGCCTCTAATTTTGAAGAGTTCACTTATGGAAATAGAACATATTCCTGGTCCAAATCTATCTGGTGACAACTGTCTGTACTAATTCCTGGTCTCAGTCTACCTGATGCTAGTGACAGCTGTCTGAACTAATTCCTGGTCTCAATCTACCTGATGCTGGTGACAGCTGTCTGTACTAATGCCTGGTCTCAGTCTACCTGGTGACAGCTGTCTGAACTAATTCCTGGTCTCAATCTACCTGATGCTGGTGACAGTTGTCTGTACTAATGCCTGGTCTCAATCTACCTGGTGACAGCTGTCTGAACTAATTCCTGGTCTCAATCTACCTGATGCTGGTGACAGCTGTCTGTACTAATGCCTGGTCTCAGTCTACCTGGTGACAGCTGTCTGAACTAATTCCTGGTCTCAATCTACCTGATGCTAGTGACAGCTGTCTGTACTTATTCCTGGTCTCAATCTACATGATGCTGGTGACAGCTGTCTGAACTAATTCCTGGTCTCAGTCTACCTGGTGCTGGTGACAGCTGTCTGTACTAATTCCTGGTCTCAATCTACCTGATGCTGGTGACAGCTGTCTGAACTAATTCCTGGTCTCAGTCTACCTGGTGCTGGTGACATCTGTCTGAACTAATTCCTGGTCTCAGTCTACCTGGTGCTGGTGACAGCTGTCTGTACTAATTCCTGGTCTCAATCTACCTGGTGACAACTGTCTGTTCTAATTCCTAGTCTCCGTCTACCTGGTGCTGGTGACAGCTGTCTGTACTTATTCCTGGTCTCATTCTACCTGGTGACAGCTGTCTGTACTAATTCCTGGTCTCAATCTACCTGGTGACAGCTGTCTTAACTAATTCTTGGTCTCAGTCTACCTGATGCTGTATTTTATTTTTTTATTTATTTGGTAAAAAAGAAGGTGGGTTCAAATAAATTGAACAGAGCTGCAGATTAAGATTTAACTATGTAACTATAGATAGATATATTAATACAGCAACATGCTTATAATGAAGAGCCAGTCAGGGCTCTAATTGGTGACTAATTTAGTCGCCATGGCGCCTAAAGTTTTTCCATAAGTCGCCAAATTGACAACCATTTTAAACTGACTTGGCGATCGTTTAATTCCGGAAATTTTCACATTTTTAACAATTTTTCTGAAAAAATGAAAAGAAATTTAAAAGAAGAGGAAATTATTTTTAGCAATGGACAAGTCGAGTTTTGTTAGGCACGTCAGGGGTTCCTATATTCTATTCACTTTTAAAGTGGCACCTTAGAAAAATTGCCTGGTGACTAAAAATTTGTATTGGTGACTAAAATTTTTTGATAAGGCACCAGCTGGTGCCTAAATTTTAGAGGCCACTTAGAGGCCTGCCAGTGATGGATGATTTTGCTTTGTTATAAGGGTAACTCATTTTATTCATTAAGTTTACATTATATTTTAAAGAGAAAAGATATTCCCTTAGCTCTAATTGTCAATTCATTATGAGCAAGTTTGCTATTTATAAGCGTGTTATACTGCATGCTTATATGCAAGATATGTGTCAAAATGAATTGCATACCTAAAGCCTGTATCATAGTTTGAATTTCTTTGCACTCAGTCAACAATTATTATTATTATTTATATATATGTTTTTCAATGTTTGGGCAATATTGTATACTCACCAATAATTTAAATATCCATATTTGGAGTACACTTGGTATTTGATGTTCCTTGGATGATCCTCATTTGCCTATAAAGTGTTCAGAACACAACTTTGTCTAATTGAAATTCTTAAGGTGAATCAAACCATGCCACAGCATTTTATCCACACTTTCATTGTTATCATTTGCAGGAAACCTGTTTATTGACATATTTTTTACTGTTGATGATGAAATTGTTAACATGTTCAATGCTGCAAATGCCACTTCTTTGTGGCATTCTGCATATGTTGATATTCTAAATAAGAACATTTCCCAAAAAAATACTATACCTGGAAGATTAAAATTAATAATTTCCCACATCAGTTCCAGGTGAGGGAAATACACAACACACATTTTGGAACATCCTACAATTACCATAGCTACATAATGTACAAAACTAAAAAGCACTAGTCATGTTGGTGATGTAGATGATAATTCTTTTTTTTTTTGGACATAGTTAATCACTGTTATTAATATTGAAGTTCAATTATATACTAGCCATGTATATACTGTATACAAGGTTATTTTCGTCCCATATTATTTTTCCCCTTTCACACTTGCGAGCAATTTTTCCCCATTTTAAATTCGCCCAGTCACAATTCTGTTTCAGAATTTATACTATGTTCCTTGAACTAGTCTGATTTAAATTCACCCGTGATTAGGGCGAATAGGGTGAAAATAAAATGGGGGCAAAAATATCCCTGTATACAATATATTGTAGAGAAGACTTAATGTCAGAAATGCCGATTTCAAATAATTCACAAGTGGCCCATGGGTGACTTTGCCCTGACACACTTTCTTGAAGAAATGAAGTATGATCATGAGAATTAGGGATGCATAATGATAAGGCTGAAACCTGACTCCCGTACCAAACATTCTAACAAATGCTCATGAGCAGCTCATGAGACTCACATGAGAATCAAGTAAGAATTGTATGCAAATTAGGTAGAATTGGATTTTGCTCATGTGCAGATTGTTAGTCTCTGTTAGGGAGGAAAATACTAACCAAAATGCACATGTGCAAAATAATGCTCACTTGGATGCTCATGAGCAAAAGTCTATTCAATTTGCTCACCTAAGAACAGCCTAATTTAAGATATAGCATTGGTAGTGATTTTTCTAAGTTCAGTTTTCTCACGTGAGCAAGAGGTGAGCAAGAGGTGAGGAAATTGGACATAGTCAAAATTCAGTATTACAAGTAGAACCAAAACCAAAGATTTACAAGTCTCAATTCGTCACGTGAGGCTCACGTGAGGAAATACAATACTTTGACACTCTATGTGGTCCAAGCTTTCCCAAGCCTTTATTACAAATTGACCATGTGTTAAGTGTTAACACTTCCTGATGATAGCATCACAAATGATTGGGGATCAGGCAGGAATAAATTCTTAATTTTTTGAGCTTCTAATCTTCATCTCCCATCAATTTGAAAATGCTTTCCTCTACTTAAACAACCTGTTGTGTCCCCCACTGTTACTTAAGGTGGGGCAGTATCCAATGAGGAGAGCCAGTTAGGATTTGTGCGCCTTCTAAGACCAGTTCAAAATTTCAACACAAAATGTTTGTGAGGGACATTGAAAGTATATGGATTAATACAGTGAAGAACTGAAATATGCTTTTGGAAATACATGTCATCACCATATTGAACTAGATGCTAACCTTTAAAAGTTACAAATGTATCCAGTATGTCCATGGGATGAGGAAATGATTAAAGATCAATTAGATATTACCAGGGTGCAGCCACAATGAAGGAAAATTTCAAAGATATGCTGATCTGAGAATAGGGTAAGTGCTTTGAAATTTATTATCCCCCCTCTCATTTCAGATATTACTAATTAAAAAAAAAATATGTTTATATGTTAATTATCAGTGTATTTAAGTTTGATATATTTAATGCAGAATGTTATCAGGAATTACAGTTTAATTAAGAACTATAAATATGGTAAGAACAGATTAGGTCAGAGTGTACAATTGACAGTCTCAGTGTGGTATTCTATGAATTACAAGTATTTAAGTTGCTAATTAAATATTGATGCATATGATTTTTCTATTGACTGGCTTTTCATGACCAACGGAACATTGAAAATATACTAACTTATTATAACTTCAAATTTTTTGCAGATGAAATTTGGAATCAAAGGATCTGCAGATTAATCATGTACCCTAGCTGAGCTTGCATACATGACAGAGTTCTGATGTTGGCACTCATTTAAAGGAAATGCAAGGTAAAAGAATGGAACAGGATGAATTGATTATGATTCTTATGACGTACCACTGGATTATTATTTTAAACCCATGTATGACTGCCACTCATAAATTCAGCAAAGGAAGAAACATCTACTTAGCCTCCAAGACAACTTAAAACCATCTAGTACTAGTGCAGTCAAAAATGTTGACTAGACATTTACATTGGATGTTCTATGTTAATCTACTGGAAATGGAACTATTGGATAATAATACCTTGATTGATGTGTACTGTACATAATTAAAATAATTTAATTTAAATTTTTATTTCATTTTAAGTTTAAAAGATGAAGTTCACTGAACATAATTGTGCATGCATCTATTTACATGTACATGTTGCTAAAGAGTATTTAAAATGTAATTGATGAATCACATTTTAGAATTACATAATTATATAATGTTTGTAATCTGAATTTTGTTCTATTGTTGCTTGTTCCAAGTGAGCAATTGTTGCACATGAGTCTCATGAGCCTCATGAGACTCATGTGAGCAATATTCTAGGTGAGCAAAATGATTCCTCACATGAGCAAAAAATGCTAATGTGCAGAACCCTGCTCACGTGAGCATTTCACCTAATTTGCATGTTAAATTGCACATGAGACTCACGTGAGCAACTCAGGTGAGGAAATCTGGTTAGTCCTCACGTGAGCTGCTCATGAGCAAATTGTGAAAATGGTTTGGTATGGGGTAATATCATGAAAATCTATGATACATGAGATTGTATCATGACACGTACCACTAATGGCAATGCTGGCCAACCATTAGCCCTCAGAGCTCTAGACAGGTGTGCTACCAAATGAGCTCTTAAACTATCAGTAGATGAACCTGCCTGATAGCCACATTTCGAATAAGCTAAAATCCATATAACTATGGAATATTTGCATATTTGTCACATATGGCAAACCCTGCAATTCTTTTAAATTTTTTTCCCCAGAAGAGGTCAGACAAATGGACAAACACTTGCAATATTTAAAATAATTTGTCCTGAAGATAACAAATTAACTTATCGGAATTTTTATTCACAATGTACACAAACTACAATAATGTTCTTATTTTATTTTTTCAAAAAAACCTGTGAAATAATTTTACTATCAAGACAGCTGTTTGTGTATATTACACTTCTGCACATAGTCCTCTTTTTGACTTATGCTTAACAAATAATGTTAAGAGATCACAAGACCTGCATGGTGGAAGTGGTGGATCCGTACCAAAAACCCCGGTATGTAGGACAAAATCAATTTAATTAAATGTTCAATCTACCTGAATGCCATACCCTGCTCGAAACTTAGTTGGATGCTATTCCAAGTCCCAAGGCCACTGACAGCTTCATTTAATTAGTAATTACATTATAATATTACCTTTGCACTCATTTTAGTCAGTTTTGTCAGCTCCAAGCGGCAAGTCTACCAAAAGTAGGTCAAGGTAAAGTGAAAGTAGAGCTTAAAAAGAAAAGCATTCGACTACATATATAATTTTGGAATTTTCAAATATAGTAGTTTAATTCTCAGACTTTACAGTTTGACGACTATAAATCTAGATGTAAACGATTAAAAAAGATCGTTTGAATCATTTTGATTTGTAATTTGTAGGAAACCTTTTCTGTGAACGACTTGTCAAAGAAATCAAGATGGCAGCCCCCATGCACAAAGTCAGCTTTTCAGTTTTTAGGAATTTACGTGCAAGCATTACGTGCTGTAATGGTAGGTAACTACGAAATATTTTTAAGCAGTCAGGAGCTTTTAAAAGTCTTAATCTTACGTAACCAATATTTTTGAATTGTGAAGATTTGAACTGTTGGACAATATTGTTGGAGGTCATTTTAATTTGTACATGTGATGTGATGTATCACTAAATTTAGCTCCTCGAGGACTTCAGTTATTCTTCAGTACACTTGCGATCCATTAAAATTCTGCACATACTCAGACTTTCCGAAACATCTTTGCTTGATTTAAAAAAATTGTAGGAAATCAGTCTTATAGAGTTTTTCCCCCTGTTAGGGTCAACTGACAAAATCTCGATTTGTTATCCATTCCGATACCAAATCCGAGCTCAGTGTTCTGAATTACATCTAATGCCATATGGAATAATGTGTACCCAACTTTTGGGCTGCAAGACAGCTAAAGTTATATATATTTTCAACCTTGAATTGTACAGACCCAAAGCAAAGCATCGATTGTCGACGAAAAAATGCTACCGATTCCAATGATCGATTATAATTTTTCATAATCGATCATCGGAAACATACTTCTAATACAATACATTCCAGAATTATCCATTTCTGGTTTAAAATTTATTTCTTCTTTATGAAAGAAAATGGCGTTTGCATCTGATACTAGCCAACTAGCATGAAGCAGAGGTCATTGAGAATCGAAAGATGCACACATAAGGCCTAAAAAATATGTTTGTTTCCTGTAACCCGACCGACACATTCAATTAACCCTCGGGTGGATTTTTTTTTCTGCCAAAATCTGTGTTTGCTCTTTGGTTTGATCAATCAGCTGATTCTTTTTATTAAAAAAATATTAATTGTATCTTTTATTTGAGATATAAAATATGCAACTTAGTCAACATTTACCTTAAATATAAAGAGTAATCAATTCCCCCCACAACTTTTTGAGGTTTGTTTTCTGCCACTAGGCAGCCATGTTGGGTGTCCATTTTAAATATAACACCTGGACAATTCAGTCCCGGGATGTTTGATCCAATTATTGATATGCAAAAAAAAAAAAAAAAAAAAAAAAAAAAAAAAAATTTTTTTAGGTCTAGAGAGTATAAAAGAGGAAAAACAATAAAGAAAATAATATTTTATATATTCATGTTACAGAAATAATATGAAATAATTGTAAATAGTCTGCTTTTTGTATACAAAACTATGACATCCGATTATAATCGGTAAAATCGTATCAGAAGCAGGAACCGATTCCAACCGATGATCGATTATGAAAATTAACCGATGTCCCATCACTAATAACAACATACTATTTGTGAACTGGAACTATTGTCTAAAAGCAGAATCTGCACATCTTTGTTCTCTTCTGGAAAAACATTCCGAAAAATGAAAATTTAAAAGAAAACCCAATTTCAATAAATAATTTTTATTATAAACAAGTTTAATATGCATGACATGCAATAGAATCTCTCTTTGTACATTAAATATTGTGACCAATACCTTGGTCATTCCAAGAAGCATGCAATTCATATGCAAATTTTTATTTCTGTCCATGATTTCAAGCATAAATGGTACACATTTGTCATGATTATAGGTACCGTATCATGAATTATCTGTGTATACACAATGTTTCAACAATGATTGTACCATAGTTTAAAAATGCATAAAAATACACAACCAAAACAATTCCATCATTAAAATATCAAAACTTCAGTCTGAAAAATAATAATTGTTAATCACAAGAACAGAATTTGAAATCGTCCACATGATTCCAAGTCGCAGTTTTCTGCAAGATAAAACAGAAAAAAGAAATAACTAAACAATTAGCAATATTAAAAATTTTAGCAAAGTCTTCTTAAGATATATGCATAGTCTTCATGTGTACATCAATATATATTTTAATGTTTCTGTCTATAATAAAAGGAGATATATTTTTTCATCAGTGAAAAAGTTTACAACTGAATATTGTAAATATATAAACTCATGTAAAAGTGTTTAAGAAGCACAAGCAATGTTTAAAGAATATTTTAGAAAGTTTATATAAAGGCAGGTCACAATTTCAAAATATATAATTCAGAAGTATTTAGACTCGATTGAGAAGTTGAATGCAGCATAAAATCAAAAATTCTTTTTTTATTTTTTTAAAAGTATGTAGTAGAATTGTCTATGACAAATCTTCCATATCATTCTTTTACATCAATTTCTTTTTTTTCTTGAAATGAATTATACAAGAGTGCATGGGTTTTACTTTCAACTCATTTCTTTAATGGAGTGACTGTCTCTGAGTGATAGTAAAATTAAAATTTATCTTTCAGAAAATTCAAATGGTCAGAAATTTATTTCATAAAGAAATAATAACAATTAGTTCATGATTTAAATTTTGGGCTGCATGACATTTTTTTTTCATAAAAATTAAACAACAACCATGATCCAAATAGGATTTGGTTGTTGAAGATAACAATACAATTGCAGAAATATGTATCTTACATTCCACATTTCCATTATATTTACAAATGTCCACTTTGAGATATACACAAATTACCCAGTGTATCCAAATGTAACTTTTTTTAAAAAAAAAGATTAAAACACACACAGTTAAGTCCCAAAAAATCTGCAGTTCTTTCCCAAGTTTTAAGCTCCACATTCCACACCTGGAAAGTTGTTCACTGGCCACACCTAGTATTCTCTGTTGCCTTGTTGACTGGGCAGTGTCGGAGTGTATGGGCGTTGTCACCAGTGGCACCACATGTAGGACACACATACTTGCGGAGTATCGGACAGATGATCTTTCCACGATTGTCCTTCAGCACATGGGTAGTGTAAAATTCCCGAGTTTCTCCATTCTTCTTGCACAAAGCACAAGCTTTCTCATCCAGAGCAAAAACTGGTCTTTTAGGGTTGACTAATCCTGTTCCCACAACTCCTTGGTACTGAAGGTCTTGAAGAGCCAGCATGAGGTTGTGGAGCTGTCCGGACTCTGACGTTACCTCCTCAAGTAGGGGAGAGCTTCTCGAGGTCATCTCCTCATAAAGTGGCGAGCTTCTAGAAGGCATACAGGAGGAACTAGCTGAGCTATGATCTTCACCAAAGGTCGGGCTACACCTGTAGTTCTTTGGGTATGGCAGAGAACATGATGAAGTTGGAAAGTCAGAATGAGACCCCTCCTCTTCTGTCAGGTCACTCATGGAAGGAAACTCCCCATTGCTAGAATAGAACACATCACCATTGTCAAAGTTCATCCACAGGGGTTTGTGCTGTGAGGGTGAGGGATCCTTCCATTGGGAAAACAGGGAATTGTCTGGCTTGGTATTGTCATCATCAGAGGTGTCCAAAGAAATGGTGTCAATGTTGCAGAGACTATCGGTGTCATCACCATGGCGATGGTCCATCATTATAAGGTCCTCAGCTACATCGTGATTGGGATGATCACCTCCCTGCTGCATGTCTAAAATTTAAGAATGATGGTTTTTAATGCATGAATTTTTGCCCTCATGATCAAAATTATGATTTTAAATAGAATAAAGTACTTGTAAATGAAAGTTTTATATTTCCTCAGAAAATTTGAGGCATCACAACTCCTCAGTAGTAATCACACTCAAAGCAGTAAAGAGACCCAACACCAGATTTTCGTAATCGAGTATTCATTTACATGTATTTATACAATGTACTTGCAACAGCACCACACAATCAAGATATAAAAGGTTTGTAGATAAAATAAGTGATCGCAGGCTCAGCTTTGTTAAAACATATTAACTCCATTACACTTCAAAAGTAAATTCAATGACCATGATTGGTAAAGATATATTATGGACTGCAATATCTTTTACCTTTATAATTGGGACATTTAAGGAACAATTGGATTTCAAGTTTGTTCAAATCATGGCTTTTGGGGTAGGGTTAGGCCACAATAGGATTCTCAGTTTTTCAGGGGAATATGTAGGACAAAGTCTTTTAAAATTTTCTTTAAAAAAAAGAAAAAAAAGCAGTGCCATGATTAGACATACCCAAGTAGTTCAAATTCAAGTTCGTTCTAATTGTAGGACTAGGTAATGGCCCTCCTGCTTTTCAACAATTTTATTTCAGTCCTCAGTTTGCTTTTCTGCGATTACATCACACTGCTTTTCTGCGATAGGTTATGCCATGTATTATCTCAATTATCCAGCTTCAGACAAATTTGTAGATTACTGATTTGATAAAAGCTAATCACATAACACCCTGAAATTTTCAGTATTACGTCTCCATCCAGGGGTAAATATTAAAATTGGACACACGATTCCGTTTGAAGTATCGTTATTGTAACTAGTTAGATATCATTGAGATGGTGGCCATCTCAAAGGGCCCTGCTTTCAGCAACGAACATGAAAATGTAAGGTAGCTGAAAAGGGTTTATTTTGAAGAGGAACATTTGTGTACCATTAAGGGATGTGTTGTTTGAGTCTAAAGGGCTTCTATGTCAACCTTGTTATGATAAAAAATGGCACGAAAATCACATGTGCTCCATACCCTCTATCAAAAAACAGCACAAAAATCATGAATGTTGCATATCCTCTATGAAAGTTGTTGCATATCCTCTAATGCTCCATCAAAATATGGAAGGAAAATCACAAATGTTCCATACCCTAAGTCAATTGGTAAAGTTTGAGGCTGACTGGACTTAAGGGAAAGAAATTATGCACCAAAGATTTTAAACAGGGAGGCTATTCTTGACCTTGACCCTTGACCTAGAAACATGGTTGAAGGTCACTGCATACCCTTAACCCAAAGGCACTCTGTGGGTGAAGTATAAGCCAGATTGGGCCAAGGAGAAAGAAAATATGCTTCGGACAAGAATTTAAACAGAGAGGCTATTTTTTACCCTGACCCTTGACCTAGAAACTTCGTTCAAGGTCACTGCACATCCATTGACCAGTGGCACTCTGTGAGTGAAGTATGAGTCACATTGGACCAAGAGGAGAGAAGTTATCTGCTATGGCCTTAACCTTAGACCTAGAAACATGGTTCAAGGATGGACAGACGGAAAGATTGATCACTATAGGGCACCCGCAGAGTGGGGCCCTAACAGGGATGGGGTAATGGTAATGTGTAATGGTAATTGACAGTAATTAATTACAAATTTCGATGTAATTTAAAGTAATGTGTAATTGGCCTAATTTTCAATTACATGTAATTGTAATTTAATTAATTACTTTCGAGAAAAGCATGTAATTCTCAATTACTTTTCAATTACATTCAATTACACTAGTGTTTAATAAATGAGAAATACCCCCCCCCCCCTCTTCAAATTCCATACACTTTATTCAAGAAACAAACTGATTTTTTGGACAAAATAGTCTATAATAAATTAAAAAAAAAATAATTTATATATTTCCTTTATTTAGTGAATTGCTGTTTTCTCTTTAAAATGCATTTTCTTCAAAACTTTTTAATCATAGTTATCTCCCTGTTCATAATGTACAAATAAAATTAACTAATTAAAGATGTTTATGAATTGGCACTTAAGGACAAACGCAATGTACCTTACCTACTGATAATTTTTCAAGATATTCTTGATTTAAAATTATAGTGCCATCAGATGTTCGTTGACAAAAAATCAGCATGCATTACCAGGGATTTTGAAAAGATATCAATTGATGAAAATTCTTGTATAATTCAAAGAAAAATATACAAAATTTACTAAACACATATTCTAGATGTTTTGTTTATCCAAACTTGTTTTAGAAGAAGTGTACAACAGCATATACATGTATAGAAATACAAATGTAGCACACAATTCCTTTAAGTATTGGAACTCTTCAACTCCAGGGAAAAAGACAATAAAGTTCAAACTACGTTGCGTATGTCCTTAAATATCTAGTCCAATGGCTTCTTTATTTTTATACATTTTTTCTTAATGTAATGTGTAATTTAATTAATTACATTTGCAAAGTAATTGTAATTTAATTAATTACATTTCAAAATCCTTGTAATGGTAATGGTAATTTAATTGAAGGTTTTGGGCAAGTAATTGTAATTTAATTAATTACTTTCCTATGTAATTGACCCCATCCCTGGGCCCTAATAAAAAATGGCAGCTAAGAAGTGGTTTTCATTAGGTAATTAAATTTCTTGTTGCTTGTTATGTTGATTGTTATTGGATTAAAACTTGATATTTTGATATGCTCATTGATTTTTTTTTTTAATTTTAAAAAGGTCTTCAGCCTCGCCCAATACAGATTTCCATTTCACACCCTTTATGACTCCGTATTAGGTCCCTAACTGACTAATTATTTGATACCTCCTTTCCACAACTTTTAAATGGCAATGGGTTGCACTTGGCATCAAAGGGTTTACATTTCCTCACAAGACTTCTATTCAGACTTCTATTCAGTAGCATGTATGAACTCATAATGCGATAATCAGTTGAAATCAGTTGCGGAAAAGCAAAAAAAATACAATAGGGGAATAAAGCAGTGTGCAAAATTACAGTATGTCCGATGGTCCAAATCTATCTCAAGTTGAATCGGGCTACACCGAACCAAATTGAAACAAACCAGTTTTCTATCCCAATTTTTGCCATTGGTATAATGAAATTGAACAAAAGTTATTATTTTATATTTTTAACATGTAATTCTAAACAAAATGATTGTGAGAAATAGTTTGATACTTTTACATTTTATGTCAAAAGAATTATTTTTAAATCTCATTATTCATATAAACATGCATTGTGCATCTTTCAATAAATGAAAGGTGTACTATTTTTATCCAATGCTCGCTTCTTGTGTGCGTCTGTCATGCTGCAAATCCTGAACGTTTCACTGAAGCAGAACATAAAACACTTAAACTAAATAAAACAAAAACATGAGAAAAAAAAGAGAATCTGAAAAAAGAGAAAGCTACGAAGATGATACTGGAGTTTGCATCTGTCACAACCATTAACTGGTCTGCAGATCGAGTGAAGTTAATATAGGATGAACCTGAATACAGTGTATAGATTTTTGTGAAAAGCACAAACGCTGATTTTATATTTTATTTTCACAAGGTAGTAAAGGTACTGGGGTAATTATGAAAATATAACAGTTACTTTAATATTGATAAATTAAAAAAAAAATACATTTAAACATAAAAACAAGTACATATATATCAAGTTCACTCTTTGTGGACAGTCCCCTTTGTCTACAGTCTATCCCAATTTAAAATGAGATAGCCAAATGGGCTATTTCATTCTCCTAGTTAGTTTTGCACACTGATAAAATATGACTTTCCACGGATTCCGAAATGCGGTGTCAAATCACGGAAAAGTAGAACAGCGGGAATAATATTATAGAAATTTCAAAATCACGTTAGTTAAAATTATGGCCCTTGGGGTAGGATAGGGCTGCAATAAGGGATAGAGATTACATGTACTTGCAGACTTATTTCAAGAGTAGCGGGGCCACAGTCATAATAACATTCCCAAGTTGTTTCAAATTATGTACTCTGGGGTTTGGGGGGACTAATATAAAATCAAATTTTACATAATGCATTCAGACCAGAAAAAAAAATCTATAACTAGATGTGTCGTAGTGCCACAAATGCCCCCGCAGGCAGCCAAAATTTCAAATGCCATATTTAGTTTTAAATTTGTTTGCACAAAAGATTTTTTTTTTCTAACTGAACCTCCATTCCTGGATGGAAAGTCTTCTTCACCATGTCTGGGAAAAAATGTGCATTGATCTGAACTCACAGTTATGCACAAAATGTGCATTTATAACTAAGATAATAAATAGAAACTGCAAATTGTAAATTGCACATTTATAGCTGAGATAATGATTAGAAATTGTGAATTTCAAAATCTTTTCCAAGTTCAAAGGGGGAACTATCAAAAATCATCGGACCAGGACCAGTATTTTCTGGTAAAAGACCTGTATATCCAATTTCAACCTTATACATACATCCCTACAAAAGTAAGAGAGCAAAAACTGTAAATTTCTTATTTTTTTCAAAGTTCAAGAGGGATATCTTTGTCAAAAGTCATTGAACCACGACTAAATTCAAACTTGACCTGTATTTTCTGGTAGAATACCAATTTTCTGTTAAAATGCCTGCGTATGCAATTCCAACCTTATTACATACATCCCTACAAAAGTTAGAGAGCTGAAACTGAAAATTTCTTATTTTTTCTAAGTTCAAGAGGGATAACTCTGTCAAAAATCATTGGACCAGGACCAAATTCAAATTTGACCTGTATTTTCTGGTAAAATACTTCATATGCAATTTCAGCCATATACATACATCCCTACAAAAGTTAGAGTGTGGAAACTGAAAATTTCTTCTTTTTTTTTCTAAGTTCAAGAGGGATATTTCTGTCAAAAATCTTGGGACCATGACCAAATTCCAACTTGACCTGCATATTTTTATGATGTATCCATTTGTCAAATTTGAGTTGAATGTGTGCATATAGATAATGAATGAAAAATCAATGATGAACAAGGTAATACTTAATGGCAGGGGCATAAAAAACTCTATGTTCAGAACAGGAAGTTCATGTTACACAAATTGATATCATTCCAATCTTGTGAGGATTCAAAATTGGTTATATCATAACTTTTTGCTAGGTTCCAGCCACAATATGTGGTCAAAACAACTGGGCAGTAGCTCAGTTGAGTGTAGTGGCTCATGGGCCTTTAGTTCATAAAATTTCCTTGGCGTGGCCTTAGGAACCGTGGGTGGGTGGGGGTGGGGGGTGCCCCCCCTCCATTAATTTTTAATTTTGCTGATATATAGATTACTATAGAAAACATAGCTACTATATGCTTGTGCACCCTCAATAAAAACGTCTGATGACCTTTTTTTTGCAAGTCAAGGAATTTTTGGGAGTTGATACATGTAGTGTCCCTCAACTGAAAATCTGTGGCTGTGCCCCTCCCCCCCCAAAAAAAACTGAAATTGCTACCTACGGGCCTGCTTGGTAAGTGGACTAAGCTCCAGAAGGGAAATTTTACCACTTCCAAAATTGCAGTAAGCATTTAACAGTGTTTAACTTTCTGTCAAACTTCTGTAAAGCATATGCTCTTAGTGTGGGTTCAAATGTTCAAGCACGATGCTATTTTGAAAACCTTTCAAATTTTGTGAATCAAAGGTACATTCATGAGCCAGGATGAGCCAACGCATAGGAAGGCATTAATTTTATGTGTTTTTTTTTTTTTTTATCTAGAAGACAAACAATTCATATGAATACAGAGCATACTTTGAATCAAGGAACCAACTCTTATCAAAAATTCTCATAATTTATATCTCCTGACTCTGGACAAAGAAATGGGGGTCAATTTTGAAGACTCTTTTAATCTGTACATCAAGTATCTACTTTGCTACTAGACATGAGTGATGGGACATCAGTTCATTTTCATGATCGATCATTGGTTGGAATCAGTTGCTGCATCCAATGCGATTTTACTGCATAATTATAATTTGATGTTAAATCTTTACTTTTGTTTGTTCGTTTGTTTGTTGTTTAACGTCACTCTCAAGAATTTTTCACTCGTATGGAGATGCCACCACTTGCCGGTGGAGAGCTGCAAATTTTGACCTTTGCTTGGCACTTAGGGCCATTGAGCAGCGAGGGATCTTTTTCGTGCCGGCACCTACTGCGACACGGGACCTCAGTTTATACAGTCTCATCCAAAGGACTGGTTTCCACGTCCCACAGTGGGATTCGAACCCGGGATGCAAAGATCTCTTTACTTTTGAAAAGGATCTTGCAATTTTTATGCCCCCGCCACAAAATGGCCAGGGGCATTTAGTGTTACCCTATTACGTCATTCTGTCATCATTGACTCTCTATTCATTATCTCGGCAACAGTTGCACACATTCACCTCAAATTTGACATATGGATACGTTATGGGAATATGCAGGTCAAGTTAGAATTTGGTCATGGTCGAATGATTTTTTACAGAGTTATCCCTCTTGAACTTAGGAAAAAATAAGAATTTTCAGTTTTCACTCTCTAACTTTTGTAGGGATGTATGTAATATATATAAGGTTGAAATTGCATATGCAGGTATTTTACCAGAAAATACAGGTCAAGTTAGAGTGACAAGGTCAAATTAGCATGAACTCACACGCATGCATGTGTGCTTTGCTCTGATTGGCTAAAACAAATATCCCAATAACTTCCTTGTTTTTTTTGACAAGATACTTTGATATTTAAATTATAGGTATATATCATGAGGGTCTACAATACGATATATACAAAAATTCTTGAAAACACGAGCATGCTCTGCAATTTGATTGGCTGATATTTCAAAGGGCTAATTACTTCTTTATTTTTCAACAAAAAAGGGTGATATTTAAAATATAGATAGCTATAATATTTTCTTACATTATGATACTATCACAATTGAACACAATGACATGCATGTGCATGTGCTGAATTCTGATTGGCTAATACCTTTTATTGGCTGTAACTCTATTACTATTCAATGAATCACTTTGATATGCAAGACATAGGTATACATTGTGAAACACTTTAAGAACATGTATGTGATCTAATATGTGATTGTCTAAGATTGTGATTGGCTATAACTTTCTTAGTTTTCAAGAAACAAGACAAAATTTAGAGTACTGGGGTAGATGTTAATATATTACAAGTCCCTATTATTAGAAATGAGTATGAGGACACGCATCTAATTGGATAATATTCCGATTGCTAGAATTTTATACGTTTTCAGCAATTGCTGAAATTTTCTATGTTTTCAGCAAATTCATCGAAATCTAAAATGTAGCTCTACATTATGAGATACTTTGAGATGCTGTATTTGGTAAGGCCATTCCAAGTTTTTTCTCTGTTTAGCATCCACCCATCTTTCAAATATCTACCAACTTATTGGTAAAAAACACAAAGCCCAAAAATAAAACACAGGCTTAAAAGCCATAAAAATTTTATTTCAAGAATCTTTTTCTGGTAGAAAGGTATGTATGTCTATTCTTTAGCAAACTGTAGGTATTTTGAAATGCTTAAAATGCACCTAATATTACATATTAAACACAAATATTTAGAGAAATTGTCAGATTTCAAAGATTTCAACCAAAATGATAAATTTCAGGACTCCTGATTTTGTTTGTTTTTTTCTGATATTGGGTGTCTTAAACCAAGGTGCATGCGGACACTAAACATAGAAAAAAACTTGGAATGGCCTAATTTTTGAAAACGCATGCTTGCACGTCCACTAAAATTTGATTGGCTTACATTCCTTTTGTGCATTGTTATTAAGATACTTTGGAAAATAAGTTCAAAGTGTGTGATACAAAGAATCTGTCTTATTCAATGAAACTTGCAGAAAATGGGGCACAAAGAGGGAGTAGGGAAGCATTTGGGAAACATCTGTAATGGTCTCCATTACAGTTAGAACTAGTTCAATCATTGAGAAGTATATTACCTTTATATTTCCATGTAAAACTTGGGTCTTCTATTGTGAACCCACCCTAAACCAGGGGGTTATAATTTGAACAATCTTGAATATACACTATGCAAGGAAGCGTTCAGATATGTTTCATCATTTCTGGCAAGTCTTGTTCTTGAGAAATATTTTCAAAATATACCACCAAATTATCAATCATTCTTAATTATCTCCACTTGAAATAGGGCATGAACCTTCATTTGCTCAAATTTGAATTCCCTTTACCAAAAGATGCTTTGTGGCAAATTTGGTTGAAACTGGCCAAGTGGTTCTTGAGAAAAAGTCAAAGTTTACGGACAGATGAACACCAGACAAAATGTGATCAGAGTAGCTTACTTGTCAGAGCTAAAATGAGCTAAAAATATTATGTTGCTACATTTTCATAATTTTCTTGACTAACTGCTGGACAGATGGCTGATAAACAAACTTAGATCAGAAAAGTTCACATCAGCCTTTGACTCTGGTAAACCAAATGAAATGTAACAGTGTCTGCAACCTTTTGGCTGCAAATGTCATATTGTCATTTATGTTTTAGAAAGCTACTTACATTGAGGTCAGGGACAGTATAAAAAATTGTGTTGTATACTGTAGGTTTTATTATTTTATGCGAGTACTTGATATCTTAAAATGTCTCCTATCTGTCAAAATCAAAAGAACATGAACTTCGCAAGTGAACTGTGATCTAGATTTTTACATGTTTTTCACACAGGCCTTAATTTGGATCGCTTAAGGGGATGAAGGACACATGGTCACATGACTCTGTTTAACTACGTCATAGTCTCTGTTTATATAAGTGCAAAACGTGTAAAGCATAAGTTCTTGTATATATTTTTGACAATTTTTTATTGTGGCAATATGCTCACCTGGAATCACTATGGCCCTGCTGTTCTTCATCAGCAATTTTTTTCCCAATATATATTCTTAATATGTAAAAATTTGATTGCCTGTTGTGGACCCGCCCTACCCCTGGGGTCATGTTTTGAACAAACTTAATCTACAGTACCAGAGGATTCCATATTAACATGACTAATCAGGGCTGTAATGTTCTTGAAAGAAGATTTTTAAAGATTCTTATATGTTCTTATGTAAAACTTTGATTGCTTTTTGTGGCCCCACCTTATAATTGGAGGTTAAATTCGAATCAACACAACCTGAAGATGCTTTCATATCAATATGACTTATCATGGCTTTGCTGTTCTTGAAACAAAAAGAAGACTTTCAAATATTCCTTCATAAAAATTTGCATATTGTGGCCCCAATTTCCTACCCCTGGGGGCCATGAAAATCTGCACTTCAGTATTAATGTGCTTAAATCAGGACTTTATACCATTATTAAGAAGAAGATTTATTTTAAAAATTTAAAATTAATATATATTCTTATGTAAAATGTTGATTGACTATTGTATCCCCACCCTATGCCCACAAGTCATGATTTGAATAAACTTTTGAACTACACTACTTAAGGATGCTTCGGTATTAATATGTCTACTCAGGTCTTTATTGCTCTAGCTTGTGAAGAAGATTTTTAAAGATTAACTCCTATATATTCCTTTGTAAAACTTTGTTTAATACTGTGGCCCCAGCCTAGCGTGAGGGTCATTATTTGAAGAAACTTGAATCTACAGTATGCAATGTAGCTTTTTTTTTAAGACTCATCTTTACTGGCCTTGATTTTTAAAAGATACCATTTAAATTTTCACTTATTCTTTATTATGTCCCCGTGAAAGGGGCATGACTCATCAGTTGAACAAAATTGGACCTTCTTGAATCAAGGATGCTTTGTGGCAAGTTTGGTTGAAATGACCCAGTGGTCAAAAAGTGAAAACAACAATGACAATAATGACAAACAAGAGGCCTATGGGCCACAACGCTCACCTGATTCAATAGGCCATGCTGTTCTTCAACAGGAGATTTCTTCTCCTATATATTCTTATGTAAAGCTTTGATTGCCATTTCTAGGCATACCCTACCCCCAGGAGCCATGTTTTGAATGAAATTGAATCTAAACTTTCTGAGGATGTTTCTTTATTCATATAACTAATCATGGCTTTTTGCTGTTCTTGAAAAAGGAATTTTAAAGATGTCTACCACACTACTAGGAAGGGGGGGGGGGGGTGTCATGATTTGAACAAACTTAAATCTACACTACCTGAGAATGCTTCCCTATCAATATGACTAATCATGACTTTGTTGTTCTTGAGAAGAAGATTTTTAAAGATATTTCCTATATATGTCCTGTATATGTTCTTTTGTAAAACTTTGATCCCCCATTGTGGCCCCACCCTACCCACGAGGGTCATGATTTGAAAATTTGAATCTACACTTCCTGAGGATGATTCCATATCAATATGACTAATTGTGGCTTTGTTGTTCTTGAGAAGATTTTAAAAGTTTTTTTAAATATATTTCTATGTAAAACTTTGATCCCCCATTGTGGCTGCACCTACCCCCGGGGTCATGATTTGAACAAATTTGAATCCACACTACCTGGGGATGATTCCACATCAGTATGGCTAATTGTAGCTTTGTTGTTGAAAATGTGAAAAGTTTACAGACAGACAGACAAACGGACGACAGAAAAATGTGATCAGAAAAGCTCACTTGAGCTTTCAGCTCAGGTGAGCTAGTAAAAGCTCACTTGAGCCTTTGGCTCAGGTGAGCTAATAAAAGCAAGTAATTTTGTTTCATGAGCGATGCCAATAATGAAAATACTGATTATTAATTCTTCACATGTACATGTATGAAGGAATTTATAGTACACTGTATATATAAAAATCCCATAAAAAAAAAATTGAGGTTACCCATGTGCAATATTTGTTTTAACCCCTGCAAACAAAGATTGGGTGGGGGTATATTGGAATCAGCATGTCTATCTCTCTGTATATAGATATGATTTTGTCTATAGACATGTTCTTAGAAACTACTGCATAGATTTGTCTGAAAATTTATACACATCTTATTCACCATAGAAAAATCATGTACACCTGGTATTTTCATAATGATTGGATATATATATGCACATTCTATTTGAAAAATCTAGGGAATGAATTGGGATCAAACTATTGACATTATGAAAATAACATAATTACTTCCATTGATGAATTGATAAAGAGTGCATAATACAATATAGTTTTTTTTATGTTTTTATTTATTTATTTTTTTATTTATTTTTTTCTTAATTTTTATTTTTCTTTAATGGGTGGTGGCTGTTAGAGTTAAATATGTTATTTATTTTATAATGATTACAAGGATGTTATATTTGTCTCATTTGCCCAAGGTTGTACATATTCTTTTTTTTTCTCGGTTAATTTTGGATAACAATTAATTATTAACATTAGACAAAAGAGGAATTGAATGGTTTTTACAGTTAAAAAAAAAAAAACAACAAACAAACATGTCATTAATTATACCTGTTTTATGTAGATTTCAAATTATTTAATGGAACAGAAGCTTATAATTTCCACACTTAAGTAAAAAAAAAAATGAAGCATGAAACTTTTTTCATTTAGTGTACTATGTATATTTACAGGGGGCTTGACAATTTAAAAAAAAATATATAACGAAATTTAATGTGGATTTCAAATTATTTAGTGGAGCAGAAGAGTTTTTAATTTCTATACTTAATCTTTAAAAAATGAAGCAAGAAACTTTTTTCATGTTTTAACAGTGATTGGAGTGTACATTGTATATAAAAAGGGGACTTAACTATCATATAATACATAAAACCATATATTTTATATTTAAAGGGAAATGTTAAGTATCAATGTAAATGCTAAAGTTCTACTAAAAAATGGGGGGGGGGGGGGGCAAATTTGGCAAAGAAAAGAAATTAACTTACTTTTGACAATCTGGCTGGCAAGATTGAAGTAGTCATGGTATAACTGGTATTCCATGTTGAAACTTTCTGAAGAATTTTTCAGTAAAAAAATTATTTCAAAAATTAAACCTTTATATTACAATGGGCCTATTCCATCTTCAGGGGGTGCACTTACTCAAACTTTTGATCGTCGTCTTTCGGCTCGGTTTTAAAATTTCAGAGTTTTCAAATTATTCCCAAAGAAAACATATTCCAAGAAATGTTGTCATTAGACAGTTAATGCAATATATGTTATTTTTTAGTTTTTCAAACTTGATTTATGGGAATTTATTGGAATAAGTAAATATTTGATTTTACCTCTTTAATTGTAATAGGATCACCCAATGGGGTGTCTGAGGATCAAAGCACCGACGGGAGTAGGGTAGCTAATTTTCCCGCCCAGAGCGCGTGTCCTTACAACAACATGAAACAAACGTATGTTTTTGTTGTATGGAGATAAAAGCAAAAGGGGGATATTACAGCGAAAATGATGAGCAGACAAAATCCTGTGATGATGACTTAAAAAAAAATTAACCCGCGGGAAAATGAAATTCAATTACGTTTTTGATATTCGTTTCATTCAAGTCATCGTAGTTATTTCAATAAAATGAATATTTCATTCTTTAATTTTGAAAATTACGACATTCTTAATCTTTTCATATATGTTTAAATTTAAGAATCTGTGAATTCTTGTTATACATGCAAAAAAATATACTCCGAAAACATTAACATTTCATGCATTTTTTTTTTTTAAAAAGCATGTCCATTTTACATGCAAAGTGTATGTATGTACATGTTTTTTCTTGTGGCATTTTGTAAAAGTCTAGTATAATTGGCTTTTTAACTTTAATATTTTATGTTTTTTTGGAATAATGTCGGGAAATAGAAATCTTATATATGTTAAGGAAATCTTAAGTTAATGTAAAATATATATTTTGTAATGTTTTCAAACTTGATTTATGGGAATTTTATGGAATAAGTAAATATCCGATATTACCTGTTCAATTGTAATAGGATCACCCAATGGGATGTCGGAGGATCAATCTCGGGAAATAGAAATCTTATGCATGTATAACTGGTGCCCCCCACCCCCCACCTTCACAGCATACTCATTTTTCAAATATGGCAATTTATTACGATTTTTACCATTTAGACAATAATTCACTCTCAAAACATTTATTTCTATAGGAATGGTACAAAAACGATTGAAGAGCAAAAACAGTGAGGCCAGTAAAGAAGATGATACATTTCAAGGGTACGTGACATGGGATTTTTTTTTTTAATTAAAGTACCCGGGCATATAAAATGTGACAGAATTTTGATACAGTACATGTATATGTGACTATCTTTGTAGTAACAAGCCGTCGGTGACTCTAAGCTCGGACGAATCTATAATTATTTTCTGGCACCCGGAACCGAAATTTCCATATGAATGTTCAAAGGTATTCAACCCTTACTTTTCATTAACATTAAGGACTAATGACCCTCTGCTCTAAATTTCACATTTTTTTAAACTTCCCAACATTGATATTCATGAACATAAAATTAAAAATTTTAGGTGTATATGAAAATAATATTTAAAGTCCTACCTATTAAAAACATACTAGAAAACATACTAAAGCGCTGCTTCCAAAGTCAGATTAACACAATGTTATATGTGCTTGTGAGAAAAGAATACGTCCATTAGCTAGAGTTATCCTTCTTATAAATATTTTTTTTCAATTGAAAAAAAAAAATGTAATACCAACGGGGACCTATATACTACATAGTATATAAGTCCCTGATACTGATAATAATTCTACATATGGTACTTGATACATTAAAGCATTTTTAAATTGGTCCATTAAAAGGAAGAACTTATTCAATTTGTAAGGGATTGAAATCGGGATTTAATTTTTTTTTTTGGTCAAATATAACAAAACCATTCGAAAAGTATAGGCGAAAGGAAATAAAAAGAAGTTAATGTTTCCACCATATGTCAGATTTGATTGATTGACTACTCAAACGTCTCAATTATTAATCTCTGGTGAAGAAAACGATGAGTAATATTAGGAATATCTACATGGAAAGTTATTTCTCTTATCAGAGGGTCGGTCCCCCTTAAAACAATTTTTTTTGATTCGCTCTCGCAATTTTATACGTAGATTTTATGTAACGTCTTCAGTGCGCATCTTTTGCAACACTAGACAAAGTCTAATATTTTGCAATCTAATATTAAAAAAAAAATACAAATTAAAATTATTCTTCATAAATTTTGCAGCCAATGCCTCGAGACACAGAAGACATGTCACAGGTAAGGAACGAAGAAAAAAAACCCCGTAGTACTGTCATGATGAATGTATATTTCAGTTGCTTATAGGTGTGTCCGGAAAAAGATGTGATAAATGCAGGATGGTTACGTCATTCAGTATTTGTTCTCTTTGTCTGTTTTAAGGAATTTCATGTTTTGAATTAATTTTCTGTTCTTGATAATGCTACTTTCTGTTTGTGCAATTAATTAAAGTAACATGCTCACATCACCGCTCCCCCCCCCCCCCCTTTCCAAAAAAAAAATCAACACAACAAACATAAAAAACAAAAGATAAAACATGAAGAAAAACAAACAAGGACAAATATGTAATTCTTTCTGTCGTACGATCTTTAACAAGTGTTGATATTTTCTGCTTTCAGGGCGATTCGCCATTGAAGCTTCAGTATATAAAGGACTACAAACTGAGACACAGACCGACAGGGCCCACGGTGTCAGAACTGGCCAACATCTTCTATACTACAAAACATCCCTTCAACCCAATGTAACTATGTTATCTTAGTGTGATAGCTTTCTTATATTCAATATTGTTGACATTTTCTTGGGTCTCAAGCAAATACAGAAAAAATGCTATTTTTTGTGTCGATACCCTGAAAATAAAGTACATGAAAAAAGTATTTTGTTTGTCGTAAAGGAGATTTTAGTCACAATCTCTAATTCTTAAAATTCATTTTCAAATTTTATTTGTTTCAGACAAAGAACTAGACGAAGACTTCGAAATCAGCCTCCACCTGACCGCGAAAGTATCTGAGAAACTGTATATAAAATACTGAGAAATTAAAGTTTGGAAAAAGTTACAACTTCCTCTCTTTTTTAAATCAATTATACGTAGTGCTTAGCTTTAGAGGGAGCTTCTGCTAACAACTTATGTTGCTCCTGGAACCCCGGGTTAAAGGATATGGAGGAGGACCACACCAGAGTAGCCTTTTACTCGTACTTGTGTGGAGGATGACTCCAGAATTGCAGTTCTAGTGTTATGCGTTGGAAGTATCAAACATTTTCTTTACATGGATGATGCCTCCAGAAATACGTTCTGCAGGTCATGCTTTGGATACTGAGTCAAACATATTATTTTAGGAGTAGAAACATTTTCAAGTAATTCTTAGTCCTGAATCTCGATGGCTCTTTTACACTGCATTAGATAGGGATACACACTATATCAGTCTTGCCTCAGACGCTTATCTGAAATGTGGAAAATGATGAAATTGCACAGCTAGCCTTTTATGCTTTTCATTGAAAGTTCATTCCGTTTTAGACTCTCTCACTTATAGAAGTTACATTTTGAGGCAATTTTTTTGTGATTTTTTAATCTCAGCTGAGCTGAAGGGTCCGGCGTCCATCTGTCTGTATGTTGTATGTTGTCTGTAAACTTTTCACATTTTCGACTTATTCTCCAGAACCATCGGACCAATTTCAAGCAAACTTGCCACAGAGCATCAATGGATGAGGGGGATTTAAATTTGTTCACAGGAATTGCCACGCCCTCTTTCAAGGGAGATAATTAAGACTTCGTGAAAAATAGGTGGCTTCTTTAAAAAATCTTCTTCTCAAAAACCACTGCTACAAAAAAAAAAAAAAAATGAAACTTATGTGAAAGCTTGATGACATACTGTAGATTAAAATTTGTTCAATATCATTACCACTGGGGGGTAGGGCGGAGCCACAACAAGGGAACAGATTTTACACAGGAATATATATATGAGAAGTCTCCAGGAATAACAGAACCACGATTAGTCATGTTTATACTGGAGTCTCCTCGGGTAGTGTAGACTGAAGTTTGTTCAAATTATGACCCCATGGGGTAGGATGGAGCCATAATATGTGATCAAAGTTTTGCATAAATATATATCGGAAAAAGAGAACAGAAGGGCATACAGTTACTCAGGTAACCGTTGTGGCCCATGGGCCTCTTGTTTTGTTACCTAATAAGGCTTTCAATTGTTAGATTGGTGTGTGCTTAAATTTTAATTTGATTCATCATTGCATTTAAAATTATTTTCAGATTTTTTTTTCCAACGTAGGATGGGTACTACTAGAGAAACATTTACAATGTACATCGGTGGAACCCCCCCCCCCCCCCCGCAAAAAAAAAAAAAAAAACTTCAAGTTTAAACTCAATAAAACTTATTATTTTAAGTTATAATGAAAGAGACATCAATTAGAGAGAGGGGACACGTGCTTTTTTATGTGTTCTATTTCTATGCCTTCATAAATAGCTTTTGATTTTTATTTTCAGTTTCTATGTAATTATGTACATTGTAAGTCGTAATTTCTTCGACATCCTTTCAAGGCGTGTTAAAGGAAATGCTATTAAAAGGGTAACAAGGTCACATGTCGTTAAAAAGTCATTATTTTTTAGACTCATATGGAATGTGCAGTGTGCAAGGAATAATTATTCCAAATATTTTTTGCCTAGTTAATGAAAGTGAACTTTCATGCAACTACACGCGGTGCATGTCGCATACATTCTGTCATGGCGATAAGGGAACTACTTCACTATGATTGTGCCCCCATCCCTCTATTACTCCTTTTTATGCGAAAAATAATAAATTGTGTGAAAAATAAATGAATATAAATGGGTAAACATTTTCATTGTATTCAACCAAAAAAAGCCTTTAATTGCTGAGTTGCTTCCTCTTTTTTCAGTGTTGTAGATTGCTATTTACCAAGGAGAGGCGTACCGTAGTTTCATTAGGAGGGGCCTGTATTATAACGTGTAAGCGATAGTATACACTTATCCACTGGCTGTGAGTGGGATAGCTCTTTTATCAAACCCGCGACAGGAACTATTCCCCGAGGGCTTGCCCGAGGGAAATAGTTCCTGTCAAGGGTTTGATGAAAGAGCTATCCCACTCACAGCCAGTGGATAAGCGTTTTATTATACTGATGTACATCATAATTTCTAAGGGTTGGATTTACCTGATACTACAGTTCGATAGTAAAAACATGAAAAAAAAATAATTATAAAAGTTTTGAACAAGTATTTATAGTCTGTCCCACCAAGCTATTGTCACCACTTTTTGCAACATATCTCAAAATATATAAATACCTTGGCCTTCAGCCTAGGTCCGACCGATAGATCATTTTTTTTCCAATTTTCCTCCATTTATCCGAACCCTCGAGTTCAACCGGTGTATTGACACGGCGGCAAATTCAAAGTCTACGGGGATTTAACATTGCCAAAATGGCCGTCACTTCGGAAGGGGATCCATCATTATTCGTGGATTTCCGTACTTTACCGTCATTGACGTAATGACGTAACACACTTTCGGAAATTCTCTGCACTTACGGACGTCCGGAAAAGCATACCGCCCGAGACTTACCAAGCACCTAATACACGTGTATTTTAAAATTAGTGATAAAATACGGAGTTTTAAGCATACATCATTTGCATATCAATTGACAGAAGAAGTTTAAAAGAGCTAAACACTGCGACCCATTTGAATTCATATACTCAAGGATTCGTAAGTTTGAATGTTAAAAACATTCGAGGCTGCAAAATATCAACCAATGAAGAGTGCCATGACTGCTTTGCCAAAACATGTAAGCGAATACGTTCTATAGAGTGTAAATGTAAACAAAATCTACAACTTTACCTTGCATTGAGTAAATCCCAAACACATATATAGTTCAATGTAAACACGATTAAACATCTTGTCACTTCTATACATGTCCCGTAAATGCACTTCCTGGATTTATATACTTATAACACTTATCACACCATATATCCACCTTTGTTAATACTTTTTGAATCTTTGTGCAAAACAAGACTTGTAGTCTGCATCAAACTACGTCACCAGAGGATTTTGACCTTGCCCTTCGAAAACTTCCTGTATCGGTATTAGGTAAATCCGGGCCCTGAGATTTTAAACATTTTATATCAAGTCTTTCCATTAATAAATGCCAGAATACCAAAGATCAAGGACACACTCAAACATGTACTCATGGAATACATTTTATTATTTTTTTTATTATGTCTGTAGATTTTGCATGAATATAAACTTTTAAAATATAACCAGGGATCTCTACTAACTATAAAGTATATAGGTCCCTGATATATAACACACACTTTTTAAAAAAAAAAATGTATATTTGCAGGAAATATAAATTCTTGTCGAATCCCTCTCATATTATTTTTTCCAAACATTAAGAAAAAAAAAATAATTAAAAACTATAGACAAAATTAAATAAGCATAAATAATACAAAACATTTTACAGCTGTTTTATTTGGAAACAAGAATTTAATTGTAGGATACAGAATAGCTAGCTGATGAAGGCATCAGACAGACCAGCACAAGCAAAGATGATTAAACCACCCAAAGTACCTGCAGATACATGTATATGGCCTTCTATAGTTTTTGAAAAATGAAAAACTGTGGAATCATTTTATTGTGGGGGGGGGGGGGATTAATCAGCTGTTAGTGGGCAGGCATTTAATTCAACTGGTTTGTGCAGATATAATTCATAAGGTTAACTTTAAAATACATTAAGTTAAAGATTCAATGAATTGACAAGTTGAAAAAATAAGTATTTGTGGGAATATAAATTAGTGGATATGTTTGACCCACCTATCCTCCTCCAAGAACAATGATGATTCCACAGTAAATGCTGCCAATTACTTTTTTTTAAAATACCAAATAATTGAGTTATGTGTCTAAAACTGACAAAGTAAATACTTGTTGAAGTTATGCTAATTTACATCTTCTTTTGTGCAAAGTAAATTCACACTGTAATAATTAAGGGTAAAACATACAAATTCAGAAGAAGAAATGAAAGTCAACTGCTCTGTGGTGATGTTGTTTATGGTTTGAAAGTCCCTTCAGCCTTGGTACAATAGAAAAGTCTTGACTCATATTCAACACAATGAAGCCAAGAATGAAGCTATGAATGAGTTGGAGAGTGGGTATCTTGTTTTTTTTTTATTTACACTCTTAACAGTTCTGTTGAAAATGGTTTCTGCCTTATCCAGTGTCCAGATCACTAAGTAGACTACCAGTTAATATTTGTTTCAGCCATCACTTTTGGTCTGAAATAGATAATAAAACACATCTTAAATGTTATTAAAATTCTTGAGAATGAAAATTTATGGTTAAGTAATTGAAGTGAAATTAAAGAATGAATTTCAATTCTACATGTACCAAGATACATGTAGTATAAATTATATACATATGGAAACTACAATTTTTATTTTCAGATTCCAGCCTGAAGTATGCAATTCAGAGAGGAAAGACATTTTAATATTTTATATATACATGTACATGTATAACTTACTAGTCCAGAAGATTCCTGAGACTCTGTGATTCACCCAATTACATGAATGCCTTCGAGTCTGGTCATCATAACAATGTACTCCATTTTTTTTAACCTTCAAAAAAAAAAAAAAAATTATGTAAATAAATATAAAGGCATAATCAAGTATACTTTACTTCTTTATTACAATTTGCTCATACACTGTATACAATATGCATGATCTTAGTTTCTGGCCTTTTATTTAGTACATGTATGCTAGAATACTGTACATAACTTTAATTTTACAAATGAATGTTTTGCTAAATTTTTCTTTTGGACATAAAGAATGGATGCGTACAAGGCGAAGATAATACCCCACTCTGAGAAAAGACATTTCTTAATTCTTAAGTTCATGATGTTATATTTCACAAAAATTGTATTGTCAATATCATCTTTTACACATTTGCTTCTTTTATTTAATTGAATAACTTATTGATTAGTATTTTTTATTTTCAATTATGAAGGTATGTGGAAAGAAAAAAAAAGAGCCGAAGGCTCAAGTGAGCTTTTCTGATCAAAGGGTGTCCGGCGTCTGCCATCTATAAACTTTTTTGACTTCTTCTCAAGAACCGCTGGGCCAATTTAAAACAAACCTGCAAATGTGACAAAGCATCCTTGGGTGAAGAGGATTTAAGTTTGTTCACAGGAAGTGCCATGCCTTCTTTCAAGGAGAGATAATGAAGAGTTCATGAAAATTTAGTGGCATCTTTAAAAATCTTCTCAGGAACCACTAGCTAGGCAAGAAAAGATGAAAATTATGTAAAAGCTTCATTACAAATTACATTACATGTACAATCAAGTTTATTCATATCATAACCCCGGGGAGGGGGGGGGGCACAAGAGGGGGTCGAAGTTTTATGTAGGAATATATGGGAAATGTCTTTAAAAATCTTCTTCTCGAGAACAGCTTTGCCACTATTAGCCATATTAATTCAGAAGCAACCTTCGGTAATGTAGAATCAAGTTATCCTCAGGTAGTATAGATTCAAGTTTGTTCAAATTAGGGGGGTGGGAACACAACAAAGGGTCAAAGTTTCGCATAAGAATATATAGGAATCATCTTGAAAAAAAATCTTCTGTTCAAGAACAGCAAAGCCATGATTAGTCATGTTATTATAGAAGCATCCTCAGGTAGTGTAGATTCAAATTTGTTCAATTTTAGGATGGGTAGGGTGGGGCCACCAGGGTTCGAAATTCACTATATACAACTCGCAAAACACGAGTTAGAATTCCCAAATTGCGAGTTGAAAATTAGGTAACTCACAAAAACTTGCGAGTTGATTTTTTTTTTTTTTTTGCATTGAAACTGTAGCAAAATTATATAATATGACAGAACACAATACTTTTGATTTAAATCAGTAATTTAAATAAAAGTCACACTGTAGTTGTATTTTGTGTACTGTACAGTAGTTACTTTTTCCTTAAGTTACATGTATTTAATTTATATAAATTTAACTTTATATGAAAATTGCGAGTAGTCTTATAAAATTGCGAGTTCACTTTGTTGGTACTCGCAATTATTTGCGAGTTGTAATTTTAGGGAGTTTCTAACCCTGGGCCACAATGAGCGATGAGCGTTTTACATAGGAATACATGGGGGGGGGGGGGTCTTTAAAATTCTTCTGTAAAGAACAGCAAAGCCATGATTAGTAATATTGATATGGAAGCATCCTGAGGTAGTGAAAATTTAAGTTTGCCATTGACATTACTAACAACTTTTTTTTTTATAAATGTAACTCTTCCTTGAACTTTGAAAATTGTAATATATCTCACAGCAGGAGATAGTCCTGTATGCTCTCTTTCTTTATTGTTTGAACAAAATGGGTTAACTATGGGGTAGATGTAAGTCAATGAATTTCAAATTATGAACTTTAAAGAAATACCCCCCCCCCCCCCCCCCAAAAAAAAAAAAATAATAAAGATTTTTTTTTACAATACTGGTGAAAGAAAAAAAAAAGAAATCTCAAGGGTTGTATACCAGGGAAACTTGCAGCATTACCATATTATGAATTCCAACTTAACAAAAAATTGTTAGTGAAAAAGAGGGGGACTGAGGAACAACCAAAAAAAAAAAAATCACACTGTCTTTCACATGAAGGGATGAAATGTAACTGCAAAGTTAGTACTGGAAGTGTGAATATTTCAAAATGGGAGTATTTGGGGCATGCCCCCTCCCCTGGAAAGTTTAGGATTAACGTAATAATTTGCATTCTGAGAGCTAATCTAAGTTCATTTATTTTATAATAAAATGCAGCATGCTTACTTTATCCTCAACTTAATGTATATTTAATCGAAAATTTTCTGTAACTAAAAGGGGGAAATTTGACATTTTATTCATCAGGTGAAAGGATTGTTTACAATGAATTCTGTGGACCAACTGTTGCGTTTTAGATATGTTCCCTGTGACTGAAAGAGAAAGTAGACCTATCATAAAAGTCATTACCATTATAGATCTACTGAAAGTTTTCGTTTCCCCCCACTAGGCCTACTGTGCAGATATGCATTGGGCGCTTTCGCCGAATAATGCTTGATTTTGACAAATCATTAGCACTTGAAAACATTCTTTTGTGGGTGTACTTTCAGAAGTAAAAAAAAAAAAAAAAACTTACGTTTTCATCGAAGGAAGCTGTAAATTACACATCATGTCAGCAACATCCCCTTTATAGAGCAGTGCGTTATCCACAACTTGTACTGCATTGAATTCGGATTATTTTCTCTCAGTTTATGAGAAAACTCGTCAAATATATTTGAATGCAAAACAATACTTATATTTTTTACCAAAACACACTGAATTGCTTTCGTTGAATTTTTAGGATTTTTTGTAATTTTAATTTGGCAAGAACGACTACTCCCTCGATAAACTGGTTTCCTGCCCCGTGATCTTGACGCTAATGGACGAGTTTACCATGTTAAATCCCCGTAGACTTTGAATTTGCCGCCGTGTCAATACACCGGTTGAACTCGAGGGTTCGGATAAATGCAGGAAGTTTGGAAAAAAAATGATCCATCTCTCGAACCTAGGTTGAAGGCCAAGGTATTTATATATTTTGAGATATGTTGCAAAAAGTGGTGACAGTAGCTTGGTGGGACAGACTATAGAATAAGATAACACTGTTAGAATGAGCTGAAATCCTGATGACGTCACAATGCTACTGAAGTAAGGATGACATCATAAGTCTATAGATTGATTACAGGAAATCAAACTTGGCGGCAAAACTTGCATGAAAATTTTCCGAGGGGTGGATAGCAAAAACTATACCCCGGGGTATAGTTTTGCTTTGTGTGGAAATTTTGAGACTATAAAGATAGTTAGTTTACCTTCTTAACTTTATATAGGAAACATTTTAACAGAAGTATAATAAACTATTTTGTTATAACTTTACTTGTGATATCTAATATGTATAGTACTGTATCCCAGTCACTTCGTAAGTTTTCTTGGTATGTTTATATTTGCACAAATAATGGAAACCATATCAAGTTTCAAAATAAGTAACCTTTTCTAATGCATAGGGATGAGGTAATTAAATCATTTACCTTATTATTCGTATTGTTTAAAGGATCGATCACTGTTCGTCATCTTCGCATTTTCATTCAAATACATAAAGATCGAATTTGAGAACACTTGCAAAGACCATAGCTATGTTATTATACAGTTAAAGTATATCATTGAAGGAGTTAGCAAGATTCCAGTTCCCCAAGGCCAGGACTATTTCCCGAGGCGAAGCCGAAGGAAATAATCCTGGTCGAGGGGAACTGGAATCTTGCTAACTCCCGCAATGATATATACTTTTAACTGTTTTAATATACCGATACAAACGTAAAATTTAGAGGATTCAGATAGCGTGATATCAAAGCAGGAATTACAAGTAGCTCACTGAACTAAATACGGGAATTAGTCCATTCATATATCATACCAATGTAAAAGTAAAATCCAGAGGATTACGGATAACCTGGAATTAGCTTTCGATAAATAACATTTCGAAGCAGAGATTAGCTCACTTGACTAACGCACGGTCCATAGTCCATTCATAACGATTTCTAGGGAATTAGTCATATCTAACAATCTAATTTTATATAGGGATAAAATCAGTAGAGGTATAATAAACTGTATTAAAAATTATTTTAAAGAGAGAGAGAGAGAGAAAGAGAGAGAGAGAGAGGTATGAAGAGTGAAGTGTATTCAAGACACCGAATTCAGAGAATACTAATTAATGTTTGATATATGGTATCTTTTGATCTCTGCGTCTAAAAGAGTGAAAAAATAAATGTCAAATTATACAATGATAAATATCCCTTAGATTGCAATACTCATTATTTGTAATTAGACACTAGATGATATAAATAAGATTGTTAATTAGTGCTCAGAAGAAAGATATCATTAAAATAGCGCTGGAGAATTCGTCGGGAGGTTGGTAAGTCATCTTCCATATTTTCGTCAAAGGCAAAAATTAAAAAGTATGAAAGCTGAAAAATAATTTCATTTAAGATAATTGGTCACGTTTTCTATATTCCTGCGAAGAATGGATCCCTTTGATCCTAGTTGATTATCTAAAATTTCTAGATTCTTTATAGTCATTAATTATTAAATGCGTGTTTTTGCAGAGAGTTAAGATTAACAAAAAAAAAAAAAAAAATAAATAAATAAATAAAAAAAAAAAAAAAAAAAATCCATAAACAGAACAAAGAATACATTTCTACCGTTATACCTCTGTTTTCTCTAGAAATCTCGAAAAATTTTAAAAGAATTGTGCTGTTTGTAAAATTCTTGCATGACTATCATGAAAGAAAAATTTTCAATACAAATCTTTACAGTGTTTTACATTGCATTTAGCATTGTCGAGTCTCGATTGAAATTCACAGACATATATCTTATGTAACACATTCATTGATGACACTAACATTTTAACAATCATGAAATAAAAAAAATAATAATTCTAAATCTATTTCAATTGGAATTTAGACAAAATTTTGTATGTTTACTGGTCGTGCGCAATAATAACAGTTTGTGAGAGAATGGTCATTGAAATTACGCATTAGCATTGAATCATATGCTGCCATTCTATACACATTACCGGTAGCTACTTTGACAAATGATAAACGAATTTGTATGTAAAATGCTTCTTTTTTGTACATATATACAAGTAAAATGCCTTGTTTCAAGTATTGGACTCAGTTAAAACAGATATGTGGCGTTATTTGTTGCTGATTGTGTTTTTGGTGGGCCAAATCGTGGAGAGCCAAAAGTCTTCGAAAAAAGCAGGTATACATGCAATGGGTTTTTCTTATAAATTTGTATTATTAGAATGTGTTAAGTAAATTGAAAAAAAAAAAACATAGAACAAATGTCAAGAATACTTTTTTTCTTCAAAATTAATCGAATTTATTTGGAACTTGGAAAGATTTATGTTATGGTTCCATTCTATCGACTTTGTTCTTCTGCATTTATACAGGGCTTGTTTTTCATGGTATAGGTTTGTTATTTGTATCTCTTCCTTTTTAAATGCCTGAAATAATTTGAATCCTGGAAATCTGATCCTCGGTACATTTTTTTTTTAAGCGCCTCCTGAACCTTTGGAACCCACTGAGGCCCCCGAACTCCCAGAGGGAACATCTCCACCGAGTCCAGTCGGAGGAAATAAACCCGGGACACAAAAATCATCGGCAAAGGGATCCGGTATGTTATAGAAATATAGTTTATGCATGTGGGACTTATCATGCAGATAAATAAGTACGAAAACACAGCAAAATATTTCAATAATTGTGATGCTCAATTCAATTATCAGCTCA
This sequence comes from Saccostrea echinata, assembly GCF_033153115.1. NCBI lineage: Eukaryota > Metazoa > Mollusca > Bivalvia > Ostreida > Ostreidae > Saccostrea > Saccostrea echinata. Next base: position 40,020,872 of record NW_026889778.1, read on the forward strand.
ATAAGGTAAAACTGCAAAAGCAATAAAGATTTAAAGTAACACATAACCATGAAATGGAATGAATGATATAAAATGCATACTTTTACATCTCCACAATATAATGAAATAGGAGCCCCCTTCGATCTCTCTCTCTCTCTCTCTCTCTCTCTCCTGAGTTAAACTTTCTTCTAAAACATCAAACCAAATTTACTTTAATCGAAATGTCATAATCAACAAAAGCACTTTCTCAGACCAACATTTGGAACATTTAGTTGCCGGTGCACCTGTCCTAGATGCAAATGGCGAACCTATAGAACCACCAGAACCTACAGAAGCACCCGAAATCACGACCAAACCAGTGGTGCCAGGCGCCAGCAATGTGGATGGAGGTAGCAACACAAAAACAGCAGCAGCCAAAACTGATAAAGCAACAGCAGGCGGGTCCAAAAAAGAAGCAGCAGGCGGATCCAAAAAAGCAGCAACCAATGCCAGTTCTTCCCCAGCAGCAGGTAAAGTCGGTACATGTATGTACATATTAAAGCATTTAGATATTTTTCTGTTTTTAATCTTTGTAATCAATGCAGAGCATAGATCACGTTACAGTAAGATTCAACATTTCGAATTCGTTTTCTCAATGTTAACACGTACAAACCTAGTACATATGTGTGATTTAAAATTAAAAATGTAGAAAAAATATATAAAAATTGGAACTCTTTCATAAGCTAAGTGAAGTGATAACATTAATTCTATTGTCTCGATTTTCTCCAGCAAATGACAAGATGTATTTAGATCAAGTTAAAATGTGTAGTGAGGAGAAAATGGTAAGAAAAATGTACGAAGTATTATATCTACATCTACATGTACAAGCGCTTATTTCACCCAAATGAAAATTTAAAAGCTCTTCGCTTTTGTCTTTCATTAATATACAATTCTCAATTGTTAATGAGTACATTAGACATATACTCATTAACAATTTGTAAATTTATGCATGTAGCTTCAATAGCGGACAGTCCGAAAAGCAGGAGAGGTGGCGCTAAGTACATGTTCTTTTTTGAAACCAACGATGGATCTTGAACTTTAAAGAAAAATGGGAAGGCTGGGACTGATACCTGTATACTTAGTTGAAAAAAAGATAGCTTACTTCGAAACATAAATAGCAAGCAAATGAAACCAGTTGGGGTTGGCGGGGGGGGGGGGGGGGGGTTACGCAAAATGTTTCAATTCAGAGAGTAATCATCCTTATTTTTACAGTCATTTTTATGCTTTTTTCTATATTATGTATACATTATGTGAACACACACTTCGGCAAACGGAGAATATAGGGTCGGGGGTCTAACCCGAGGCACATGTCAATCTCTCATTTAACAGAGCTTTCATTTCATTGCAGGCCATTACTGATTAGAGGAATATAAAATGAAATAGACATTCTTTCTTTCTTTCTTTTTTTTTTTTTGTAAATAGCTTGTGTTTGAGATAAATTAACAAAGTCAATGCGAAGATCATGAAAAAACTTTCGATTTTTTTTTTAAAAAATAGGAATTTTTAAAGAACCATAATTGAATTCAATAAGGCTGTACAGTTGCGCGTGATAGGTTTCAGCATGCTATAGATCGTGGTATTGCAATTTTTGTTCAAAACAATAAGGATAAAGAATATATTATGTAAAATGGAGCCATTTTTACCTTGTGTAGTTAATTGTGTCAAATTTGGTGAAAATTTGACCTATGGTGCTAAAAGATTTTTTTTCATGTTATTAGCATCAACAACTGAGCCGCCTGAGCCAACCGAAGCACCGGAACCTGGAGCTGGGACCAGTGGCACAAAAGCTGGAGGTAAAGTAGCCAAGAAAGGGGGCGCAGAAGCAGGGACGGGCGGATCCAAAAAAGCAGCACCAAAGGATGCTTCTCCAGCAACAGCTAAAGCCGGTAAGTGTAATATCCCGTATATATATTTTGTGTTTTTAATGTTTTGCCTTAACCACTATTCAATGTATAGCTTAACCCCATTGCATGCAGCAAGATTTGTCATTTCCTTCTGTCAAATAATAAACTTTTTTGCTGGAATTTAAAAAAAAAAACATTTAGAACTGAGGTGATCACAAAAATATGTATTGTGCTGATGTTCATCAGCAATGTCAAAACGTCTTTTGATCCAGTTGACAATCAAGATGTCGGGAAGAATATGGTAAGAAAATAAGGTATTGTTTACCACTAGGCCACCTTAAAAAGGGGCTATAGCTACAGGCCAATTGAAAACAAAACTTATTAATGGTTGTATCCCCTGAAAAATATCGTCTGATTAACTTTTTCCTGCTTGTCAAAATTTTTTGTCCAAAACAATTCCCCTGAAAATTGCATCCTATGGGCCTGCATCTGGACTTCGTTGAAACCAGTGGTGGACGCAAAAAATTTTTTTTTGTTTAAATGAGAAAAATATGAGTGAGGGTTGCATGACTGCATGTAGTACTTATCGTTGAAAAAAAGCTCAAATTAATCTCATTCAACAGATGAGCTCTTATATCTTACAAACCACCAGAAGCCCCCCTCCCTGCTTTGTATTCTTTATCAATACAGAGTGAAACGACCCACAGAGGTCAAATCGCGAGAACATTTGTAACTTTTAAATAACTATTGGAGTGATTTGTTCAAAACACAAAAAAACTATAAAAATAAATAAATTTAAAATAAAATAAAATAGATGAAGAATATGGCCAATCGAGCCCTAATTATCTTGTAGCATTTTTTTTTTAGCAAAGTTTGTTGAAAAATTGACTGTGCCAGGTGCTAAAGTTTTTTTTTATGCCCCCCCCCCCCTCGAAGAAAGGAGGGCATACTGCTTTGGTGCTGTCTGTCGGTCGGTCCACCAACAGTTTCCGTTCATTTTTTTTCGCAGAAGTTCTTTTTCTTCGCAGAAGTTGCACATACTGAAATGAAATTTGATATACAGATTTATCATAAGAATATCTAAGTCAAGTTCTGTTTTGGGTACGATCGAGCAATTTTTGACAGAGTTATGCCTCTTGGACTTAGGAAAATTCCAATTATTTCCGTTCATTTTCTTCGCTGAGGTTGCACATACTGGAATGAAATTTGGTATACAGATTTATCATAAAAATATCTAGGTAAAGTTCTGTTTTGGGTACGATCGAGCAATATTTGACAGAGTTATGCCCCTTGGACTTAGGAAAATTCCAATTATTTGGGGGAGGGGGGCATAAGTGTTTCACAAACATCTCTTGTTTTGATTGTTTTTCAGCACCGACAACTGAACCGCCTGAGCCAACCGAAGCACCTGAACCTGGGACTGGAACCGGAAGTAAGGGGGGCAAGAAAGGGGCGCAGAAGCAGGGGCCGGCGTAGAGGCAGCTAGTGCGGAAGCTTCAGTCTAAACATCTTTAATATGAAAGGGGCAACGCTAACGAAGCAAGGGAACTTCTATACCCGAGGAAGAACAGCGCAATCTAAAATGTCCAATTTTACTTAATTAAGTTTGATGTAAAGAACTTTTCACAATTTTCTTGTAAGATAACATTCATTACTGTGTCTCAGTCATTTTGAAGTAATGAGTATGTCATAGAAGATCTTTTCCAAGATCGCAGCTGGGAGAAATTAAAAAAAAAAATAAATCATTCACTGTAATTTATTTTTCTGCAATGATAGATTTATGATAGATTAATTAATCGGTCAAATACTGGACGACTTTAACTCGACCAGTGTCGACTTCTCCCACCCAGACTTTATCAGAAGAGTCGACATCAATTCCACAAACTCCAGAGAAGTCGCAGTTGTCAATGTAGCAGAGAAATTGTCGATCTTTGTCGACCACGTGAATACAATCATTGTCGCCGTCAGCTATAAGGATTTGGCCTTGACTGTCGGTAGCAATGCTGCAGGGAAAGAACGTATCGTATTTCCTTGGAGACATGACGTTGCTGTAGGTGAATTTGAATTTTCCCTCTTGATTTACTACAACAACGGTATTGGTTCCATGGTCGGATACGCAGATGTCATGGTTGATAGCATTTTCTGCGATAAAGGTCGCATATTTATACAGAGTTTCTCCCCTTTCGTCATACTGTATGACCTTTATCAGTTTTGGCTGTAGTGTTTCTAATGACGAAATTCCTTGATTTTCGTCATCCTTTCTCTTGATACCATACTTCATTACTTTGCTGCGTCCTTCTAGGTCGTTGTACAAAGTAACTAGAATTCCGTCCCCTGACGTCGTACAAATTCCCTGCGGTCTCCAGCCCTCATATCGTAAAATCACTCTCGTTTTCCCGGATTTAATGATATTGACTGTTCGTTCTATACTGTCACAGTACAGAAGTTCTCCTTGTTTACTGACCGTTAAATCGTGGGGGACATATCCTGAGGTTGTGTAAACAACTTCCTTTGCATTTCCGTCAAATGTCAATGCGTGTGATGTTTTTTTGGTTCCCGCTAATCCAAGCTTCGCTCGTGTCCTGACAACTCACCCTTTGGACGTGTTCGAAAGTGCTCTCTGTGGTTGAATTCAATTTGGGCATCAACAAAAAATCTTTCTCTACCGTTAATGGGATCTTTTCTTCATTGTACTTTAAAGAAGTTTCCTTTTTGTCATCTTTTGTCGAAGTCTCTAATCTCCCGAACAGATTACATAGCTCGTCAGTCGTGAGTTTAACTCGCCAAAAATCTGGGACAGAAACGCTAAATTCGGATTTCACTTTTCTGAATCTCTCCATCTTTGAATTATACAAGAGCGCCTGTTCAACATTACTTGATTGCATAAGCCTTTTGTTCTCCTTGATTAATTCTTGAATTTCATCCAGCAAACCTGTCGATTCCGAAATGCTATTCTTCAGTGTATCCAAGGACTCTCGTTCCATCTTTTCTGCTTCGTCTTCAAACATTTTGGTTACGACATCCACCATTCGATGCACTTTCTGTCCATGTTTCTTTATGGCTGATTTCACAATCTGGTATTCAGGTGCAAGAGTCGACATACGCAATTCCATTCGAGAAATAATATTTTGGTATCTAGGAACAAATTCCATTTCTAAATCGTTTGTGTCTTGCTGAATAAGATCCAATTTAGACTTAAATACCTCCATCAAATCTTCGATATCATGGAACTTATGGAAAGTCGTTATGCATTTCGAACACACCGCAGTGTCACACGTTTGGCATTTTAGCTCACATTTTGAATTCCGATGAAACTTACATACAGGAAGTGCTGGCTCTGATTTCCGGTGAACAAAAGTTACAATTTCATGTGTAGTTTGGGTTTTAGACACGTGTCTTGATACACAATGACCGCATAGTTTGACGTCACATTTGTTGCATTGAAGTTCCACGGAGTTTGAACAGAGATCACATTTTATTACATCCTGGGCACCTCTGAAATCCTCTAAGACTGCAATGTCTTTTGTTGCGGATGCTATAGCCATGAATTAAGTCTGACTCCTAAACACCTTGATAAAAAACAAGAAAATTAATATCATTAATTTTCCTACCGAAAGCTTTTCGTCTATTTCATAATATAATCGTGCCATTTTTAAGATGCGTAGATATATTCATCTGCATAAACAATGTATGCATGAAGCATACTGTAGCGGAAAAAGTTATGTAGATTCCATAAGGAACATAATTCTGATGAAAAATTCTACTTGATAAAATCAAATTAGAATTCATTAAATCTACCAAATCCTTTTAAATCTACCAAATTTTTTTTTTAGTGTATCAAAAACAAACTTACGTTATATGTGTGGGCGAGGCAAAGTCTCCTGTGTTTACGTATAGCTATTCAATGTCCCTCAAGCTAAATTTCCTAAATAATAATCCACTTAACTTAGCACAACGCTCATGAACAATCCCAGTTTTATTTAATGGTGTAGTTTCCTGATTGATGGTTAACTTGCATTCAGAATACTTAAACTATATGTTTTCGTTCTTTCCTCACTTCCTATTCGAGTAATACATCGGTGGATCTATATAGAATACAAAATGTCATGCGATTGGATCACAGCGCTCACCTGAAGAAACCTTTATCACGGGACGATGTGTAATTTACTAGAAAGTACTTACAATGTTCATAAAATGAAAAAAAAAATATCTACACACATTCATGATGTCAGTGCATTGCTTTGTGATTACAGAGTATATGAAAAAAATATTTTGTAAGCAAAAAAAAGTCACTTTGACACTTGAGTATTAAAAAGTATATTTCAATATACTCTCTTAGACGTACGCTTCCTGCATGTAATATATGTACAAATTTCTTGTGCTGTGGAGTCATGAAGTTACTTTAGTATTAACAAGAGGTCCATGGGCGACAACACTCACCTGAGTCACTATAGCCCTGCTGTTGTTCATCAGCAGATTTCCCCCCTCCATATTCCTATGTAAAACTCAGACCGCCCATTGTGGTTCCCTACAACCCCCCCCCCCCCCCCCCCACACACACACACGGCATGATTTGAACAAACTTGAATCTACACTGTCTGAGGATGTTTCCATATAAATCATTGCTTTGCTCTTCTTGAAAAGATTTTCCCTATATATTTCTTTGCAAAACTTTGATGGCCCATTTTAATCGGCTCCTCCCTACCCTCCCCCCGGGGGGGCATGATTTTAACAAATTTGAATCTACACTAACTGAGGATTTTTCCATGTAAATATGATTAATCATGGCTTTGCTGTTCTTAAAAGGATTTTTAAAATATTTTCCTATATATTTCTATGTAAAACTTTGATTGCCAATTGTTGCCCCACCCTACCCCCAGGGATATGATTTGAACAAATTTGAATCTACACTCTCTGGGGATGCTTCTACACTACATAATGATGCTTTCACGTAAGTTTCATCTATTCTGGCCCAATGGTTCTTGACAAGATTTTTAAAGATGCCACCGAATATTTTCACTAATTCTTAATTATCTCCCCTTAAAAAAAGGTGTGTCTCTTCAGTTGAACCCAAAGATGCTCTGTGGCAAGTTTCTTTGAAATTAGCTCAGTGGTTAACAAGAGGTCAAAAATGTGAAAAATTTACAGACAGCACAGGACAGACAAATCCATGTAGATGGATGGACACTGTTTAATAAGAAAAGCTAACTTGAGCCTTCAGCTTTCCTGAGCTAGCAAGAGGCCCATGGGCCACAATGCTGACTTACGTAAAAATTGGCCCCGCTGTTCTTCACCAGACCCCCCCCCCCCCTTGTAATACTTCATTGGCCCCAATTTGAACAATTTAGAATCTACACTACCTCAGAAGACTTCCACATAAGTTTCAGCTTTTCTGGCCCCGTGGTTCTTGAGATTTTTCCTATATATTTCAATGTAAAATTTTGATTCCCTATTGTGGCCCCACCCTATCTCCAGGAGCCATGATTTGAACAATTTATAAATTACACTTTTCTAGCCCAGTGATTCTTGGGAAGACAATTTTAATGAACCCATCCTATTTTTTTCTTTTCTTGATTATCTCCCCTTGGAAGGGGGCTTGGCCCTTCATTTTAACAATTGAAACTCCCAAGGATGCTTTGTACCAACTTTGGTTAAAATTGGCCCGGTGGTTTTTATAAGAGGTTGAAAATGTGAAAAGTTTACAGATGGACAATGGGTGATCAGAAAAGCTCACTTTGAGCTTTCAGCCCGGGTGAGCTAAAAAGTATTTTCAATATACTTTCTTAGACCTAAGCCAACTGAGCACTATAAATGTTTCATGCCCTGTCTAGTTACTTCTCTTGATATGATATACTCTTGGTTTCATCAAGAAAGAATTTCTTGTGTTTCATTTCATACTGTTCCTTCCAGAGATATAACCCAGAAACCTTGTCCAAATGACCCAGAATCAATGTGACCCTTGTGTCATAAGCAAATATGTATGCAGTTGTAACACCAAGTGTTCCCATTGCTTGGTTATCACTTAGTAAACTACTGTCATAATGCCCCTGCAGGCAGCCAAAATTTCAAATGCAATATTTAGTTTTAAATTTGTATTCGAACTTGACCTGTATTTTCTGCCAAAATACCAGCATATGCAATTTCAACCTTATACATACATCCCTACAAAAGTTAGCAAAAACTGAAAATTTCTTATTTTTTCTAAGTTCAAGTTGAGTAAACTAAATAAAGTGAAACACGTGGGTCTGATCATGACCCAGACACATTTTTGGGACAGGTGATTTATGTAGACAACCACAGCAATATATTTTTTCAGGCCTAATGAAGTAAGACACTTTCTTTGTAACAAAGCTAAAATTTACAGGTATATGGAACACAGCTGAATTAACATACAGAACAAACCAAAAAACTGATGTTAAAATCTTAAAGATTTTATTTGATTCAACAATGCTTTGAAAACAAAAAAAAAAAAATTCAGGTAGCACACGTATCGGACAATAATCATAATTAAGCTTCTTGTTAAAACACAATTAATCCCTGTTACAATCCTTAAAAAAGTATAATGTGCGGAAAAAAAGGGGAAGATTTCGACGACAATCCTATCAAAACAAATAAAAAGAAAAATATCTCTCACTCTTGCCTACTAGCCGATACCAGTAACAATACAAGCTAGTATATATACAGATATATAAAATTAAAAAAAAAATCTTTTACAATAACTTTTACAATTTTTGATTGTGTATTTACTGCAAAAATTATAATACATGAAGACCAACTTGACCAGAATCGATGATTAGAATCTCTAAATATATATAAATATACTCTTAGATATATATTTGAAATATTAAATCAACAGATTATTATTATCCATAAAATTAATAGTCATTTTATATATATTAACCTGCACCAAGACTTCACCATTAAACAAATAATAAAATTTTATTAAATGAAATTTTATATATTTTTGTTCAGTAGTAAATATGTAATACAGATTTTTTTGTTTATTGGTAAATACTTACAAATACAAAATGAAAGTGAACACCACAAAAAACTTATTCACAATTTTAGAAATAATATTAAAACATCTTGGAAGGTACTGTATGTCACCTAATCAAGAATATATATTCCAATTACTGTAAACAAGTGTAAAATATTCTCAGTTTTTGAACACTTACTCAGGCATATCTGAACTAACTCAAACAAGAACTGAACTACTCAAACAAGATGACCTCAATTGCATGCTTCAGCATAAGTAAGTTATACATGTACTTTAATCTCCAGTATTTGTAAAAAAAAAAAAAAATAAAAATTACAAAAAAAAAAAAAAAAAAAAAATACAACTGGAATTTTATTCCATACAATATATACCATTCTTGCATCCTTATCCAACTCTAATTAGGAATACAAGATTGAATCAAATGCATTATGCTTATATATATATATCTAACTACAACTTCAGATTAAAAATGCATATAATTTCATGTCCTGCAACATATAAATATAAAAATTAGTTACATCATCCACTATCTTTAAGGAGACAAAATTCAAAATTAAACATATTTTCTAAGATTAATAAATTTATCACTTATTATTTGAATGAGAGAAAAAAAATGTCTGACACTACAGTTACCATGTTTAGTTATAAACTGAGACAAATAGACTTTCCCATAAGTTGGCCGTAACTGAAGTTAACAAATATTAATACCCTTTATATATGAACTACTCCGACATGGACAACAGAAGGGGTAAAACATCACAAAACAAACGGTAGACTATTATGCAACACTTACAGCACCATCAACAGTGTGTGTGTATATGTGTGTGTGTCTGTTTGTATGTGTGTACTATTTAGTGCACTCAGGGTTATTTTTGCCTAGTATTATTCTCACTCTTTCACACTTACAAATAATCTTTCCCCACTTGTGATGAGGGCGAAAAATAAAACTGGGTCGAAAAATTTCCCTGGTGTACAGTACATTTTATTAACATGTTTTTGCCAGGGTTTATCTTTATTCTTTCTCAGATAGAGTACTGGCCTGCGACAATCACTCATGTATGAAATATCACTTGTTAATTCTAACAGGGAAAACTAATTCTAGAGAGTAAATAAAAACATTAAACACTTACACAGTAGCATTAAATACAGCAATACATAGAACAGTTTTACGTAACCACTCACAAAAGTAAAACACACAATGTTTCACTGCAATAAATAGCTTCATACCCTGGATGAGTTTAAAAAAAAAAAAAAGGGCAGATTATGAATCACTGATGTACATGTACGGTTAATAGTAAGCAAATTTGTTAAATATTAAATGATCCCCCCTTCTCTTCAATCCTCATTCCCCCCTCCCCCCCAAACTATTTATACTGGCAGTCATGTAAACAGGACATTTTTAATGTTGGATAAATTGAACTTGCAAATGCATACATCATGCTTTTCATGAGCTAAATGAATTCCTAGGACAGTGGGAAGCTCGAAATAATAAGTAGCCATTGTTAAGGTATTCAATAATTTAGAAGTATGTTATTTTATCAGATCTCAGAAGCACCAGTGTTAAAATATGCATAACATTGCATTCATATTGCAAGAAAGGGATAGCACCTGGATCCTAATTAATGCACCAATTGTCTTCCGTGCCTTTCATCTTTTAAAAAAAATTCCACGGGGACTTCTTGAAAGAAGGAAAGATATACAAAAAGATATACAATAACAAGAAAAGCTACAATAATAAGACAACACTGACCTTCCACAAACATTCAAAGTACACATTTTTTTTGGCCAAATAATGCTTATATTTGGCACTACAGGAAACTGGTCCTGCTTCTATGTGAAAAAGGGTGGGTAATAACATCATAATTCTAAATTTATAATTCATGTTAAAATTTATTTATGAGTGTAACACCTTTGACCTTATTAATATTTGATTGAATCAAGGTATAATTACAACAAAAATCACTCAAAACATATAAAGCAATGGAGATATATAAGACATGAATTACTTAAAATATAACAGAAAATTTACAAGTATCAACTGCATGACTATTTTTTTTACAATTAGGATTTCACAAATATGCAAAAAATGTTCACCTCTTTTCTGAACATAAATACCAATAATTTACTACCACCGGTTTTTCTCAGAACAGATGTGCATGTGTGACCCACAATAGTACCTGCTGCTTCTTTACATATAACCAAATATAGAACTGAAATATATACTTAAAATATAATGATGAATATGTCTGATGTTCCCCTACTGGAATACCATAACTTTAAAGATACTAACAATATACCCATGTAGTATATATTAAACAAGAATAAAGCATATGTATATATATTACAACAACAATTATAACACTTTTAAAATATATATAACCTTTTTTTTCATTAAAAAAAAATGCAGTAAAACTATTGTTTTTTCCAATGTTAACAGGGATTTGATATGCATTCATAGTTGAAATTTTTTTTAATATAATTAATTTCAAGACAAATAATAATTTTTTCCCCATGCAAATTCAAGAGGGAGTCCATTCAAGTATAGACAGGAAGTGAAATTCTAGCCCCCCACCCCTTTTTAAATTAGTTTAATAATTTAGGTTAAATTTGTATGCTCTAATACCTGACTTTCCAAAGCACATTTCATTTAAGTGGATTGAAATGCCCTAATCAGATGATGTGTATTTCTTCCTATTTTTCCTTAAACAAATTTGAATGAAAGCATTATAATTTTCAAGAGAGAACATAGGGAAGATAACTCTTATTTTCTGGTTTAAATTCATTCATATTACATTAATAAATAGAATGCATTTTGTTATGATTTGCTCATCAATAGAAAATTTAAAATTCCACTTTTTTTAACATTGTTTCACCAGCATTATTGCAAAACAAAAGTTTTTGAGTTCCTCCATTCCAAGAAATATCTGATTTTAAATATACACCCTCTTAGATCTGTTCGTTTATAGTTTTCTGAACTACTGTATCACAAATGTGTTTGAAAACAGAGATGAATACATGCACTATGATTTTTAAAAATTTGATGTTCAATATTCATAATCTATTTCTTCAACAAAACGATGGAAACAACATTTCTTTTCTTGGAAAAAACAACAAAAATAACAACAAACAAGGGGATGACTAGATATCTGTTGGACTTCTATGAAAAATCCTTTTGAAGGGTTACCATGGAAATCAAACAAAGCAAATTTAAACAAAAAATATTTCAAAAAAATCGAAAACAAATACATAGTACTTCATTCATCATTAAAATTCAACATCTATAATGCAGGATCCTTACATTGTATCATCCAATTCATTTTAAACCATTTTTTTACGAAAATGCCACTTTTGCTAATGACCCTGATATCCTATGCCCTTGACATCCTGACCCCTGTTTAATGATCAATGGCTGCATCATCTTCTGTGTCGTCAGGCTGATCTTCTGTGAAGGCTTGGACGATGTCGGATTGCTGGCGGTGGTATTTTTTGATCTTGTCCACAGGTTTGGGGTCAAGGTCAATGATCACCACAGAGAACTGATACTTCCTGCCACAGCTGTCCGTTAGCACCATGTCCTCATTCTCACTAGATAAAAACAGAAATCAGAGTTACCAATGATGAGCCGAATTTAAGTAGAAAAAATAGAGAGTGTCCAACAAATATCAATTTAGCAAGAGTTACTTCCCACTGGTTGCAATATTGGAGGTCAACATGCCCAGATTCCTTCATCATTTTAATAAACTTGTTTGTACTGGCCATTGAGGTGTATAACACTTACTTTTTCTGAAGAATATACATTTAAAGTCTCCTTTAATTCCTAATTTTCATAAAGATTTCCCCCCCTATATTCCTGCCACATTTTAATTTGGTTCATCAAAAAAGAAAATTCACTGGGTTGACCTCCAAAATGGACTAAGTCAAAGGGAAGCTATGAAAACTACCTATAATACTTTGTGAAACAGTTTTAAGAACTTCACTCAAGATAAAATATTACATGTACTTTATCCCTGAGAAGAGCTTGGGCAAGGCTATAAAAGATGAATGATATCCGAGTCACTTACATATTCATGTTTGGAGAGATCTGCTGCATAGCCACCATTATAGAACAGTCCTGGGCAGTCTTAGATATGTTGTGTCTCTTTACCTTCAATACAAAGTACTCAATAGACAAAGTACTCAAAAGACAAAGTACTCAATAGACAAAGTACTCAATAGACAAAGAACCCAATAGACAAAGTACTCAATAGACAAAGTACTCAACAGACAAAGCACTCAATAGACAAAGTAATCAATAGACAAAGTACTCAGTAGACATGTGATCCATGAGTAAGAAACCAACATTTACAATCATTTTAAGGTATTGTTAAAGAAAAGGTCTCATTCTAAAAGATAATTCATTTACTTCAATATTCATGTAATTTGTTCATTTATTGGTAGCAGGTATCCACTAAATCCATGAAAATTGAACTCCTATGAAATAATACGAGTCTTTAGTATATCTTACGAAAAAATGAAGACAAAACAGAAATTTCTTGGAAAATATGGTTGATATAGAGTTCTTCTAACATTTCTATACAAAGATATTTCCTAATCTTTGCCATCATTATATCATAAACTTCTAATTAATTACATTAAAATCACTGCTTTTGTCTAGACTGTTAGCAAGCATCAATTTTTAATTCTGTAGATTAAAATTCTTCCACCACATATTTTATCAGGAGCATGTTTACCTGACTGACAGCATACTCTATACTCTCTGTGTCTGCATGGCTCTGTGGGTCCTCTAAACATGGGGTCAACCAAGACTCGGAAGTGAACGGCCCATACAGATTCCATTGGGCACTGAAAAGTGAACCACAATTGTTTAATTACATTAATTATTGCAACAAATCAGAATTATCGTTAACTTATGATTTTTTTTTTTTAAGATATGTGCATAAAATGCTAGGTTCTACAAAAGTAAACCTACTTTTCTTTATTCAAGTCTAACCTTCATGAGTTTATAGTGCAGTTTGTAATTGCAAAAATTAAATCATATCTGTATATTGATAGCAAAGACAACATGGCACAGGGAAATCACAGAAAGAGAACTTTTGAAAAATTGTCTAAAAAAAATGATAAAAAGAAAGAAAGAAAGAAAATTAGTCCAAAAAGGCAGTTGCTTTGCATTATTTAAGAAAAACTTAAGTAAAGATTCAACTTTCACCCCACCAGTACAGACATCACTGTTTTTAAGTTGTTACCTTTCTTCAGGGTGGTTGTACACATACTCCTTCACCCTGACATACAGGGGGTGGATCTCCTCAATGTCCAGCTGGTCAAGCATCTGGACATGGAGGACTCGCTCCAGAACACAACTATGGGGTAGACTGTTTGGCTCTATAACAGAGTGATCAAATTTTTTAAGGATATTTTTAAAGCACATTCAAATATTCAGATTTAAAAAATTCTAGGAAAGAGTGAATAATCCTGTCAAAATTGGTAAACTATCATCTTTGCACAATTATATGTTAGGTACACTGCTGTTAAAGAAAAGGACTCTCCATATACAGTGTGACCCTTAATGTCTATTTGAGGGGGTAAAGTCCCTTTTCTACAACTGAATTTCCTTTAAAAATATTCCAAGAGTTCATCATTTACAGAGTGGTGCGGGGGCATTTATTTGCTCTAACCAAGGATTTATCAATTTAACCTTAAAACAGCAATTTGAAAAAAAAAAAGATCTGACATATCTTGCAAACAATTCAACTATTTTATTCTTTTAAAGGGAAGCTCGTAAAGTAATGCTGTTCAATGCATATTCAACTGATGAGCTCACTGAATGACTGCAGAGAAAAACTTCAAATATCTTCCCCAATATCTATCAAATATCTTCCCATGTGGATATCTGAAACTCTTGAATGAGATTTTTGGCAAAGTTTATCATGCAATTGGAGATTAGAGAGTAAACTCCTCTATGAAAAACAGTGGCACAAATTCAACTCACGTTAAAGTTTCGTTATGCATTTATAAATCATATTTTGCCTCCCATTTCATAGTATAGCCCTACCAGAACTTGCATTATGGTTTGTCTTGAACGAACTGTTCTGACAATGCTGACTATAAATAGGAGACTTTTTGCGGGAGAGACTTGGCGAGTCTTTAGCTTGACGATTACTGGCCCTCAGGACTGCGTGACTAGATCGATGAGATTCCAGTTTTTTTGGCACATACAGTAAAGCATCAATGATCAAATCGACAAATGTCTGCACTTCCCTGAAATGTTAAATATCAACCATAAATGTCAACGTCAATGTGTTAAGGCAATTAATGAGGCTCAAGAAAAAAAATTCTAAACATGAAAAGAATGTCATTTGCTACAAGTAGTTTGGTGGAATATCACAATATCATATATTTTTTTAATCTAAAGTACATCTTAAAAGCCATATTAAAAGTAAAATGTATAAATGCCAGGTGTTCCTTTCAACTCTCTACCTCAGTAATACAGTTGTTGAGAGTGCTCATATTACTAACAAAGGGCTGCAATTTTTTTTTTTAAGCAATATGAGCTGCAACTTTGATGTCTTAAATTTTTGTTGCAATATTGCAAATAACTAGTTCAATGACAGAAAAAAAGAATGTTTATAAACTTCTATTGTTTTTATTTGCAATGGAAGAACTAATTTTAAGCCTTGATTGAAGCAAAATTACATTATTGTCGTCCTGTACTATATTGATTTCTTATACAATACTATACATTCCATTGTGCAGAAATCTTTCTTATGAAACAATTTAATACTTTATTTTAGTCTAATTGATCATAAAGGTTTAATTTACATAGATTTATCATAACAGCACATTTTAACAGCAAAATAAAATTCTCGAAAATGCAGCTCATATTGCTTTAATTAATTTTCACTCAAAGTGCTATTTTTGCTAAATCATGCATTCAAAAAGTTTTAATCCCCCTCATCTACAAACTCTCCTTCATTTTCAATTTTAATAGGTGTATTATACCTCCTTAAATCTTTACAATCTCATTACATGTACTTATTTCCAAAAATTTTACTCATCTTGGCAGTTTTCAGCCAAACACTGAGTTATCTCCCTTCTACTTTTAACTTACACGTGTTTTCTCATTCCATTTTTCAACCCATTCACTGAATCTCCGAAAAACTGCTGTAGGATTTTACCTAGGTCACCTTTAGAAAATTCACTGTATACCTCAATTCCATTCTACAAGTGGAAAAACAATATATATTTCAAGAAATATTAACTTAAGTTTGTGTTCAAAAGAATTTTTTTCATTATCTGTTAAATAACTAGAATAAATTGAGAACTGACAACCTTGTAAATCACCTATAACAAGACACAGTAATATAAGTGGGGACTTTCAATACAATTCTATCAGATATCTTTGTTAAAATCATTTATTATTGGTTTGATGAATATTAAAAATATTTTCCCCATAATTAACAAAAGAAAAAAAATTAAACATGCAAACACACCAAAAAAACATATATATCCGCATAATTTAGACACCTGTCCAATTTGCTTTATTTTTAATGGGCACAAGTATTATATCATAACAATTTTAATAACTACGATCTGTCTGTCAACATGATGTCAAAGACCTGATGCATTCTGTCACAACAAACATGATTTAGACTCAAGCCTGGCACGTTATTGAAACATATCCCCGTGTAATGGTTACAGAGTAATATTTCAGGAAAGTGTACCCAATGGTACACTCCCTTTGTTGAAACACCCATTAAATTCGTCTGCAGAATTTAATTTCATCAGGAGAAATACGGAGTGCCCCTATATTGTTCGGATTTAAATCAATAAAATGTTCATTATTTGTCTGTTAAATTAATTTTTTTAGAATTCATTTTGAGTGATAAACATAAAGTGTGAGAATATGTTAAGATTTGATTTAATACCTTCACATGCATTTAAATAAAACCTAACCAAAGTGTGACTCAAAATAATAAAAGTATTTGTGCAGGTTTTATTACTAAACACATCTTCATATTCTTTAATACTTCTTTTTTTCCAAGGTTAAAAAAATACTAGATTATATTTGTTTTTAATATACAAATCAATTTCAGAAGACAAATTTTACTGTGAATCTATATCCCCTAATTAAGCCATAATGTTTTGCATTTGGTCGATCTATATCAAATCATGACTTTTTTTAAAAATACAAGGTATCAAAATATTCATGGTGTGTGAGTTATTAACAGTTCTTTTTTAAATTTAATACTAATATGAATATAATAAATCATTTCATTTTTTTTAAAGGGGGGGGGGAGGATCATATACAGCATGATTTGCAGGGCTCTCAATTGTCCATTATAATAATGGGGACTGCTAAACAGCCCTTTTCCCAATTAATGCAAAAAAGAAACCTTTCTTCCAAAGTGAATAGTGTTATTTTCTTAATTAGTAATGATAAAGATATCAATTCATCTGAGTTCTTCTGCATGTTAAATTTCCCCCCAAAATGCCATTCATTTTTAATCCCCCCCCCCCCCCCCCCCCCCCCCCCCCGACCTGCTCTTTGAAGGCAAGGAGGCATGATGTATTTATTTATCTCCTATCTTCTTTATTCAAAAAAAAAAAAAAAAAAAAAATTTCCAAGGTTGAAGTCAATTTCTGGAATCAGTCTAATTTGCAGCAAATGTTTATATGGTATAAATTTTCTTTTAATTTCCTGTAAATTGATCAGTTTTCATTAAAGCCACAAAACTTCTCCAAGAGATTATTACAATGTTCATGTACTACAGATTTGATTCATTGAATATGTGACAAAGCTTGATTCACAGTATGCATAAAGGACAGAATTGATGAGCTACTACTTCTGGTTTGTTGATGGAATATTCTATGTAAAAAGCTTCATTATCTGTGTTACCTGACAGATTTTCAGGTTGTTCTGGGGAGTTACACACAGACCATGGAGGGCATGTCTCATTCTAGCACGATTCCTGAAAAATGAAAAAAATATGAATGTGATTAACATTTATCATAAGAACTGTCCTGCCACTCCACCTACAAAACAGCTTTAAATCACCTGTTAATCAGAGATAACAGATGACAGTTTTATCCTTAGCAGAAAACCACTCATCTTTTTTTTTTTTTTAATTTATTTAGTTATTTTTTCTTTATTTATATAGTTTATAATAAGAGTTATGCCCCTTAGACCACTAATAGCAAAACGTATGACTTTTCAGTAATCTACAATTAATTTGTTACCACTGAAAAAATTGACAAGTATAAATTTCCCAAAATAAATTTCACATTATTTCATTCTATTGATCAATATAATCAGTTTTGCATCATTCATTTAGAATGTTCCTGAATTGCCTTATCAATGCAATACCAGGTTATGTATAGGGCAATGCAGTCATCCCTATATTTAGACCTACATTTTTTTTCACTTTATTTCAATATGAAATCTATAAGCTAATACCTCTCAATTAAGATTCGTTTATTACAATTTACAAGCCATCAAATTAATATATTTCCTCCCAAATGGGAAAAAAGTGCAATTTAATTTGTCTCAATTTAATGGCAAAACTTATAGTCATAATTGCATGGTTGCCTATCGGAGAAATTGAGTATATTGTACATACGGTTGTAAAATATTTATTTTGGTCATACTAATAAGTTGTGTAATTATAAGAGATCAACTGACATGTAGTTCCTGACATGCTTGGCACTTCAAGATTATATATTATATATATGTAGGCCTTCCTTCCTCATATAAAATCCCCATTACTTAAAATAGACTGCAACATACTGTATGACACCACGCAAAGAAATTTCCAAGGTTATCTATTTAAAAGGTCCAGTAATATCATAGGCCTTTAGATCATTTTAATTTGACTGCCAAAGTGATGGTATATTTTTTTTATACCCCCAAGTTTGACAGTTGAATTAAATTGATCTAAAGGCCTGTGGCTATTACTATATAATATTGTAACATAATAGTCACTATCAATAGCAACATAGTGAAAAAATCTAGGGGAGAGAGAGAGAGAGAGAGAGAGAGAGAGAGGTGTTAAACAAATGTTTAGCTCAAGAAAGCTATGTACAAAATTTTCTTCATTCATTTTATACAGTATAAAGGCTACATAAGAAGTTCACCTCCAAGTGAAGAAATTAATTCCTGCTAATGAACAAGTAGCAAATTAAAGGACTATTTAATAAGTTAATTTAAAAGATTGAGTCTTAAAAAATCATTCAAGCCACATGACACCATTCTATATAGTATGTGTAAGTAACATGAAATCAGTGTGCAATGTCATGTCTGAAATCAGAAATCAAATATAATCATAGAACATCTTTCTAGATAACAGAACAGTACTAGCGACCTGGCTTGTTCACACAAGTTTTCACACTACACTCTAACTGCTGGTAGATTTCACGTGCACAGATAGGCACGTTTTACAAAACAACAACCAAATAATTCTTTTAAAAATAAGGAAAAAAGGGCATGGACAGCTAATAACCAAGCTCAGGGGTATTTAATGGTTCTCTGCAAGAAAGAGATGCCAAACGATGATATGCGACTAACCTACAATGTAGTTATTATAATAATCAATAAACAGGCAATTAACTCAATTGTTTCCATTTATTTTATTTTTCTTCTTCTTCAAACTCCTTTACCCCTCACTTCAAACAAGTATCTTTTTTTCTTTTCAGAGGTTCTCTTGCACTAAGCTTAAAATCACTACATAATAGTACAAAAATATTTCTAACAGTGTGTACATGTAGCACTCTTAATAACCAACCAAATAGAATCTTGTATATCAATTCATATGTCATGCACCAGTGTAAAAATACCATAAAATTTTAAGGAAGTCCATAATACATTTCAAGCCTTTTTATCTAATTAAATCAAGGAAAATCATAAAAATGCATTCCATGTGTGATAATTAGTGTAATATCATTTCAATCATATCCATATATCAATAATGCCTAGAATAAATTTATGACTGGACGTGAACGTGAAACAAAATTTAAGTTGCTAATTTCAGGGAAAAAAGAGAGACCCCAAACTGTCAAAGCTTTGTCAAGGTTCACCATTAAATTTGAAGCTAGGGCAACTTCAAAATGTCTGCCCAACTTCCTTTTGTGCTGAAAGTCAGGCACTGCTGTTTTCGCATTGAATTACAATGCACAATAATAATTTGAGGCCAAATTAACATATAATTAGGCTGACGTCAAAAGCAAGCATTCATTAACGGGCCCATTAAGAGCAGCTTGACGGATGTAATTGTCTACAAAACGCATACCAAAGGAAGATTTCTAATGAGGTAATTTACTTCAGTTTCCCAAAACTTCTTGATGTTAATTAAACAGAATTCAAATAAACGAGTTTGATAACAAGTTAGCTGCTAGAGCTCAGCTCAGCTCAGCATTCTGGAATTAGGATTATACATGAATTGACAAATCTGCGCTTTTTCTATTCCTAAATAATCTTTTAATAACATTAAACATGTCCCATGAACTGTGTTGATGCAGGTACTGTTCTTCTAAGGAATATGTTCATCACATATGATTACTGTCTAACTTTGAGCCTAATTCTTATAAGCTTTTATAACATGCCTACCCCATATTAGTTTTCCCACTGTTTTCTCACGTACATCTCAATAATTTTTTTTTGTGCGTCTGCATTCATAAGATTTAAGCAGATAAACTAACTGAACCAATTAACTTAAATTCCTAAGGATACAAACAAAGAACATATGCTTATCTATCCTTTTCCTAAGCACTTTTATTTTTTTTTAAATTTATATAGTCTTTCTCTCTCTCTCTCATATTAACCCCTTTCTTTTCCAAATATTTTTTTCTCTCTAGAAAATTAAATTGATCCCTTAAACAGCAAGTGCCTCAACAACAGAGCCGCAAACAGTTATTTTTAGAACACACTGAAACTGGAAAATCAGCCAACAGCTGTTGACATGCTTGAAAGGGCACAGTGAAAACATGCCCCAGATAATGGGAGGCCCCCAAGTGGGGGAGAAAATGTGATTTTTCCCACAGCCTGAACAAAGGAACAAAGAATGAAGTGTGAAATTAAAGAGGGTCCCAGTGTCATACTTGAGAGAATGCATATTTAAATGTTGAGTGGAAATACATTAAGTTACTGTACCAAAATTTTAGAGAGAGAGAGAGAGAGGAAAAAACATCTGCAAAGCATTTAATTACAGCTTGATCAGGCTTTAGGTGCTTGTTCAGCGATTTTCTGTATGCATCTTCCCTAAAGTCCAAACAAGTCTGTTTGTAGATAATGTATCTGTACAAACAAAATGCTGCAACATTGTGTCACAGTCCACATTATATTAAATCACCACAAAGTAGTTTATTGTATATCAGTATAATCCTGATGACATTTTTTAAATCCTTCAAAACAAGAGATTATGTTATTAAAATCTGATTTTCACTCCAACTGGCAATAAACATGACCTCATTTCCAAGTTTGGAGCAAATAGCCAAGTAATCCTCTTATTAAAACATATCCTTTTAATTATTGAACAATTTACATGAAATGTGAAAATAGGAGTATTATGAGTGTTGAATTATGCTGCTCTGCATGACATCAGACATCACTGTTCTAGCATATCAACCAACTGAAGAGGATTGGGGTGTGGGGGGTGTGGAGTGGGGTAGGTGAGGTTATAATTAACAGTCTTCTGATTGATTTAGAAAAGGGAAGGAGGAGATCCCCTGAGACCAACACTTTTGCCAAAGTCTCAATTTGTACATATTACAGAGAATATCATGGTAATAAAATTTCAGTAAATAGTGGTTCCATTTTAAGATTCTCACCGATTACATATTTTCTAACACTGTGGGTTTTTTTTAGTGAGATGAGAAAAGTGGTAGAGGTGGACCCCCCCCAACACACTAATAAATTATGGACTTTGACCAACACCCATATTTCTAGATCCACCACTCGATTTGTCTTATACATTTATATACTGCACAGTCCAACCACTCTGATCATTGGGCTCACGCACAAAATTATTTATGAATTATATTTTTATCCTGTCCATGGCAAGTTAATTTACCAAGAAATAAAAAAAAATGGGTCAATCACAATGTTAAGATTGAACTTGTCCCATTCCTAGTTTGTAAAAGTCATGTCTAAGGTTAATCAAGATTTCAAAAATATTACAATAATGGCCAAATTATTACACCTACTCAAAAAATATATATACTCTCTCCTCCCAAGAGCAAGTATAAATATTAAAATTCAATGCCCCTTCTGCCTGACATAAATCTACCAGTTCATTAACACAATGTCTTAACAGCCTTATATATGGCTACATTTACATATCAACTAACCACTCTATATCTGATAATGGGTAAACACCACTTCCTGCCCTTGGAATATAATGGACCCTAAGAGATAATATAACCTTAACAAATCAATATTCATCAATGCTTAGATCAGCTGATTTCTCAGATCTATATTATACCACAGGAACATATTGATCTGGTGTCAATTTCTGACGTCAGTTTCCCCATCTGTATAAATCAACCCCTTAATGGAGCAAATTGTAACAAGGTTTCATTAAGCCCTCTCTGGTGGATCAGTCAATACACATTGTTGACATCATCCAATCAGAATAGAACTTATAGATAGTAATTAACAAACCAACTATTTATACTGGAAACGGCACTGAGCCACAGAAAATTGGAACCGAATATGGTGTTGACCTAAACAACCAAGCACCCAATTAATCCATGTTACACCAACAGCAAGACTTCTTGTGTTACCTCAAACGACACCTGTACTAATCTGCACCTGGCTACCTTTATATGCAACACTTGCCGAAACGTAAGCTTAGGGCCCATTTTATGTAAGTTTCAAGGTGGCCAATACACAAAATGCACTCAGGGGCCTGTAACTCTTGTCCAGGTCATGTCCAGGGGGGTCATGTGATATTTAGAGGTACAGTCAGCTACGTTTTATGTACAGATGCATCAAGATTTGATGGCAATACAAACTGGACGTATGGTCTGCCCTGGCAGTCATATCTATCTTAGTAGGTATTGAGTGGTCCTGGCTATGCATTTAATACTACAAACTGATGTATAGCCCAGTTAATACTACATAAATATGAAGTAATAGTTAATACATCATACAGACTTCATGGCTCCAGAAACTAATTTGAATCAGACTTTAAATTTACTTAACTGCATTGAGAGTTTCTATATTAATATATTTACGTAGACATGAGAATTTTAATTTCGTATACTTTCAGAAATTTAACAAATAAAAGGTACAACGTGAATTAAGTACATATACATGAATATAATGAACCAGACACCAAAAAACAATTTAATGATATACAATTTTGATCAAATATGAACCTGCATCAATTATCATGTCTAGTATCAATATTAAATCACAAGCTTTTATCTATTGGATATTCTAGACTTCCATTATGACTCAGAATAGAATCATTCTAAAACCTTAGGCCACTAGTGGGAAAAACATGATAATATGAAATTAAAACCTAACTGCAGGTGCTTAATTATTCATTCATGAAATAACATATACCCCTTAATGAATTAATAATGGTTATACATGTAGCTAATGAAGAGAAAAGGTAGCCTATCAAATAATTTACTGCAAAAAAAAAAATCACTTTCACATGACATAAATGAAGACCTCCCTTAGTTTTATTCTGTTTTTGTATTGCAAAAGTACTTCTAGAAAGTTCATTATTAAAAAAGGCCTTTCGTATTTGCATAACAGATGTAATTTTTAGGGGCCCCGAGGAGGTGATTATCTAAACAGGGTCACGTAAATAAGATCTGTTTTTGGTCTACTTAAGTAGATGACACATTTAATCCATGTTATTACATTTTTTTTACTTTCTAAAATACATCTAGTCTAAATAACATCGTTGCAGGAAAGTTTTGTTCAAACTTCATGCACACATCAGAATTGACTTTCAGTATGATGAGCATCCCATTAGATTCCCCTAATTATAATTTCTACATTTTAAGGTATATCTGTTTTCATTGATAAGAAATGTTACTTCTGTAAAATGATTCTGGTATTTCACATAAACACCATCTGTCACTAAGCAATTACCATACACCTGACCCTTATCATTCGTCCAAACAAACCCAATATTCAGGTACCCTAGCCTTCCCGAAGAATAACCGTAATGAATTCAAAATGAGCCATGCCCCCTGAAAATTACTTTCTAGTCCCAAGTGCCGTACCACACGTGCAATAACGCAGTCTCATAATGTTGGGAAACTCTAACAAAGAGGGCCATTGATTGATTTATCACTCGACTGTCAATTTGTGCCAGGACAAGGAAATCCCGTCAACGGTGAGTTTGCGACATCATTGTCGAAGGCCCACCAGCTGTCGTCTCGCGGACCATTGTTGGGCTGACGGCTCGCATGTTGGATCCTGGTGACAACCCACAGCCTTTGTTACCAAAAAGAAAAAAGATAATCGGCCCTGGCACTTACCCTGAGAACAGATCCAGTGGACAATAGAGGCTGGTCTTGGTCCATCGCCCCTCTTTGGCCTGTAAAAATATAATTAGCAAAGGTTTAAATCTCGGTCAGATTTATTTTGTGGCCTTCCCCTTCAAATTCAAACAAACATTACCCTGACCGAAACATTGTGTGAAAAGTTGTTTATCGTATGATAAAAAAGTAAAGATGTTTGTGATTCATTGTTGCACAATTTGTAAGAAAATTCACTATGATGTTAAAAATTTAGAGAATTTAAAACTTTGACACTGCATGTAGAAGTTTGGCTATAAATAGAATGAATTATATATGAGGACATGCAATTCATTAGGTCTGTCACAATAATAACTCATTAATTAATTAAGGCATATTACAAAAGTCTTCATTTGCATAAAGTGACATTTCCTTTCAAGCAACATAATACAGTGAAAATGGGCCCAACCATTTGCAGCTAGTTTCCACAAAAAACCTGGAGAACTCTAGTTCATAGTACGGCAGTTTGATGACCACAGGCAGTACATATATAAAACTAAACAAGGATATTTTTTCTGCTTTTTTTTCCCCTCTTTATGTGTAGAAATGGTCTGTAAATATCATTTGGGGACCAGTACTAAGAAATATGGGGTCATCACTGGAGGCTTTCGCTCAATGAACCATGAACTCTGACCAAGACAGATGATATCAGATATATACTTGCTCTTATAGGTGTAATTGTCTGTAACCTAGTATCTTCAACTTCTCATAAAGAAAATATGAACTTCATTTTCATGTACTCTAAGCCAGCTTTGATGAGATCTTTTGAAAGAGGAGAAAATATACCCTCCTAAGAATAAGTAGGCAAGGCAGCCATTCCTTAACAATATTTCAATAGCTGTAAACCTCAACTTATACAAACTTGATTTGTGTTGCACATATCATTGATACCCCCCCCCCCCCCCCCCACCCACCCACAAAGTAAAAAACTAAAACCATGCACTCCCTAAACTGGGAAAACTTGGCTGACAAATGATCTCCAGTATAATGTTCCTAACAAACTTTTCCAAATAAATATTTAATTTCCTGCTAACTCAAACACAGGTCACTTTTCATGGAAGCTGTTTTGCCTATAACAGCTGACTAAACATTGTCTATCCTCTAACCTTTTACTGTCAGTACAAGCCACAGACCTGGACAGTTCTACAGTGTACAATGACCTTACCATCACCCTTCATAGAGGAACTAACATGAGAAACTCTAACATGTGGACAATTTCCTAAGGACTGACTGATCATTTGCTGATCATTTGGTAGCTATTGACTCAAGGTTTTGAAAAAGTAAGGGTTGACACTATAAAATATGTGTGCATATGTAAAGCAGGGGAGGGGGGGATACTTAGTCATCATTTAAATGAACCAATACCATTAGTAGGGAGTCTTAATTGACAGTGAAATCCCTAAATTATGTTATCATGGTTATAGAGATAAATTTCATGTATATCCAGAATAAAAACCATGCATTCAATTTTAGGTCTTTATAAAGAATTTAGTAACAATCAAATCTGGTAGAATTTTAAAAACTTTTTATCTGAAAAAAAAAAAAAACAAAACGAAATCCTTGTATTAATCATTAACCTCTTTCCCCTAAATATAATTCATACAATATGGTAATCATGACACTTAATTGAACCAGAAAACTCTATTGTGTTACAAAGTCTGTTTACAACTCCAAGAACACCAAAACAACATCCACATAGGTGAATGCTTGTCCTTCACCTTGGCAAGGAAGAATAAATGATTTAATTAAAAAAAAAATACATATTGACTTTATTTCCTTTTCTCCTGTTCAGAATTGCACAAGATAACTAAAACACATTTTATTTCATTGATTAGTAATTATCAAAATAATTGGTTGCTTTTTTTTGTTCAAATAATACCGGTAATTATTTTGCTCTTTTACGAAATTTTATTACTGTAACAAATTTTTTTCCCCTAAGACAAAATATGTGAAAAGTCAACCTGTTTTCATTGTTTAAATTTAAAATTTTGACAAATCCTTATTTATCAACAGCAACTCACAGAATTTGTCGTGTATTTTTTTTTATCTCATTTGTTCAAATCCCATATATATCAAAGTCATCTACCACAAGATGAGGAAAGAAGACCCTTAATCAATTAATCTCTTGAGCCACATTAATATACATGTATTCAGCACTATATTTTTAAAATTCAACATAAATACTATATCTTTTGTCTTCAAAATTAATGAGACATCTAAATTCCATTTCGTAACGTAAGCCATATTTCATAATAAGCATCGCTTCAATTAGAAACTTCCATACCTGTTCTAATTAATTATAAAACCACCAAATGCGTTTTAAATTTTTTTTTATCTTTCTCTTTACCTATGCGAGTGGGTCAGTTCACGTAAAACGTTAAAATGAAAAACGCAAATGTATAATCAGGTTTGCAATGTGGAAATGATTGATCCTTTTGGCAAAATGGATTGGCAGATACACAGGAGGCACAATAAAAATGTACTGTATATAACTAATCGGTTGTGAACTAATAGAGTTGTCCACATGACTAGTGAACCTAACGAGATTAATTGAACTCTTGTCACATAATTAGTTATGTGGAAGGATATGTTTCTTGCCTATGTTATAATAATTGCCTCAGTGTACACTATACTGCGTAGCTATATATATTACATCCAGAAGTGATCTAGTAAGGACACATTATGCATTGGGCTGATTATAAATATCTGATTTTTCCTATATTCATGTGAGAACACAACGTATTTCAAACTTTTGTGTATCTGAATTAATAAAAAGGTTAATCAACAGATCTTTTAATTTTCATCATCAAATTTTTGTCTTCAACAAACATATTATTAGTATTTACAAATCAGAAGGTTTTTAGTAATCCATTAATTGCTTATTTTTTCTGATCAAGTACCGAACCTGGTATGGTTTTTCTTTTAGAACTCTTTACAGCTTTGCTGGTAACAGCAACATATATGTATTGTTTTTAGAACTAAACGTTAATATTTTTTTATTATCTTTTATAACACTTTCAATTGTTATAATATCAATCTTAATATTTGCATATAGATACAAACATACTATTTATTGCATTAAATTTTCACAAAAAGTATAAAATCATAATTGCTAGATCAAAGTCTAAAATAGATTACTATAGAAATGTTACGAAATTCAATTTTTTTTTCACTCTTCGATCATCATTAAAAATTTGCTTGTTATAAAAAAAAAAATGCTTGAAAAATGCAAGCTTAATTTGAAGTCCAATTAAGGTATGTGGCATAATATTGTTTAATCCTCCAGAGCTGACTGAACTTGTCTAGCTATTTCTTCAAAAATTTATATTATTATATCATTTCACAATCAAAGCCATCAATTAGATAAACTTGTGAAAACTAATCAAGTGAATTGTATGAAATTATTGTTCGTGCCTATAACTGGAAATAAAAACAGGGACTAGTATAGCCATTCATGATAAAAGAAAATAATAATTTTCTATCATTTTTGTTCTATGAAATACATAATTAAAACTCTGAGCAACCAAGTACAGTGGACCTTCAGAGATCCAGACGCTTCAGTTTCCGGATGATTTTTCATGGGAACGAAATTTTTTTAACGTTATTTTGTCTCTGTTAACCGGAATTCCGCGTTCCGTATCCGGACGGTCCTTTTTCACCACAAAATGAATTTTTTCGTTATATTTTGGTTCATTTATCCGGACGATAATTGTTTAACTGGTCTGTCAAGTCTGCTCAGATTTCTTGATCTGGGTGTTAATTGTTGTAAAAACACGGATCTGGCTGTTTGTTTTTAAAAGATGATCACCTGCGACCTGTTGTCAATGGCTTGCGGGAAGGTTAATTGTAGGTCTATAGGTACACATGAGACTCTCGCTTCTCTTACATGGTTTTGATACGTATTTATTAGTGGAAATAATTTTACAAGTTTAGGATAATTTTTTCTTTGTCGGCAAATATATTTCTTTTACTATTAGAATACAGTCGTAACAAGGTTTTATGTATTTATAGACATGACATCGGATTTTTTTTATGCACAGTATTTTGTGCTCAAAACGCATTCTATGTGATTTGATGACATTTATAAAATCACTTTCAAAATTACACAATCGTTAATAAGATCTCGCTTCGAATGATTCGATTAGCGTTTGTATACATGTGCAGATTATGGCACATTTAGCATTGATGCTAAATATTAAGTAAGACTCTGCCAACAGTACCTACATGGCTACTAGAAGCTGATTCAATAGAAATTGGGGAGTAGAAATAATTAATGTGACCATATATACACGTTTTTTCCAATGACACATGTACTTTTTTATTTATTTAAACAAGTATTGAGTAGTACTAACTTATATTAAAGTATTTAAACAATAAAACATATTGATATAAAGCAACATTCTTTACTATTGAAAATGGAATGAAAGGCCATATAACTAACAAGAGGCCCATGGGCCACATCGCTCACCTGAGCACATTGGCTAGGCAAAAGCACAATCAGTTCAGTATTGAAAAGACCGGGGGGGGGGGGGGGGGGGGGGGCTTGAATTTTAAACTACATGATGACGCTTCCATGTCAATATAACAAAAGGCTATGTTGTACTTGAGAAGATTTTTTAAAAAAAATTCCCATATATTCCTTTGTAAAAATTTGATCCCTCATTGTGGCTCCTCCCTATCCCAGGGGTCATCATTTGAACAAACTTGAATCTACACTACCTGAGGATGCTTCCATATCAATATGACTAAACATAGCTTTTCTGTTCTTGAGAAGAAATATTTTTTCTATATGTTCTTATGTAAAACTTTCCATCCCCCATTGGGCCCCATCCTATCCCTGGGGGTCATCATTTGAACAAAATTGAATCTACACTACCTCAGGATGCTTCCATATCAATATGACTAAACATAGCTTTTCTGTTCTTCAGAAGAAGATATTTTCCTTTATATTTCTATGTAAAACTTTGATCCTCCATTGTGGCTCTGCCCTACCCCCGGGGGTCATGGTTTGAACAAACTTGAATCTACACTACCTGAGGATGCTTCCATATCAATATGACTAAACATAGCTTTTCTGTTCTTGAGAAGAAATATTTTTTCTATACGTTCTTATGTAAAACTTTCTTTCCCCCATTGGGCCCAACCCTACCCCTGGGGGTCATCATTTGAACAAAATTGAATCTACACTACCTGATGATGCTTCCATATCAAAATGACTAATCATGGTTTGCAGTTCTTCAGAAGAAGATATTTTCCTTTATATTTCTATGTAAAACTTTGATCCTCCATTGTGGCCCCGCCCTACCCCCGGGGGTCATGGTTTGAACAAACTTGAATCTACACTCCTGAGGATGCTTCCATATAAATATGACTCATCATGACTTTGCTGTTCTTGAGAAGAAGATTTTTAAAGATTTTTCCTATATATTTCTATGTAAAACTTTGATCCTCCATTGCGGCCCCGCCCTATCCCCGGGGGTCAAGATTTGAACAAACTTGAATCTACACTACCTGAGGATGCTTCCATATAAATATGACTCATCATGGCTTTGCTGTTCTTCAGAAGAAGATATTTAAAGATTTTTCCTATATATTTCTATGTTAAATTTTGATCCTCCATTGTGGCCCCGCCCTACCCCCGGGGGTCATGATTTGAACAAACTTGAATCTACACTACCTGAGGATGCTTCCATATCAATATGACTAAACATAGCTTTTCTGTTCTTGAGAAGAAATATTTTTTCTATATGTTCTTATGTAAAACTTTCCATCCCCCATTGGGCCCCATCCTATCCCTGGGGGTCATCATTTGAACAAAATTGAATCTACACTACCTCAGGATGCTTCCATATCAATATGACTAAACATAGCTTTTCTGTTCTTCAGAAGAAGATATTTTCCTTTATATTTCTATGTAAAACTTTGATCCTCCATTGTGGCTCTGCCCTACCCCCGGGGGTCATGGTTTGAACAAACTTGAATCTACACTACCTGAGGATGCTTCCATATCAATATGACTAAACATAGCTTTTCTGTTCTTGAGAAGAAATATTTTTTCTATACGTTCTTATGTAAAACTTTCTTTCCCCCATTGGGCCCAACCCTACCCCTGGGGGTCATCATTTGAACAAAATTGAATCTACACTACCTGATGATGCTTCCATATCAAAATGACTAATCATGGTTTGCAGTTCTTCAGAAGAAGATATTTTCCTTTATATTTCTATGTAAAACTTTGATCCTCCATTGTGGCCCCGCCCTACCCCCGGGGGTCATGGTTTGAACAAACTTGAATCTACACTCCTGAGGATGCTTCCATATAAATATGACTCATCATGACTTTGCTGTTCTTGAGAAGAAGATTTTTAAAGATTTTTCCTATATATTTCTATGTAAAACTTTGATCCTCCATTGCGGCCCCGCCCTATCCCCGGGGGTCAAGATTTGAACAAACTTGAATCTACACTACCTGAGGATGCTTCCATATAAATATGACTCATCATGGCTTTGCTGTTCTTCAGAAGAAGATATTTAAAGATTTTTCCTATATATTTCTATGTAAAATTTTGATCCTCCATTGTGGCCCCGCCCTACCCCCGGGGGTCATGATTTGAACAAACTTGAATCTACACTACCTGAGGATGCTTCCATATAAATATGACTCATCATGGCTTTGCTGTTCTTCAGAAGAAGATTTTTAAAGATTTTTCCTATATATTTCTATGTAAAACTTTGATCCTCCATTGTGGCCCCGCCCTACCCCCGGGGGTCATGATTTGAACAAACTTGAATCTACACTACCTGAGGATGCTTCCATATAAATATGACTCATCATGGCTTTGCTGTTCTTCAGAAGAAGATTTTTAAAGATTTTTCCTATATATTTCTATGTAAAACTTTGATCCTCCATTGCAGCCCCGCCCTACCCCCGGGGGCCATGGTTTGAACAAATTTGAATCTACACTACCTGAGATTGCTTCCATATAAATATGACTCATCATGGCTTTGCTGTTCTTGAGAAGAAGATTTTTAAAGATTTTTCCTATATATTTCTATGTAAAACTTTGATCCTCCATTGCGGCCCCGCCCTACTCCCAGGGGTTATGATTTGAACAAACTTGAATCTACACTACCTGAGGATGCTTCCATATAAATATGACTCATCATGGCTTTGCTGTTCTTCAGAAGAAGATTTTTAAAGATTTTTCCTATATATTTCTATGTAAAACTTTGATCCTCCATTGCAGCCCCGCCCTACCCCCGGGGGCCATGGTTTGAACAAATTTGAATCTACACTACCTGAGATTGCTTCCATATAAATATGACTCATCATGGCTTTGCTGTTCTTGAGAAGAAGATTTTTAAAGATTTTTCCTATATATTTCTATGTAAAACTTTGATCCTCCATTGCGGCCCCGCCCTACCCCCGGGGGTCATGATTTGAACAAATTTGAATCTACACTACCTGAGGATGCTTCCATATAAATATGACCAATCATGGCTTTGCTGTTCTTCAGAAGAAGATTTTTAAAGATTTTTCCTATATATTTCTATGTTAAACTTTGATCCTCCATTGCGGCCCCGCCCTACCCCCGGGGGTCATGATTTGAACAAATTTGAATCTACACTACCTGAGGATGCTTCCACATAAATATGACTCATCATGGCTTTGCTGTTCTTCAGAAGAAGATTTTTAAAAATTTTTCCTATATATTTCTATGTAAAACTTTGATCCTCCATTGTGGCCCCACCCTACCCCCGGGGGTCATGATTTGAACAAACTTGAATCTACACTACCTGAGGATACTTCCATATAAATATGACTCATCATGGCTTTGCTGTTCTTGAGAAGAAGATTTTTAAAGATTTTTCCTATATATTTCTATGTAAAACTTTGATCCTCCATTGCGGCCCCGCCCTACCCCCGGGGGTCATGATTTTGAACAAACTTGAATGTACACTACCTAAGGATGCTTCCACATGAGTTTCATCTTTCCTGGCCCTATGGTTCTTGAGAAGAAGATTTTTAAATGATGCCATTATTTTTTCAGTAATTCCTAATTATCTCCCCTTGAAAGAGGGCGTGGCCCTTCATTTGAACAAACTTGAATCCCCTTTACCCAAGGATACTTTGTGGCAAGTTTGGTTGAAATTGGCCCAGTGGTTCTTGAGAAGAAGTCGAAAATGTGAAAAGTTTACAGACAGACAGACAGACGGACAGACAGACAGACGGACGCCGGACAAAATGTGATCAGAAAAGCTCACTTGAGCTTTCAGCTCAGGTGAGCTAAAAATGAGTGCAATTCAGGTATCCGGACGCTTCACATATCTGGACAAATTGACTGGGAACCAAAGCGTCCGGATATATGAGGCTCCACTGTAGCAGTTCAATGCATCAATATATATACTTCCATCATTTGACAGTTGACAATACTGCATTATCATCTCTCTCTAGGGATAGGTCTCAGTTAGGCTATGCCTGCTGCCCAATCCCTTTTACATTTGTGAATAAATTATTGTTTAAATAATTAAAAAAAAAAATTCTTCGTAAGGTTCGAATAAAATCTTGAACATAAAATCTTGTACATTCCTAATTTATCGATTGGGATGTACACTTTTTTGCTATCGTAATTTACACTGTATAATACAGAAATATAAATTTTCTAACTGGGCATGATCAGTATGATCATTTGCTTTTATGATAAAATTTGTGTGGTCTACTTTGCACCTTGCACTCTTAACTTTGGTTTCACATTGAATTATAGCCAAAGTACAATAAAATCTTTGATATCAAATAAAATAGGTTAACATTTGTACACACTTTTTTTTTTGTATAGCAACTTTTTAAATTTAGAACAATAGGCAACTGACATTTGAAAGCTTATCAGAGGAATATACAGGTTAATCAGATTATGGATATTAATCTGCTTCATAGCCCAATTTTTTTTTGGAGGGAGTTTACACTTTGAAATTTAAATCCATTCAAGTAGCTTAATCAGTGCATATCATCAGTGATCTTGCATTCAAGTGGTGTAATACCAAATCATTGCTAAGTGCCCCTGTAAAAATCAGTCAAGCTTTAAACTCCAAAGGTGTTTCTAATCAACAAAAATAAACCTTATGAAACCAACACATCATTTTGGTGAGGTTTGAATGGGACATAATGCAATTCTTATGAACCAAAACTCAATAAAAACAATAATTTTGTTTACGAAATATGAACACTGAGTGGGACTGAAAAATATGTACACAATTTAGAGTCAGTGAGTGTGGATTGCTTCAGATTAGCCACACAATGCACAAAGATGTATTCTGTTTACAGGCCCTTACACATAATGTATGCTAGAGGAGCTCTCTCAGGAGTCTACATGCCGAAAATCATGTACAAAGAGAAAGCTACTGAAGTCCTTTCTTGTCATTGATGAATATATCAATGAATATGTAGGCAGATTCTGTAATAACTAAACACTCGCTATATACTCTCACATTCCTGTGACCGTTAGTTATGGCAGTTTTCAGTTTATATCACATTGTACGAGTACAAATTTAACGTGACTGATAAAATGAATTCAATGTTCCTTGCAAATGTCATCTTCATAATTTTTTTTTTTATTTAAAGAAGAAAAGAAATTTTTGTTTTACTGCATTCACATTCAGCTTCATAATGGAAACACATCCATGAAATGGACAGGTAAATCTAGTTTGGATGTCAAGCAGCTGTTTTTTGATTCTATGATTCAGCGACCGTCAGAAAATACGTGCAGCTTCTCACAGACTGCTAGCTAAGTATATTACTAACAAACAATATGGCATATTAAATTCTTATGAATTCAAATTTTTATGAATTCAAATTTTTATTTTTAAATGTCAAGTTGTTTTTCCAAAGTAAAATTAATACATAAATGTTACCAGAGCTCCACTTTACACTATTTACACTGATTAAATGAAAAATCAATTAGAAAATAAGATGTGAAAATTAAAAGATGGAAATTTAACTTTGGATCTTTAAAAAAAAAAAAAACACAAAAAAAAAGAAAGAAAAGAAAAGAAAAAGAAATGAATAAAATACCAACAGGCTATGCGGATATTCAATGGAAGATTCACAGGGTATGAGTCTATGACCTTTGTTTTCACTCCCCCCCCCCCCCCCCTCCCCTTGCCATGATAGAGCTGGATCTCTAGACCAATGTGTGAAGAATTTTACAATTTGGTAGAAGACTTTCATTTTTTATCATTTTGTATAATCTTAAAATTGTTGTCCAACAATGGTTTGTCTGTTTGTCATAATATTGCTCAGAAGTAGAGATCAGTTTTAAAGATAATCAAGTAACACTGATCAGCCTGGGGTCCAAACCCTGGGACTGAACTCTACTTAATATAATCTGTCAAAATTAATTTCTCTTAAAATAAGTATGATTGTGTATCTATTCTGGAATTGACAAGAAAGGCATTGGAGGGGCCTGATCTACTGGTATTTCAGTTTATGAATTTTTGTTTAAATAAGCTTGCAGGATGTAAATTTTAAGGTAATTAGCACCTTCCTAATAGAGAAAGCAATAATTAAATCAGCTAGTTCATCAAATTATCACAGAAATTAATTACGATAATCAACACATCTCTATTTAGCAATAAACAGGATATATGTTACATTGGTAATGGCAATCCTCTATGTCTCCTGCAATGAAGTTTGACTTCCCTTTACATACTTCCCCACACATCTTTTACTGTCCACACTCATACACAAATCCTACTGGTAATTATTCATCATCTTACATTATTTATGTACAAATAATGTCTCTTTGCTATTGTTGATGTAACAGGTTGCATACTGTATGATAAACAAAACTCTAATGAAAAAAAAAAATTTTTAAAAAATAAATAAAAAATACAGGCACTACAGTGTATGTATAGTCAGTGGTGTTGCTTATTTCTAGGGCTGGGACGATACAGCCTTTTCTATATCGATACGTATCATGATATTTGAGCCAAGATACGATATATATCAAGATATGTTGAATTGGTTATAAAATGTTTTTTGTAGTGAAGTGAACGAAACACTTCTTCACAAATAAGAATAATTTATTCAAAGAAGTTGTATATCTGTTGTAAAACGAAATCATTTTACCCAAGTGGTATTAGTTATTATGTATTTCATATTTATATTTAGCATATCTATTTTATATATTAAACCCAAAATGTTAAGAAAACGGAGAAAAACACAAGTCAGAATTTTTTTTGCGATATTTCGATATTTCTTCATAATTATCGATAAGCGTATCATCCTCACATTGAATCGATATTATCGATATCTCGATATATCGTCCCTGCCCTACTTATTTCCCACAGAACAAGTAAATGATTAATTATTACTTGAATTAATAAGACTGTCTTCAAAACTGTAGAGTTCTTACTTCCTGAATAAAACATTAGATTTATATCAGTAAGTTGGTCATGTAAAAAGTTGATTACAATGCACAACCACAACAAACTCCTGTCTCCACAGAACCTGAGGCTTTTATCAATATTACAGTGTGTACATTCATCAGAATAAATTCTACTTTTTCATCAGCATAAGTGCCAAGTCATGGGATATAGCATAAATAGGTCAATTATTTCAAAATCACAAACACTACTTATCAAAATTAATCTGTTTCAGTCACTGATAATTCCTTTTCACAGTGCACATATTACATACGCAAAATCTGATACTTAGAGCACATTAATTTATCAAACACTTAAAAATTATTCATCTGATTGTTTCACTAAGGCCATTCATCATAAGAGATATATTGAATCATTGTCTGACATTAAATAGAGGTGGTCAAAATAAAGCATATTCTTTGTTATATAGATCTGCATGAACTCATTTGAGTGATTTGACAGTTCTGAGGTTTGGTGGTTCCTAATCAATCAATCATTCAATAACCCTATATTGCACTGTTGTACACATCAACAAATAATTTATTCCTCCCTACTATGGAATCAAAAAGACACGTTTGTCTACTAAACTCTTCATATAATGATTGAAACAATGCACCAAAGAGCTCTCTAGTATTATACATGTAGTATTGGAGTTAGACTGATTGAATCACCATTAGTGATAGACTAAGTATGAGTGTTCTACCATTTCCCTTCTTTTGAACATAGTAGTAAAAATTGTTTGGGTAAAAAAAAAAAATTATATCACAGAAATGGATCTTCCTTAATTATAATCACAATATTTGTTACAGACATATTCCATTATAATGTCACTACAAATTCTTCCCTATGGTTTTCAGAACAATTACATACATAAGCTGACTGTCATGAAGTACTTGTAAGTATCACAAGTTAGTTGTGTGGGCAAAGGAAACCACAGTGTTTTCCCTCTAAAAACATGTATTAATTTAGCTTGACTTAATTTAAGTCTCACTAATGACCTTGATAGTATACTAATAATATCTATAGTTATATATGAATGACCTCCATGAGATAAAATGACGTTCATTCTGGCATTTCCTATAATTCATTAAATGTAACTGTGACACATGCTCTAATCAAATGCTTAAAAGGGAAATGTTTTTAATGAAACTACATGTTGTTTGTGTCATGTTCTGTGTTTTTCCCCAGCATAAATACCCTCAATATTGGTAGGGTTTCTGAACCTCCTCTGTGACCACGCCAACCAAGACCATTTATATTTTTTCCTCCCTACATCAAGATTCAAACCTTGTGAACTATATCATTCAAGTTATTACATCTGCAAACCATATGTCAGGGAAAGTTTTGATTCCTATATTATAATAATTACAGACTTGGCACTTGGTCAGTTTTCCCAGCATACAGGTGTATTAATGATGCAATCCAGGTAGAAATCTCACCTGTCTATGACAGCAGGGAGGACAAAATAACCCAGCCAAACAAGCCAATTTTCCATAACCCTTGGCTAATGCTGTAATTACTGAAATCCTCCTCAGGATAAAGTTAAGTAGCACATCATTTTCTGTTCTTCCCAGTTAATTATTTCTATAAGCATTACCCACCTTATCAATGTGTGTATTATCTATATATACTCATAGCATGAGAAAATGTAGATCAAAAGAATAACACACATACGTTTATTACTGCCACTCTCAGTGTATGTGTAATGTTCAGAATTCATAGAAGTGCCCTTCACTGTACTTTGAGGGGGAAAAAAAAGAAAAAAAAAACAAACAAAATACAAACAAAAAAAAACTCAAGAAAATAAGTCACCAATATAAATTGCTAACAGTTTTTCTCTCTTTTTTTTGTAGGAGTGGGAAAGGGGGGGGGGGGGGGACTAGAAGGGATCATTTGTGTACAGTACATTCAATAATAATAGTCTTTACCATATAACCTCTTTTAGGATTCTTTTATTTTTTTTATCAATACTCGGCCACAAAATGATATGTTCAAAAAGGGTGTAAAAATGAACACACCAGAATGAAAAAAAATATTGTACATTCACAAATTAACCTCCCAAATGAAACTTTTAGTATCTGACACTAAAACTTCACCTTTGTCTGATAAGTGAAGGGAAACAGAAACTCTATTGAGATATCGGACCCTGGGCTTGTAATTTAGTATTACATAACATGCTGCAAGAGACTTAAGTACACTGTCGTTATTTGCACTTGTCAATAAAACAGTTCAAACCTCCAAAGGGAACTAATTTGGTGTGCTCTCAAGTTTGTTGGCACCAAACAGAGCTTTTGTATATAAATGAATCACTTTAATCAAGATGTGATTAGTCCTAAGCCTTCAAAAGAGTTGAAATTGTCAGAGCTTGCCAAAATTGCCCACACCTATACTAAACTTTCCTTGTATGGATTCATAATTTCATATGTTTGAATTCAAATTTTTTTCATTAGAACTTAAGTAAATTTCTTCAGTTGGAAAAGTCTAGCAGAATATGTATAGGCTAAATATGTAGATTTGAGATTTGTTGTATGAAAAAAACATTGCTATCTCAGAATACCCCCCCCCCCCCCCCAAACACACACACACAAAAGAAGTTTTGCAAGATAAAATTTTGGTCCATGAATCAAGTCTCTTAAGATTTTTCAATAAATAAAATCACCCAAATACGTCACCTTTTTAAAACAGTGACAATCCTAACACTTTCTGACAAGCAACAAATAAATGAATACATTGAAAGAGCTCTAATCATTCATCAAATCAAAAATGCTGCAATCCTTAGGGACTTGAAGTGGCAATTATAAATAACATGATGCATATATGTACATATACATATACCCACGACCTACATGTGTAGTAGACAATCAACTTTATTTAGTTTTGTCACTCCAGGTGCATTTGGGTGAATGTCCAAATTCAGTAATAATCCAGCCACTGGCAAAATTTGGTCGAAATCTAGCTTACCAATCTAACCTCTTTGTGTATGGACAGCCCCCCAAGGTGCTAGGTGTTATCTCAACAAAATATTTATTCTTCATGATAGCCTTCATCTATAATAATGTACCGCTAAAGATAACGTAACCTAGATTTACCCCCTTCAGATTCCCCATGCCCGTGTTAATGTCCCTGTCACCAAAAATAGCAACAAGTGACAAAGGAAACAAACTAGGTGAAACAGGACAGGTGAACAGCGGACAAAAACAACGTTCTTGTTGAATGTACTGAATTTTTCCACCAGCATGGAATTGTAAACATTCAGATTGAATTAATATAATCTTTTAATAATCACTAATTATACTGGTTGATTCAAATAAATATCAATATACATGAATACCTGGAATATACTGCATTCATTTGACTTAATATCTTTCCAGTTCTGAATTTAACAATATAGGGGACAATAAATTACTTTATCCAAATAAATATCATGTACTGAATTTATTAACAAAATTGATTGTTATGAATATTTACTAAGTATTAATTAGTATGATCTCTCTTGACAGATGTGTCTTAACTATTTGCTTTGTAAAAAGTATGTTTTACATTTGTGAAAATCTTCACTATTTCCTTCAAAACAAGTTTCTTATAAAAGGAGAAAAGAGCTAGGATCTAAGATTTCATTCAAAAAAATTTCTTTTCTAAAAGTTCCATACCACAGAAGTATTACTACTTTTGACATATTTTTTTTTTTATTTTACATGTACCAACTATGTATGGGTGTAGCCCACGTACATTCTCAACAAATCATGTAAGCGTTACACAGAAGACAGGTTTACAAAATATTTCAATCAGATTGTACAATAAACCCGTAAACCATGTCGCTATATCCAAAAAAGCACCTTTAAAATGAACTGTTATCTGATCCAACTAAATATATACTGACGTAGATTTACAGGTGAAATAGAACAAAAACCCCACAGGTAGATATAAAGAACTTTTAATACGATGAACACTGGATGACGAATCACCCAATCCAACAAAGGAAGCTACTTGAAACATACGTCTAATGCTCCAAGTGCGGAACCTTGCCAGTAGTAAATAATGTAATCGCTCTGACCGGAATCCCGATCTTTTACAAATGAACAAAATAAATCCCACGTATAGAATATTGATGTCAAAAGATAATAAGGGGCCCCTACAATGCATTATAAGGCAGGACTTAAGAGGCGAGGGCAGTCAACCGGTGTATTTGTAAACATCTGAACCCTGATAAACGTGTACCCCAGATGACATTTCTAAACACAAAGAGTTCCTTCTGAATACAGACTTTGACAGGCTAAAATGACAAAAGCCCTCTAAATCCCTAAATAAACAGTCTAAGATGTTTATATCAAACCTAACAGACTGCTCTTTCATTAATCTTATCCAAAATTCTTCTTTATTGTCCAATTCTTCTTTGTACAATAGGAATACTCAATTGGTTTTTGTCTTCAAAATGAGCAAAACAATTTCCAAACTAAAACATTGCAGAAAATGAAATATTAGATTTCACATACTCTTCAAAGTGGGCACTTCAGGGCTCGACATTAACGCTTGTCCGCTTGTCCAGTACCAGTGAAAAAAAAATACGGACAAGTGAATATTGCTGGGCACTTGTCCGATTGGACAAGTGCATTTTTATGTAAAGAAGTCTCTAAATATTTAAAAGAACTTTAAGATGGAAACAGTACATAAAAACCGAACTTTGATCCCAATATAGATCGCAATGTAATTGAGTACACTCGATCGGGATCGAAGTTCACTAATTGCATACTACTGCAAAGAATGGAACTGACGAAGTTTGGATTCTGTTTTATGTTGACAGCATTTATGTTGTCAGGACAGAAAGTCTAGATAAAATTTTGTTTTATGTGTTTGTTGTATTTATAAATAACATCATGCACATATAATGGACTTTATTTTTAGTTTTTCAGTACAGTATTAGATCTTTATTGAAAATTTTTCAGACAAGTGAAGTTGAAGTTCGGACAAGTAAATGTCTTGGTCACTTGTCCGAATGGACAAGTAGGGAAAAAAGTTAATGTCGAGCCCTGCACTTTATCTAATGATACATACAGTTTTGACATCTAATATACAGGTGTCTATATGACACTAAACTTAAAGTAATATTGCTTTTTTTTCTGATAAGCATACTAAGTTCTATAGCTAAAACGATACTGACATGTGCATGTTTATAGTCAATCCTAAACACATGCAGCCCCCCACCCCCCACTCCCTCTTGCAAAGATAAAACCATACTGTCTTCCCCATTAGACAATATAAAACCATAAAAATATGACAGTTCCACACAGTATCCACAAAATTAATTATACAAAGTACCCAAGGCTTAATGACAATTGTATAATGCTCTTGACAGCAACTCTGATACATAAAGCCCCCACATCAATACCTTAGAACAGCCATTCAATACCATCTACACAACCAATATTATATTTCATTTACTGACAGGAAATTCAATCAATTACAGACCC
Organism: Saccostrea echinata; assembly: GCF_033153115.1. Classification (NCBI taxonomy): domain Eukaryota; kingdom Metazoa; phylum Mollusca; class Bivalvia; order Ostreida; family Ostreidae; genus Saccostrea; species Saccostrea echinata. The sequence goes on from NW_026889778.1 coordinate 40,062,148, forward strand.
ATTGACCAATTCTAATCTCCCATTAAACACTATTGGAGCTATAAGTGGGATGACCATGTTATTTTCTTTCAGTTACAGATTTTGGCTTGGCATGATGGCTTGGATACTTATATAGACCGAGTTCAGGAAGGAGACAGTCAGCACTTTTCCCATCCATCTTATGCAACTCTTCACAAAATCCTCTCAGTAGCATTTTTTTTCAGCCTCACCCAATAATTGAACTGTGATCCTGATATTGCATAACACAGATAATAGGAACACATTCTATCTGCCAGTAATTCTTGAATCAGATTCATATATTTGCAGAACAAATACTGCATCACGCCTGCTTTCCTACACAATGGAAGCAACACTTTCCACAGATTTTCACCCCAATACCCATCCCCCCCCCTTTTCATTTTTTTTTGTTGTATATTTGATTTTTTATCTTCTCTAATTCAGCAACATCACTAATTCATCCTCATCACATTAAGCTATCCAATATCATTATCAGCTGTCACACTGCATGAAACGTGAAGCTAGGTATGATGTTATACAGATAATCTGATCAGATTTCTCGTTTTCCATTTCCAGTAATCTTAGTTTTAAGCTTCTTACATCTACATCTGCCACTTTTCAAATATTATATAATGAGTGCACAATGGTCTTTGTCCTTTATAGTATCCTGTCCAAAAGCAGCTAGAATAAGAGTATTATAATAGGACCCCCCCCCCCCCTCCTCACAGGGGCACAATCAGAGCAAGCATGATATTTAAGTATTTATAAGTTTTATTTGTATACCTTTTGAGAGAAGCCAGCACTGAGCTTAAAACTTTGTTTTTCTACAGATGTAAAAAGAGACACAGGCAGACAGATGGATAAACAGTCATCTCTGCATACTCCTCCAATTTTATTATAGAACTCGGGAACTATAAAATTCAACAAATCAAAATGGTATAAACCTATTCAACAAACTTACCACCAGTAAGTAATCTCTTCCTTTAGATACTAAGGAGTTGGAAATACAATAATTTCTTTATGTGGTTATAGAGAAAGGGCATCACAAAGGGAATTACTAGGCGAACTAGCTGCAAATGGTTTTATCCCCCCCCCCCCCCCTCCTTGGATGTACAATCCTGATCTAGATTACACTTGGAGGTTTCTTACCTTTAATCTCTGATGCATGCAGAATTTGCAGACCCCTGTCTTTAATGTGGAGGAGTCATTACTCAATGCAGACAGCGGGATGAAGCCTTTCTTTGGCTAAATTATAAATACAAGAAAATACTCAAAACTTATTGTTTAGGTTTATTCACACAAAACGTTTGACATATGGCTAACCAAATGAAATCAACATAAGGTTTTTACTATATTACTTGAAACATGTACGAGAACACTGAAAATAGCTTGATTAAATAATTTGATAGTCTTCAAAATTGAAAACAATCAACAGATAACAAATAAAATCAATCAGATTGGTGGTATTACATAATTATTTTAATGTGCACATTTTCAAATCAATACACAATTTATGTTTTATTAATTCTGAAAAAAATGAAACCAAATGAAAAAAAAAAAAAAAAAAAAACCAAAACAATAAAATCAATCAAATTCTGTTAAAGGACTTATTTTTAGGTGAGGCTGACAATTTTTATGGAGGCCAATTAAATCTGAGGCCAAGCCAAATTTGGTTTGGAACCAAATGAGAGGCAAAAATAGAGGCCAGGCCAGGTTTTATTGTATGTCCAAAATTCAGAGATTCTTTTGACAGAGATAATTAGAATATTTTAAGGACATCCACAGTAGGAATCCTTGAGCTTTACGCAAAACACTCAGGTATCTGCTAATTTTACAGTTTTGAAACAGTACATGTGTAGGTGTGATATTGAAGCAGATGTTTATACAAAATGATTTTAATCTGGAAGACAAACCTTAATTTCTACACTAATGGTGGGAAATGCATCGGGTGCGGTTGAAGATATGCAGGTGTTTGTTGAAAGATTGGTGACATAACAGAAATCGGGAAGCACCAGCGCTGAACATGTTGCAGGGTCCACCGTTCGGAAATCATCCTCCTGCACACGCTTGTGAGCTGAAAGTTAAATCACAATCATGGAAAGCTTTTCTAAGACCTACCCATGGAATTTGACTCAGAGTTGATAGAAGCAGTAAGTATGAGTGTCATGAATATTTCTTGATATTTTTCCTTTTTTTCAATTATTGCTATATTTTTGCTGGACAGGTATAATAATATTCAGTAAATGACATTATTACATATACACATAAGTACGTTTCCATTACCAAATGAATACAAGTTTCCATTTTATTTATATCTGTATATGGAACAATTTTAACTTTCCCAAAGGATTTACATTACATTCCAACCCAATTACCTAAAAATACATACATGTATATATGTCTTCTTAAAAGTCCAACTCTTCAACAATTCAAGATAATCTTATAAACAGATCTTTACCATACATACATCTTTTTTATCTAATTATTTTTAAGCACCCTTGTTCTTTACGTGGCATGCAAATACAAACTTAAGACAAATAACCAACCTCTTTTACGCTTCAACATGCTCAAGAATGCTATTGCTAAAAATATATAGAAGAAATGACTAACTGTCAAGTTTTAAAGTAATATTATAAGGGAAGCTTGAAGTAATCGAAATTGCTCTTCGCATTTCAAGAGAATACGCTCAAAAACAAAATCTATCTATTTTTTAGTTAATATCGGTAAGGTGAAAAATGCCCCAAACACTTAAAAAATCTGAAGGACATAAGTATTTTTTATATGATTGAATTATTCCTATAGCTAGCTCTCTGGTTGGCTGAAATTCAACATATTCTACATATCATGAAAAGTTATATTCACCTGCAACCAACCTTCCAGGTGTATATAACATTAAAAAGAAAAAATAGGATCAAAAATATAGATTTGGAACTTCCATATTGATCATGTACCATTGGATATATTATATTTGTGCCCCTGCATTTGGCTAGAACTTCAGCAGACACAAACAACCAAGAAGGTTTGCTTAAAAATTTGTATGAGTTAATCTTTGAATCATGTAATAAAACAATTACAGCTTCTTTTCTTTTTTTTTTTTTTGGTCAAATATAGCAATCCTTGAAGTACAATATTCACCTTGCTTTTTATGTTTGGTGAATGTTGTATTCATTCAGTACTTTATCATTGTATTGACCTAAAAACTGCAATGATAACTGCAGAGCATTCCTCCTTCTCCCCCCCCCCCCCCTACTTTACATGTACAGTATAAGGAATATTCACCTGTTCTAATGTGTTTGATTTCTTCTTCAATCCTCTCTGTAAACCCTTTGGGTATTTCACGGATTTTCTGAAAAATACATGTATCAAACCACATTAATTCTAATTAATGCTTTTGTCAGATGCTCAAAGCAGACTGAACAGTGGTTAACAACACACCTTGAATATTGGAAAATTGTGCACATGCAATCTGCATTTTTAAGTTTCAGGTCCGCTGTAATTATAGTGTAAAACCACACACTGAGATTCTCAAAAAAACGTGAATGTACTTAGGAACACAAGTAAATCTTTCACATAAATTAAAATTCTAATAACTTTCTCATTCCTGGATTAGTTTTTCAACAAATGTACAGAAAAAATATATCTCAAAAACTAAACCTTCTATATCAATAATTTAATAACCTGTCTGAAGTATTGGTTTTTTAATTTCTTTCATTATGTTCATATAAAATGTACTGACAGACATTTACATATCTGTACAATAACATATTTTGTTTGACTATCACATTTCTCAATGTTGGTATATAGACTTAAAATCTGAGCAATGTAATTATAAAAGTCAAGTATCTGAAGAGATCAGCTGCTAGATTGTATGTTAAATCATGAGATGACAGTCACAACCAAAAAAAAAAATATTTATATATTATACATACATGCATTTAGCTTACAAATTGGATTCTGAGGTGTGCTTATGATGAAAACCGATACATACTGTTATTTGATTTGATATCTAAAAATTTCTAACAGAATCTTCAGTAATCTATAGAACTAGTCAGCAATTTTTTCCTTTCATTTGCTTACACAAAATGTAATTCTGAAAGCAGTGTTAGAAAATGGTGATTTTTCCCAATATTCCCAAATAACAGTATACTATACAAATGGAAAATGATCTGTAATGAAAATGTGGTAAAAACACCACTACAGAAATAAGAAAGTTAATTACTTTAACTAAGCACATTTTTTGGGCAATTACCACACTTTCTTCTGAGCCGATTTGATAATTTTTAAGTTGGTAAAAACAGAGAGAAAAATCATGATATACAGATGTACATAAAGAAACTAAGTGCCATGTTCTGCTAGATAAAAAAAATTCAATGTTTTTTAGTTTTAATTTTTTCCCCAAATCAACATGCTCGATTGTCAATGGCAATTCAAGCATTCCCAAAATGTGGTGAAAAAATCACTGTATGAAAAAACACCTCTGTGAAACACATTGCTCAGCTGGAAACATCCAGATATTTGGCCTTTAACCTGTCTATATAACTATATGCATGTCTGACCTGACGGGAAATGCTCAACAAGAGTATACCTTGATTATTCAACAAAAACGAACAAATAAAGATTATGGAAAAAACACTAACAGGGTTAGAAACTCCCTAAAATTACAACTCGCAAATAATTGCGAGTACCAACTAAGTGAACTCGCAATTTTATAAGACTACTCACAATTTTCATATAAAGTTAAATTTATATAAATGAAATACATGTAACTTAAGGAAAAAGTAACTACTGTACAATACACAAAATACAACTACAGTGTGACTTTTATTCAAATTACTGATTTAAATCAAAAGTATTGTGTTCTGTCACGTTATATAATTTTGCTACAGTTTCAATGCAAAAAAACTCAACTCGCAAGTTTTTGCGAGTTACCAATTTTTAACTCGCAATTTGGGAATTCTAACTCGTGTTTTGCGAGTTGTATATAGTGAATTTCGAACCCTGACTAACAAACAGAAAGTCACCAACTATGAGCACCATCCCATTTTTTTATGATAATGTTAAGAATATTAATAAAAGAAATGGGGAACTTTTATCTTTGAAAGATTGCAAATATTACATTTGAAAATGCATAAAACTTGAGTAGAATCATATCTGACATCATATATATTTATTCCCTCAATTTTAGCCTCAGCTTGGGAGTACATCATCATTTTAAATTAATAAATACCATGACAATTTCTCTTTCTTTTAGTATAGTAACATAATGTATAAAATGTGTCTTTACCAACTTTTCACTCCTTTTTAAGTTCAATTTTATTCACTTTCAGATTTTGATGGGGTCTGGACCCCCCCCCCCCCCCCAAATAAAATCCATATATTGTGTGTAGCAGTTTCATGTCAATTTTATACTTTTCCCCCTTTTTCCATCAAAGTAATTCTGATCTATAACATTTTCTTAACTCATTAATCAAGAACTTCATAAAAACCTGAATATCTAAACACTTGTTTACCCATTTGTTGTTTTTTTCCCCCTGCCATGATAAAATCAAAAATTGGTAAATTAACCTGAAACTAACAGAGGGTGAAATTGCTGAGTGATATAACTATTTCCCACTGATCAAAGATTCATTGCTGTTATAAAGAACAATGCAATAAAAACGGAATCATTTACATCTGTCGTTGACAGAGAAACACCACAGGAAGAACATTCTCCATTTCTTCATCAAATTATGTCTAATTCTGAACTTTGAACTCCTGGCCAAAAAACAAAAGCCTTACAGAAAAACTAAAAAATCAAATTTTTCCCCGAAGAGAAAAATAATTCCCACTGGTTTTTTGCTTAAAGCCAATAAAATGTTTAATATATTTAGAACATTCTTGATTTAGTTTTTGTTTCCAGAAGCTTTTCTAGCTGCCACAATCCTGTTCATTCCAGTCAGATATGTATATATATATCCATATATCTGATAAAACAGAATCAATAGCGTGGCTTGTGAGGTAGATAACATTATACAGCTGGTATTCTAAAAAGAGATTATACATTTTAGAGTGCCTGCAACTCTCACTGGATAAAAACTAAATTCTGACATGAGTGTAATGCAACTCTACAACAGGGCATCCTACACCCCCCTCCTTTTTTTTTTTAGATTTCCATAAAACCTGTTGGATATAAGATTTTCTGCTGAAGTAATCTAGAAATCACTTGTGCATTAAACTAGGGGGAGGGGGGGGGGGGGTCAGCAATACATTATTTTCATTGGAAGTTACTTTATCATGACCACGATGACAGACAGCTTCTCAAGAGAATGTGAAATGTTATGGTTAATCAGAAAAATTATTATCACTTCCTTGAGGTATATAAAATATGTATAAAGGCAATAAACTATGTTCAAGTAATCTAGACTTGCCAGTATATCACCTTCTGGTACATGAATTGAATTCTACTTGACTTGGTGTACAAGCACATAATATTATGGCATGTGAACCAGAAATTAATAAATAACACATTAAAATGACCAGAACTTACTGGAATCACCACAAAAGCATCAGTCAGCAGGGGGACCATTATGTTTTTGATATACTCTACATTATCTTCTAAAGATTGATGAATCCATTTTGATCTCTCCTAAAAACAGTGAAACAAAGAATGATAAAATGAAAAAAAAATATCAAAACCAATCAGTTATTCACTCATTTCTCATAGCTAAAACATAAAAAAAAAATTCTTCACAATCTTTACCACATATAAATAAATCTCAGCAATTAAATATACACTCTAGATCAGTCAGGGGTGAGACTGAAATCCGTCATTTCTGAAAAATGATGGATAATCGTCATATTTACTAACTACGTATTTTCGTCATTTTTGTCAATATGACTTACTATCGTCATATTTTCTTTTTCAACTTAATTCTTCTGTCCTTGCTACATAAAAGCGAAATTTGAATTCACCGCTGAGTGTTTACGCAAGTTTCATTTCATCCGGGTCACTAATTACTGCCGACCACATGCGTTAGAACATCAACATGGAACGTGAAAGTTATTATTCAGCGGTAAAATGTCGAAATTTGGTAGAACTAATTCGCCATTTTTACATGGCTTTTAAACCTATAAAAACATATAGTACACCGTCTGGAAGAATACGTACTTGTAGAGAAAAGTCTCGACAAAAAGTTAAAGCCATAAAAAAGTAGTGCGCCCCGTAAAACAAGCGAGATATTTCAGTGCGCCCAGACCCTTCATCTTGAAAAAAGACGGCATATCGTCATTTTCGTCTTCTTTCCTATTTAATGCAAATAAATCCATTGACAAATAACTCTTCCACACTTATTTTTGCTTGGGAAATTTGTACTGTCGACATAACCAGTATTGTAGTCAACTGTATTAGAGAAATGAAGTTTGTTTACGATGTTTTTTGTCCTTTTTTCGGTTGGTGGATCTAACATTTTTCAAAGAGAGGTAACTCGGTATTCTAGAAACACTCTAAATTTTTATGACTGTTTTTCGTCATTTTCTTAAAAATGACGAGTTTAAGTCATAATAAAAATTTTATTTTATGACTAAAAATCGTCATTTTAAAAATGACGGATTTCAGTATCACCCCTGACTGTAGATTCTACTACAAATCATTCACATTTTTTCACACACATTATTTTTGTTCTATGTGTCATACATTATTTATTTGAACAATTTGAATACATTCCTACAATAAACATATTTTCACAAGAATTGTTTTGCATATCTGATATGTTTATGAAACGTTCATGATTAATGTCAAATTCAAACCACCTGAGCACGATGTCCTTTGTTACAGCCCTGCTTGCCTGAGTATTTGCCAGCTTTCATAAGACGATAAACCTGTTTTTCCTGGAATTTCAAAAAGAAATCATACAATTACACAGTTTATTTACAGAGGATTCAAGATTCTGTTAACAATATTCTGATATGAATTTCCTTTGCCAATTTAACACTGTGTTATTTTTCCACCAAGAAAAATCTCAATAATGAAAAAAATGTACTGATAAACAAAAACAAAATACATTCAGGAAAAGTTATAATGAAACAAGTTAAAATACAAGTATCAAGTGGTTACTTTTCTAATAAAACATAAGTGGTCACATGTGCATGTTTATAAACTCCAGTTTTTGTAAGTTATTCAATTCAATCTGATGTCAGGACCAAAGGCAAAGACAGAATATCATGGTTAATGAATAGAGAAATATTACATTCATCGGTATATCTGGCAGATAAATGCATTGCCACATGTGGAAAGCATCAACGCCTCCTTTGCATAATAGAATATAAAAGCAACATGCATAAATAAACCGCACGATGTTTTGTGTCGTTTCATTTTCCTAAAACTGAAAATAACTCCACAGAAATTATGCAGTTGGTAATTAGTAAATTAGTCATACATTTTCAATGACAATTACCTTTTCTGTGGCTAGAACAAGATTACAAATCCCTTCTCCTCTGTAGTACACATTTTCACCATCCGCCATTCTGCATTGATTATGTAGACTAAAATCGCCTTCTAAAATGGAAGAGTTCCTTTGATTTCGCGGGATAATAGGATTGTCTAGGATGTACATATGCATGCATACTGTTTTTTATGCAAAGATGTTAAACAAAATTTTACAGTCTTGACTTTATACAGATGAAGAAATAAACTATAAATGGATTATTCATGCTATTTCAAATTTTTCATTTTAAAAAATTAACTGAAATAAAAATGATATTTCATGTGTCATATTACATACATATATTATTGAAGATGTTAAATGTCCTACGGATCCGGTTTAACGATGGATTCCATACAGATTTTTTATCAGTTTATGTGCATTCTATTTTTTTTTCTTGGAAAAAAGGAGAAGCTAGCAATTTTTCTTCGAATTTTTATTCTTAGTTTATTTTAGAATTTAAAGTCTATTTGAATAATATTGTCAATGTGTTCATGTGCAATGCTGAATGCAATCTCTGAGGCGACACGGCATTTTTGTAACTCGAGATATTAAATGTTGAATAAACTTAATATATTCGAATTTTGTATCTGACGATAGCACAGCTAGGTAAATAAAGATATCAAACCCCATCTACACAGTCTCCGGAAAAGCATGTCGTTTATATTTAATTGTACATCAATATTTTTATTTTAATTCATTATCTATATTTCAGGTGCAATGATGTAACATGATAGAAGGGAAAAAATGTTTATAAATTTATTACTTTTTTTGAATCTACGAAAATATACCATCTTAATTAATTTTGTGTATATTACACGTTATCGGGTTAAAAGACGTTTTAAAAGATGCCACATTGATAGATGAATACAATCAACTTAAAACCATAAAAGCGGGAAGGGGTGAATAAAGTCGAAAACCTTTTTGTTTAGTGAGAGGAAATGGGGTGGGGTTCGCTGGGTCCGGAAATGGGAGGGTCGATGACATATATGTAGTTTCCCAAATGCTAAAAATGCTTTTTCGAGGGGGGGGGGGGGGGCTAATATCTAATAGGAGATACAGATCTGTTTCATTTACAAGAGGTACTCCAAGGCTACGGGTTTGCGTTTTTCAATCCTGTATTGCTATCATGAATCAAAACTATATCAGAATCAAATTTCCGCCAATGTTGGTTTGTCCCAAACCTCTGAGTGCGGAGACGCAGAGGAATATGGGCATCATGGATTTGAAAATGCAGCTCCTAATTCACAATCTTGGTCATTTCAGCGTTTTCGTTAAATGAGTACTGTCTTAATCCTTCCTGATATATACACTAGTCACTAGCCCGTAAACTCAGAAATTGAATCAGGATAGACCTTCTCTTATTGCTAGAGTTTCTTGATTCTTACACTAGTTATAAATACGCATGCATACCCGCCTTCCCGAATTTCTACAGGTACATTTACTCATAACTATACTGAATTAAATTGTTTCGTCATATTTCAATTTTTTAGCACCCCGAGCTACAATTCGACTAATTAAATGCACCCCCCCCCCTAAAAAAAAAAAAAAGAAAGTCGCAACTTCTCCGTGATAATTACTTCGTCCACGTACTAAGTGTTTTGTTTTACGAATCACAAATTAACAAAAAATATTTAACACACTTATTTCATTTACGGTAACTGGAATTTTAAATATTTTCATTATATTATCATGTTGTAAATTTTGTATTTATACTTGGGACAGTAAACGCAAAATTTACAACATGATAATACCTCTACTGATGTTTCCCTATACAAAAAAAAAAATAGTTAGTTACATGTATATCACTGAGGGAGTTAGCAGGCCTAGGATTCCAGTTCCCATCGACAAGTACTATTTCCCTCGGCTTCGCCTCGGGAAATAGCCCTGGCCTTGGGAAACTGAACTCTTGTAAACTCCCTCAATAATACACTTCATACATACCAATTCAACATAGCCGAAAAAAGGCTCTTATCAATTCAATCACGTTTTAATATGCAAAAACCTTTTTGATAGCCTTGCTTTAATGCAGACTTGGGGGGTGGGGGTTTGTTGCCCTATACATGAATATAGAGTTTTGGAATCATTTCAATGGCATTTGTCCAGTTTCTCCATCTATACGTTATATCCTTTGAAAAACCGCGCATGTTTTTTTTCACTAATTTACAATTTTTAATTGCTAGCGAGTACAGTACTCATTACATTTTCTAATAATTCAATAATTATTATTAGTAAATTACAGTATGATAAAAGAGCAAAGATTCTTTTCTAATGCACGTAAAGGTCGTAACTAGGCCCAAATTTTTAGTGAGACAAGGGAAGTTCGGTGGGTCTATGGCCTCAGCAAATCCGGTCCGAGTCAGTGCCGGGGGTTAAAAATTTCTTGGTTTTAGCAAAGGACATCATTTTAAATTTTTAAAGTTTTGATAATTTTTGCAATGGAAATAGTCTACAGCAAACATGTTGTGACTGACATTAGGAAAAGATTCTGCCCTTTTGGGTATGCCATGCAATTTTACACAATCAAATGGAATGTGACATAGGTCAGTTAATAAGATAAACTCATCAGAAACATTTCCAAGTAGTGTAAATAAAAAAGAAAATACGTATATAGTTGGAAATGTCAAGTTTACCACCCCAAAAAGGGCTCTCTCAATACTGCAGTTCAAGCCTCATCTCATCATAGTGCAGATAGTATTGATTAATTACAATGACACAAATTTGTTGTCAAGTAGTAATTTTGTTTTACTTTAAAAAATCAGAAAGGCATTTGCCTCACTTGACTCAATGATTGTTACGGCATTGCACGTGCATGAACCACACGAGCATCTCTTGCTACCTATCCGGCCCCCAAATTAGGGTAAATATTTTCATTTTTATGTAAGTTACGTGTGCAAATATTAAAAGGAAACCTACAGACATAGATCATTTAGGAGTAGGCACACATAGACACTATATAAAGTTGTATAGTAAAACGGTTCATGAATAATTCATCACATCGTGACACAGCAAGCCTATATTTCCTTGTACAAGGAGCTACTTGTTTGACAGGCGGACCGGAGTTTTTGGGACAGACGTGTAATGTGAAGCGTAGCATTAGAAAAATATCAGCTGCACTAAGTCATTCCACTATTTTCGGTCGTTAACAGGAAATTTAAGCACTCTTTAATGGAGTTATATGACCATAAAGGATCTCATACAACTGTCTGAAACCGCTCTCTTGAGGGATTATTTCACTTTTATTTGTTTTTTTTATTTAAAGAAATTAAAACAAGAGAACAAGAATAGGATAAACCTGACCCCCCCCCCCCCCCCCCCAACACCAGGTGCTTATTAATTAAGCTCAAACTCTCAAAATTTCTCACAATGATTTGTTTTAACATGTTTAAAAAAATGGCAAGGAATGATCAGTAAAGACAATGAAATTATTTGACATAATTTCATTAACCTCTTCAAAATGATCTGACATGCAAGAACTCATCGGGTTTGGGTATGAGGAAAATATCTTTAGCAACCCCACCTTTTTAAGTACCATCTTTCCTCCCAATCCATTTGAATTTTGGAATGGGGAGTCTATAAAGTGCATATCTGTGTCTTCTGCTAATTAACAATTTTTAATTGTCAGAGTTCCCTTAATAATTATTTATCATCTCCAATGTTGTTTATACAACCACCAAACCAATACCATTATGGCTTTATTATCAGAATTTCAGATCAAATTATGGAAAAAATAATCATTTCCTACACAGTCAAATATTACAACATCGTCCATTTTCAAAAGCCACTTATCTGTCCTAGGAAATTGCCTAATATCAGAGCAGTCATTGCAATACAAAGTTTTAGAATTCTATTTTGCAAGTACTACATGAGTCACATTTCCCTATGTACTTTCAACACAATGCCTATTGCGGACATGGGCAACTTAGTCTATACTATAACTTCTCTGACTAATTATTCTGATTTCTATACACAGATTGGTAGAACTTCCTTAACAATACAGTATAACTATTTGGGGATTTTAAGCTTCATGACTTTATCTATTGTTCCTATATATTCAATTCCTAAAGCTTGAAAGAAAGATCTTTAAATGAACAGACATGTCAGAGCAAGACTGTGCAACATTACACAAAATTCAAAGGATTTAATTATCTTAAATGCCTAATTATGTTTTAGAAATCCAAATTATGAATGGTTTATTAGGACTTAGGGGAATCATTGTACAATTTTTCTTTTTATGTTATACCAGTTTTTTTTTTTTCTTTACCAGGAGGCAAACATCCTGTTTATAGATTGCTAACATCTATGCACATTTGTACAATCCTTCAGTTTACCACACAAACACCTTTTCCACCATATAATTCTCACTTCATAAACATCCAGCATTTTTTTTTGGTAATATATATAATATCAAAATATCAGTATTTAAAGACTTGATATTTTGACCGCGCATTTAATAACCAACACTGTTTTGTCACATTTTGATTCAAAATAACACCTCCATTTTTCTTCACATTATAACTGAGAAACATGTACTTCACCAATGATACTCCAACCTTTATAGTTCATATTCCAACCTTTAAGATTCATTTTTTTTTGTATAACTTCCCACTCAATTTAATTCACCATAATTGTTCCTCTTCTGAAATAATGACATAAGATTCATGTATTTTGCTACATATAAGTTAATTTATTCCGACATTTTGACATTTTTTTTAAAATTTTATTTTTCATCATTTCTTAGAAATTATGCACCTGTTAAAAGGAGCAAATATATATTTCTATACAATGCCCCCTTGGAAACAATTCACTGTTCACTCATACAAATTGGGTAAACAAAATACATGTACATACACTATAGAGATCAAAAATGGGACACATATCGGTCATGAAAGACTTAAAAATGCTTCAACCACTTAAAAATAAGTGACATTGCAAGTTAAAAAACAACCCTACGAGTCCCATTTCATGGCTGCAGGATATTACCCGATCTACAGTATAAAATTCATATGATGTAGATATCAACTCTCCATTCATGCACATTCTCAAAAATTCAAATTCATTCTTCATAAAAATATTGCCCTTCAAATAATATCACACACAATGGAATTAATTTGCCTAGCACTACATCAAAATCTACAACACATTTTTTCAAATACTTAACATGTAAAAAGAAAAAAAATAATTTCTTTTTAAAAAATAGAATTGTTCCCATATTCAAAGTCCATTATAACAATAAAATAGGTCGTTATCCGTGAAAATTATGTACAGATGACTGGCAGTGCGATGAAGTTGGCAAAAAATGACATCGCAATCAACTGTAGACGTATGCGGCAAGTTGTTTGAAACCCATATCTCTTGGGAATTCGTTCAAAAACTGTCCTTTGCATGAATTGGCTGAGAAAGACATCATGTCAGATGAAACCGATGAAGATGAGTGAGATGACTGGCTTTGGCTAGTGTTGTTCGATTCAAAGAGCACTCCGATGCTGCCATTTTCTCCTATGCGGTAGGACACGTCAAAGGGATCTACCCAGATGGTAAGTTCTTTAGGGATTATGGAAAATAAGACGTTATCACTAAGGCCACATGAAAGTCCTGCTTGAAGAATGAGAGGGTCCTTGGAGTGGTTGATGCGAATGCATCGATACCCGCTGCCTTTGTTTGGCTTGGAGGGAAACCAATGATTCTCGTATTTAGCACATAATAAATTCTGCAGATTTTCGTTAAAAATACTAACTTGCTGTTCATTCACATACTTGGAAGTCCGAAGAATCTTTGCCAGAAAATCAACAGCACTTTTGACTTCTTTTTTCATTGTTCACAGACACGATTGTTCTTTTTGGGGGTGAAATATTTCTTCAAATTTCTCGATAACCGTTACCAATTTTGATAAATGAAGTAGTTCTTCAAGTTTCTTTCGATGGATTCTTTTCAATTTTTTTGGTTTGAGACTGGTTATATGCACTGCGGCGGTTTAAAACCGACAGAGAGCTTTTCTGCGTCTTCTTTGTTTGTTCGCTTCTCCAGTAATGGCGACTACTCTGTGTACATTGGTTTATTAGTTCCGTGACGTCAATCTCTGTGACCTCACAATCGGAAAATTCTCGACCAATGAAAAGATGGGATATAATGAGCTCCCTTCCATATATGGAAACCGCTAATTTTAGAATTAAACGTCACAACACACTTGTTTACTATTCAACTGTGACCGCTATTTTCCTTTGTAGTTACGCTGTTGACCTATTTAGACACGTATGATAAAAACACTCGAACATGCCAGAATATTAATACATGAGGCAATCTGTCGAAATAACCCAGTTCATACGAAATATTGCTATTACTAAAACACCAAAAACTAGGCCTATATTTTGGTGAGTTTATTCGTATTTAAGTGGAATTGGAGGAACATGTTAATCGATGAAAATTTCATGACATAGGGTGATTTTACACACGATACACAGGGCAACAACAGTCAACACGATAAACATCGCGTCAGACATGAGGCCATCGACGGGATCTGACATTGAAATGACACTTGTCAAACGACAGGAGGTATCCTGCGATGAACTTTGTATAGACACATTAAAGTGAATCTTGACATGGCAAATAGTTAATTCAATTTCATAGTGATACGGTAATTGGCTTTAAAACTTTTTTAATGATACTGGGCGAAATTTTATGTTTTTAAATTGACTCGATCATGAACAATGACTAATTCTTTTCAATATCGTATGATGTTAGAATCAGCTCACATACGCATAGTATGTATTCATTTATTTGGCTATTTTCTAATTTTTTCTACTAACATTTCATTCTATTCTTTTTTATTAATTTTTTTTTGCGGGGGGGGGGGGGTAAATTTATCTTTATACCTTTCCATTCCACGTCTGCGTTTCAGTTATATTAATTTGAATCCATTTCTAATGTTAATCCCTTTTTTTCTTTTAAATTTTCGCAAAAAGAATCAGTTAAAATTTAACTGAGTTTCTGGCATTGCTTTGATTTATGAAGCGTTTACCAGTAACAATTCACATATGGCGGCTGATAAAGTGTACTAACAAACATCCCGACACCCCTGACAGCTAAACACAATTACACCGTGAAAAGCAGGTAATTCGTATCCATAGAAACACCCGTTAACTTACGTGTAATCAAGTAATCGGCTTGAATGTTTGAGATAATAGGTTTTCAGGTAAATATTGCTCAGAGTTACTGGCGGTGGATCAAAGAGAATGTGAACGAGAGAGAGAGAGAGAGAGAGAGAGAGAGAGAGAGAGAGAGATTTGTGATAGAAATAGTTGACTTATTAACAGGATTAATGAAATAATAATAAATGCTCATCAATATCAGCATAATATAAGCTTTTCAGCTCTAATTAAAGTTCTAGCTGGTATTTCATTTATTTAATTAATTAAGGATAGCCAGAGAAAATAAAGCTATTCAGGAATATTATAAATGATAGAATGGAAAGATGTAAAATTTAGTGTGGGAAATCATGCATTAATCTTTGGCATTGTACATGTATGTGCAGAACTTAAATGTAAAGTATTGAAATGTCACATGGCTAGAGGATCGTGGCAGTACTCAACGAGAGACAACTCGACCAATGATAATTCTTTATAATGTTTAATAAACAATAGGAGTTACCTTCCGCTGCGTTTAATAAGGTATGTTTAAAGAAAGTATTAATTTTTTACACAAGGTTGGACAATGCTCCTAAATATGTTATGGGTTCTCTGAAAAGATTGAAGACAAAATCTCAAATGCATATAAATTTTGAGTTTGTAATCGTGTAATCGGAATAAACTTACATTAGATAAAAAAGGTTATGTTTAATTAATTTTTATTCTACCATGTAAGTGACTTTCATTCTATAATTTCGATTATTTCCTCTAATTTTTGCATATATAATAGGCCCAGAATCACTCCCTATCAAAAACGAACATCCTCAATGTACATTCACTTTTATTTACAGGACTTTTTATTTATCATTTCAAAAAATGGGATGAATTGTATATTTGATATGCTTATAGTGGCGTAGCTGCCATTAGACACTTAAGGCACGTGCCTACACTTAATTTTTTTCAGAAAAAAAAAAAATAATTAGAAACAAAACTGTAAAAAAGAAAGAAAATAAAAGACTAAATATCATTTTCGCCACTGATAGAGAGAAATAACCACCGATCTGTGCAAAGTAATAAATTTAACCTGCAATAGTTAACCGGCTGTTTCACTGTAGAACTCCTTATAAAATGTCTTTAAAATTTCTATATGCAAGTAATTAAATAGAGATATAGAACTCCCCTGACGTTCACGTGGTATTAATTGTCATTTAATCAATAATTAATTAATTTGAATTAACAGCAATTAACTTTTTTATGGTTCTCCACACTAATTTACCACTTTTTAAAAAAATTCTTTGTGGGTAGCTTTTTTCTGATTAAAAAAATTATATTTGTTCATTATTTATTGTAAAACATTGTTTTGTGTCTGATTATTTTTGAATACTTTATAAATAACTTTCGTCTTCATGTTCTCCAAATTTGATTACGCAGAAAAGGAATATGAAAACTCTTCTAACTTAAGATTTCTGGTTAAGAAGTTGGGGACTGCACTTTTTTATCTTTTCTACTTAATATGAAATTTCATTTTAAAGATACCCATAATTTTGTAAATGTATTTTAAACGCCCAGAATTTGTCACCCAGGGGTCTCAAAGTCGTGAAATTCATTTTCCGTCGGGGGGGGGCTTCCCCCCCCCCCCGAACCCCCTACAAGGGCGCTGCCCTGGACCCGCTGGGTGCCTTGAGCGGCCCCCGGACCCCTCGTCGCACACAGAGTAATTTGTGCCTATACTTCATCAAAATTCATCATAGTTCTAGCTACGCCCCTGGTTTATATATTTAGATATCAAGTGCAAACACATCCCCTTCAGTTGTCATTTCATTGACCAAAAAAAAATAACAACAACAACAACAACAAAATCCAAAACGTGAAAAAAAACTATTTCGTGGTGGTGTCCACGTTTTCGGGGGGGGGGGGTCCAAAGTCATTTTTAATTTGCTTTTTTTGTATTTATATTTTTAATAACTCTACAAATTCCAAGGGGGGGGGGGGGTCCCCCAACCCCTTTCTATAGATACGCGCATGCATTTAATGAAAACTCAGTGGAATAGACACATAAAGACTGCACCACCCTCGTCCCTCCCCGATATTTTTGTGTCTACATGCATTTGTCCTTCTTGATTTTTGACTTTTTAAAGTGATTTGCAAATATAATTATGTCAATGAAAATAAACATATTGCATTCAGATTTTTTCTTCCTCTTGGCCAAATTAAGTTAAGATATCGTCTTGATTATGCAGTATGACATAGCTTCCTAGGTCAAAGATAGGTAACTCTTGCAGATTTTCGAGTGGCGGTAGACATAAACATTTACATCAATTAATGCACCAAATTGCTTTACTTTGATGAAAAAAGAAACAATACATGTATATTTATTTCCGCTCCCCACAGAATGAGCTTTTTTTTTTTTTTAAAATAAAGATTGTTCCATGCACGGGGACAACAAATTAAAACAAAAATGTCCAGGACTCCTGTTTTCGTTTTAATTTTTCAGAAAAAAGTTTTTTCTGTCTATTCACCTTATTTGCTAATGTCACCCACCTCCTGCACGATGTATCTTTGAAAAAAAATCAAAAGGTGAATTTTTTCGGTTAAGTATAGGACCTTTTGTCATAATTTGGGATTCGATAATCATTTTTCTGATAAAGATATTTGAGATATTCTGCATGTATATGTGAAATCCAAAGAGAGAGAGAGAGAGAGAGAGAGAGAGAGAGAGAGAGAGAGAGAGAGATTTTATTCACCAGGTTTGAATTAAATATTCTTTTTTATATAAGACATTTGTTAATTGATTGTGCACTCTCTCGCTAAGAGAGAGAGAGAGAGAGAGAGAGAGAGAGAGAGAGAGAGCAAATTGAAATGTTTCATTTTTTTCTCAATAAGTTTTTTTTAACCCAATGACAATTATTAGGCTATTTTCCCATTTTTTTCACATTCCTTTTCTCACTCCGTACTGAATTAACTTCTCCAATGAAATCTCTTGTCGCTGTACCCACGAAGAATACGATCCCGTAGAATTTTATTATTAACATGATATCTTTTGATTAATCAACTTCACGAAGCAGATCTAGATAAATAAAAACAATTAACTCGAAAGAAATGATAAAACCTCCAATTCGAATTTCATATTATTTTTAGTTTCTTTTGATTCATAGTAAACGATTATGGAAAAAAAAATTCTGGACATGCACCCACATTATAGGGAATAGTATAGAGGTATCAATGTTTGTGTCGATGGGTGTAATTAAAAATAAAATATTGAGAAAAAAAAAATGAAACAATTTCAATTTACACTTATTATTTTAGCATTGTTTATGTTTGTAAGTTACTTTGCACCCATCCTTTTGGAAAATATGAATAAATTAATTTTTATCTCAAATACGTAGATACAAGTATAACCCTTATTTTACCTGTTTTTGCTCAGAGCAATTTAAGGGGTTAGAGGTTTGGGGGGGGGTTATAAATATATTCATCCCCTTTAAAAATATAATTTGAGTGTTTGTTATGTTGCATTTCAGTTCAATTTTGTTCAAAATCCGATGCTTTTAATCGTTCAAACTGAGATAAGAAAATTGTTTTGCAAATCTCTTTGTTGAACACTTTAAAAGGTTTGAAGGGAGGTTCGAGTTGATTCCCTCTTACACCCACCACTGTTTAATCCGCGGACCTTTCCTTTTCCCCGCCTTTTTTTCTTTTGCTCGTCAATTATTGAGATGAACTTTCCTTTCGCTCATTGTATATAGTCAGACATATAGGATCGTGGATACATGCATGAAATGCTGACCAATATATATATATATATATATAACTATTTGGATTGACAAAGTATGTATTAATTTCATAGAGGTAATGACATTGATGAAATCGTTTATATTACTGATTTTATCATTACTTATTTACAAAACACGGATTATATTGATATTATAGCATGAAAAAACAACAAGCAAACAAACAAACAAACAAACAAACAAACAAACAAACATGACTTACTTGAAATAAGCTTGCTATTGTTGTATTTTCCACTCCGAGACAACATAATGCTATATCTTATGGTAAAGTTTGCTTACACGACAACTGAAGACTCTGTCCAACAAAGTAAAACAAGTACGAAGGTTATGGTCTTTTATATTCGACATTATTCAATGACATTTCAAATACTTGTCAAATGAATGAAGTGAAAGAAAAAAAAAACGAGGGTCTAACCCAAGGCCGCTATGATCTTTACTTTATGTGCATCTATGAAAAGGGTAATACTCTGTATTGACACATAGTGTTTCAAGGTCTTCAAAGTAGAATATTATACAATATAGTTTGCTGTCTTGGTTGTATATAATATGTTTATGTAAAACTACGAAATCTAGGTTGATTTCTTTGGGGTAATATTTACAAAAGATGCTGCACAATAAAAATTACGATATTCATGATTTTATCAGGATTCTGCATGTCGAAAAATCACTTCTTTTGAATTATAAATACATAATTACATATGTATATGATTTAATGATTTTCAAATAATCAAATATATATCCTTCATTAAATTAATGATTTAAAAATGCCACAAACAATAGCAGTTTCAATCAAATTAAATGATCATAAAGGAACAAAAATTAATGATATAAATATCAAAATTTACCTCAGCTATGACCTGTGTTTTCTCTAGGGCTTATAACCTGTACCGGAAAATGTGTATCTTGTTTTATACAGGGAGTTCAAAGTTCAAACATCCATTCATTCATTTCAGGAAGTCTATTTTATAGAGGGTACAATAATTAAAATAGAAACTGAATTTAGAAGATATAGAGTTGAAAAGATAAAATTGAATGAAGGTGTAAAAAAAAATATATGATGCTCTTCCGAAGAAGTTCAATGATAGACGCATAATTTGTAGAGTCCGTCATTTTCATTTCAAGAACGATAAAAAAAAAAAGAGATTACGGAAAGTTAATGATAGATTTAATATTGATCGTTGAAAGCGGAACAATACTTGAGGCATATACAGCTGAAAAAACTTTTTAACCTAACATGCTTTTGTTTTGGCATGTTTTGGGAATAAAGATATTGCTACTATGTAAAGGCGCAAACAAAACAAATATGAAAAAGTTTTTAAGTTTATTGAGTTTTTATATTTATTAATAGTTATTTATAATTTACTTTGTAGTATTTACTTGCCTTTTTTGCACGAATAATAACCTTAATGCAATAAGCCATGTTATAAACTAAGTTTTCACAAAAATACTTGTGGTATACTTTCTCTCTATAGAGTGTTTTTCACCTATCTTTTTTTAATTTATATGTTGTTAGCCTGTTTTGAGTAAGGTTCGGTCTTCTTTATTTGAACCCAAATGTTTTTATCTGGGTTTGAATCGGGGCTACATTGCGTTTGAGAAACTCTCTTGTGCATTCTGCCTGGAAATTGAGAAGCAAAACATAGAGAGCCTGAAACTATGACAATCAAAAAAAAAAAAGTATCAAATTCAAAATTAAAAAACCCCCAACTATTTCATGGAGTGGGGGATGTCTTTTCAACAACAACAATTTAAGTTATTCTAATTATGAGTGAGAGTATCACCGACGTAAGGTTGACGAGCTCACGGATTAAAACAGAACAATGAATTTCTTTCAGTTTTAGAGTGAATGTAATGCTTATGATTGCTTACTGTATTAGAATCGATTTCAGTGGTAATACCGTGGCGATTACACAGGTGGCAGGACGAAAAACCTTATTTTCAAATGACGTTGTTACGCGCCAACGTCACCGTCACGGTTGGTTGGAAGCCATTCCTTTCCTCTCTGACAAGGGGATAAAATTTTCTATAGTGGAAAATTAATAACTAACTGCATAACAACATGTTGTTGCCTTTTCCTTCACATAGGCAATTCAATTACTAGACACCATGGGACTCCCATCAGTGGTATTATGATTGCAAGAAATTCATATCGACTGTAAATAGTGAAAAGCGATGTGTATACCTCCAGTGCATCAAGTAGTACTACAAAATCTGTTAACAAACCTGATATCATTTCATCTTCATAATTGATGATTTATTTTGAAGTAGTTATTTTAAAATAGCATATGTTTATGGGTTTTTACCTTTTTTCCTACGTGACGTTATACATTTCACGGTTGAGTAATTTTGAACACCGATTTTAGTGCACAGTAACCAAGATACACTTCTGACAAATTTTCATAATTTTCGGCCACTAAGTCAAAATATTTCGCATATTATGTTACCCTGCGTTTCTTTTTCCTTTCAGTATATATCACAGAGCTTCCACTGGAGCGAAAATATTTTTCGCCACTTTTCGCGATGAAAGGAATCACATTTTTACATCTCGTCTCGACAAGTGTACAGTGTTAAACACTCCACTAATAGCACTATTTCAAATTGTTTATATCACAGGCATTGTTTTAAAATTGTAAAATTTAAAGTTGTATCCACTTACAAAACTGATATAGGGATTATTTCTACATTTATACAATTAATTTGATACTGATATTAGCCAACTCTTGACAGTAGATCCTCTTGTTCATAACTTTTTAGCCTGGGGAGGGGGGTTACAGACTTAGTAAAGATATATGACATTTTTTTTAAAAATGAAAAAAATAATATAATAGGCGAAAATTTTAATCATATCAACAATTTATTGTGAAAAGAAGTAATTAAAATCAGGTTTATAACTTGGCTTAATTTAACAACTTGGACACTGGGTGTATATGCATGTAAATTCATATAACTGAAAATAATTCAGCGTAATTGACAAAAGTATTGTTTTGTTTCCAACCCAGTATCTCTTTCACTCTTTGTCAGTTTATGGTACAATGAACACACTATTTTGACTTTAATCAGGTAAAATTAGCAGCCATGCTCTGCAATTTTCGTCATGTTTTCCTACTTTCGGTTAAAAAAAAACAATCTATATAGATCCAGATTTTATTGATTAAAATCTTTTATTAACTAACTTCATCTCCCAAACACACTTCGTCTTTCCTTGTTTAATCCATCTTATATTATTTCAAGTAATTTTGTATCCCCTTACTGCTCCAGGCTAAAGTTACCTACTAAATCAGCTGTGTGCGTTCAAGCGAGACGTGATTTCCTACATGTACATTGCTTTGTTAGTTTCATGGAGTTTTCACACCCTGAATTCACACTCTACTTGCATTAAATAAACAAAGGGGCTAATCTGTATACATTGAATAAACAAAGGAGATAGCCAGGAGTACACACACTTTTGTATGGTATATCTAAAAAAAAGTTCATTTTCGCCACTTTTGAATTTCTTTTCGCCACTTTTGGAAAAAAATCGCAATTGGCGCAAATGGCGAATCACAGCTCGAGCCCTGATATATCAATATGACATTGATATACTTTTTCTCTCTTTCTCTCAAAAAAAAAAAAATAAAAAAAAATAAAAAAAATAAAAATCGCAACCTATTATATAAAAGAAGAGAGGCTTAGGTGCCATATCGCTGATCTAACAACAATAGCCAACTGTAAAAAAAAAAATCAGTCGAGTGAGTAATGTGGCTAAGTTTATTTTTCTAACTATCAAATAAATGAGTCAACCACTGTTTCATATGTGTTCACAAAATAAAGAAAGATGAGAGAGAGAGAGAGAGAGAGAGAGAGAGAGAGAGAGAGAGAGAGAGAGAGAAAATTTTCATGGTATGGAAAATTCATAATTGCTCACTTTTTCCTAAATAGAATGCGATGCTTTAAGTCACTTATCGGCCCCTACATCTACCGAACTTACTACAGACTGGATAAAATAAAAACGAAACGAAATAGTACTAAAAACAATCATTCTTCCATTATTTCTAAAAGACACATTTCCCTTTTATAATATTTACTAGAACCTCTGGGAACAAGACAACCCTTAAATATCTTTTAAATTTCTATATCTCAGATCCTGAAGTGACGTCATCACCGAAAAGATATCCAACCAGGCTCAAATAATTATTTATCGTATTTAATATTAGCAAAAATATTGACCAAGCCAAGACCCTTTTTTTCAAAGTGCGTTAATATTGTCGATATTAACGCACTTTGAAAAGAAATATTTTTGTTTCAAAGTGTGTTAACTTAGTCCCAAATTTAACGCACTTTGAAAAAAAAATTCAAAGTGCGTATTTTTTCAAAGTGCAATGTAACAGTGCGCAAATGGTAACATTTGCCGGATGCCTCACATGGAATCAAATATGATTAGCCGAAGCCAATCACAAAAACTTAACTCTTGTCTAAACAATTTCTTTATACAAAAGTCCCGACGAAAAAGTGCATATTAGACTGTAACTGTGGTTAACCACAAACATAACATTTGCGGCATGGTCTTTCAAAATCATGAAGTCTTGCATATCTTAAGATGCAAGGATGTATTTAAAAGTACGTCCCTGAAAAAAAGAATTTGCCATTGATTTTTTTGCTTGCCATTTCTGACAGGAAATCAAGGTAAATCAGGCAACCTTTCTTATTTTATTGTCAGTAATGCTATGGTGATATTATGTTTAAACTGCGTTTTAAATTTCGAGAGAACATGGAGGCACTGACTTATATGGCACTAAGACTTTTTAATATTCTTTATTTCCGTGTGTAAGATTTGTTTTTCTCTTTACTCCACATAAGTGAAAAATTACGATAGACATGCCTTAATTAATTCGTCGTAAATAAAACCATTAAGCAGAATTAATGTAGTCTACTTATGTATCAAGTTTAATTGAAATCAGACTACAATTGTAGGGGGAGTAGCATTTCGAAGGGATTTAATAAAAAAGTTTTATTTTTTGGTAACCGTGGTTACGTCGTTTGTCGAAATAAAAACCGATAAATAGAATTAATATAATGATTTTTGGTGTATTTGAATAGCAAGACTAAAACTGTAGCAATATAGAAGTGTTTTGAGAAGTTATCATGGAAATTCGTTTTTTTTTTACTAACCATGACACCACCGTTCGTCAAAATCAAAAACTGATACATAAAATTATGTACATGCATCTTGGTGTAATCAGCAAGTCTATTGCCGCCAGGATTATTGAAATTGAACAAACACTGTAGGAATAGTGGTTTGAAAGAATTTCACAGAAATTTCTATTTTCCGTGTCCATACAAGACAACACCGTTTGTATAAATCGAAAACCCATATACATATATTATCTTGGTGTAATTTTCTTGTATTCCAAGTCATGGAAATCAGAGCAAA
This sequence comes from Saccostrea echinata, assembly GCF_033153115.1. Taxonomy (NCBI): domain Eukaryota; kingdom Metazoa; phylum Mollusca; class Bivalvia; order Ostreida; family Ostreidae; genus Saccostrea; species Saccostrea echinata. Next base: position 40,086,926 of record NW_026889778.1, read on the forward strand.
ACTGTAGGAGGTGTAACATTTTGAAAATTTGTTTCTAAATGTAACATTGACATCATAGACAACTGCTTCTTCAATGAAAATTGAACTCGAAATGTACATGAAATGTAAAATTCAAAACCAGTAATCATGCTTTAGTCCGATTAAAAAATACGAATTGAGAGCACAGCAAACACGGACCTCTGAAAATATCAGATACGGGATCAGGTGCCATGGAGGAATAGACATCCTCTACCGACGTGAGCCCTTTGTCTTGATTGAGTAAACGGAGTAATCCAGATATCCAGATTTCTGCTTTCACTGATGCACATGCACTTAAAGACATACGCAACGTACCTTACCTACTGATAATTTTTCAAGATATTCTTAATTCAAGATTATAGTGCCATCGGATATTCGTAAACAAAAAAATCAGCATGCATTACCAGGAGTTTTGAAAAGATATCAATTGATGAAAATTCTTGTATAATTCAAAGAAAAATATACAAAAATTACTAAACATTTATTCTAGATGTTTTGTTTATAAAAACTTGTTTTAGAAGAAGTGTACAACAGCATATATAGACATTAAAGTATAGCACACAGTTCCTTTAAGTATTGGAACTTTTCAACTCCGGGGAAAAAGACAATAAAGTTCAAATTACGTTGCATATGTCCTTCATTTTGTCATTTTCTGAATACAGAGGTTTACCCTCATCATCAAACGGATCCGATATTTCTCTCTAGAATCTGAGTAACGGTCAACTTTGGATTGTATTTTATCATTACTGTACATGGTACCAGTAACCTGATCACCAGAGGAGGTGACACAGAGATTGTAAGATGCCACTGTTCACCTTCTCTGTCTTTCCATTCTATTTTTAAATTCAAACTTCTAGTTTTCCAGTCAGAGTATACTACATTCCCATCAAGTGCCACTGCGATTTCTCTGATTTTGTTTTGATTTTCTTAATAAGTGAGCATATACATGCATTGGCTTAAATTGGTCTTTGAAACTTCATTCGATTCTTCATGCAAATGCTCTATCAGACTGCTCATAAAATTGATTTTTATCTCTTCACTTTCTGCTGTCAACTTAGTATGGTGTTAATTTTTCTATGCTAGTCTCCTCCATGTTTTGTCATCACCATGACAAGTTTTTTTTTCATATTCTCAGTCTACATCAGCTCTCTGAGTTTCTATGTCAGTTTCTACTTCTTCATATCTTGAAAAAATTATATTTTTTAATTCTTCATTTTCTTTCCCAATAACTTCTCTCTTTAAATTAAAAAAATTAGAGAAAGTTGAAATGGTATGCCCTTAATGTGTATCAGATACAATATACACAAAGATCTAATATACAGAGAGGTTGCACGTTTACATTGAAATTCACAGCTCTTGGATTGATGTGTTTTATACACTTAGGATATACCAAGGTTATTTTCTTTTGTTGGAATGGGACACTTCATGTTTGTCATAGTCATCAGAAATATGTTTCCTTATACAAGGCATGCGCAGATTTACATGTCAGAAATCACAGTACAGCGAACTCACAAAGGTCTCATCAGACAACAGCTTTGGGAACTGGAATACACGTTAAATCTAAAATATAAATGATACATCATTATAATTGAAAAGTATCGGTTTATTATTTATTTTTTAGATTAGGATTTAATAGTTTGTAAAGATGAAAGACGATTGCTTACTCGAAAAATAAGTATGTCATTCTTCTCACATGTAAAATGTACTGGTTTAGTTTTTTTTTAGCTCTACTGGTCAGAGACCAGAAGAGCTTATGCGATAGTAAGGTGTCCGTCGTCCGTCTGTCTGTCTGTCCGTCCGTCTGTAAACAATTTTTCAAAACGCTACTCCTCCTACAGTTTTGGTCTGATTTCAATATAACTTGGCACACAAGTAGACTACACTAAGATACATAATTCTATATATCGGTTTTTGATTTCAATGAACGGTGTTGCCATGGTTACTAAAAATAGAAATTTCTGTGAAAAACTTTCTTCAAAACGCTACTCCTCCAACAGTTTTGATCTGATTTCATTATAACTTGGCACACAAATAGACTATACTAAGATACATAATTCTGTATATCGGATTTTGATTTCAATGAACGGCGTTGCAATGGTTACTAAAAATAGAAATTTCTGTGAATACATTCAAAACGCTGCTCCTCATACAGTTTTGATCTCTTTTCAATGTAACTTGGTACACAAGTAGACTACACTAAGATACATAATTCTTTGTATCGATTTTTGATTTTGATGAACGGTGTTGCCATGGTTACTAAAAATAGAAATTTCCTTGAAATACATTCAAAATGCTACTCCTCCTACATTTTTGATCTCATTTCATTATAACTTGGCACACAAGTAGACTACACAAAGATACATAATTCTGTTTATCGGTTTTTGATTTCGATGAACAGTGTTGCCATGGTTACTAAATCTAGAAATTTCCTTGAAATACTTTCAAAATGACTATTCCTCCTACAGTTTTGGTCTGATTTTAGTATAACTTGACACACAAGTAGACTACATAATTCTCTGTATCAGTTTTGGATTTTGATGAGTGGTTTTGCCATGGTTACTAAAAATTTTGTTTGTTTGTTTGTTTGTATGTTGTTTAACGTCCCTCTCGAGAATTTTTCACTCATATGGAGACGCCACCACTTGCCGGTGGAGAGCTGCAAATGTTGTCCTATACTCGGCACTTACGGCCATTGAGCAGTGAGGGATCTTTTTCGTGCCAGCAACTACTGCGACACGGGACCTCGGTTTATACGGTCTCATCCGAAGGACCGGTCTCCACGTCCCGCAGTGGGATTCGAACCCGCGACGTAAGGATCAACTCCTTACTTCGCGACTCTAGAGCAGACGCTCTAACCACTGCGCCACGCCGGCGAGTTACTAAAAATAGAAATTTTTTTGAAAAACTTTCAAAATGTACTCCTCCTACATGTTTTGTCTGATTTCAGTAAAACTTGGCATACAAGTAGACTACACTAAGATACATAATTGTCATTATTTCTTTTTGATTTTGTTGAATGATGTTGCCATGGGTACTTAAATCGAAATTTCTGTAAAATTATTTTAAAAGACTACTCCTCCTACAGTTTTATTCTGATTGCAATAAATCTTGCCACAAAAACAGACTAAACCATGGATCATTATTCTATTTATTGCTGTTGCAAAGTTTCAAGTCCAAGTCCTACTTTTATCTTCCTTTATAAGTACAACAAGTAGAGCTACAGTCTCGTCAGAGACTTCTGGTTTTTCATATGTCAACTCGATATATCCCCGTGAACTCAAAATAAAGGACACCACAGAGTGGTACACCTACTTCGTACTCAGATATTTTTCTGACTAGGGACGTTAACGGCCAACTAACAACTAAACTATGTTTATGACAAACAGGATGACGTCAGCTTTTTCATCGTCAGGTTTCCTGATTTATTACAGTTTCAGTAGCGAAATACTGTGATTTATTTATTGAATAAAAGTGATAATCTCTCACAGTGTGAAAGGATACCAAAGTGATATTTTCTCACAGTGTGAAAGGATATCAAAGTACATGTATATAAATATGCCACAATCACCTGCATACAATGGTATATGTCTCCCAACTGTTTCGGTACTCAATATAATGTTCTGAGCGCGAACATAATTTAAAACCGAGACATTTTTGATGTTACATGGTTTCATCTAACTTGTTTCAAGTCAGCATTTTTCAAGTTCAATGGCCGTTAACATAACCTTTTTTGTATATACAACCTATCGTTGGGTCGTATTTTGACTATCATGTTTCCCATCAATGGTTAGGCCATTTTGAAAAAAAAAAAACCATTTTGGCTACAAATTATTCCTTTTATCTAATCAATGCATAGGTGATGGTTGACAGGAAATGCTTACTCCTCCCAGACACCCAATTCCATCTCTGTTTTTCGTATGCTTTACCGGATTTATGATGTTGTTGATTGTCTTCACCTTTTACATTTATTAAATTGATAACAATACTCATTATAGATTTACTGTGACACATATTGATTCATATTTGAAACGTTCATTGATTCTGATTTTAAGCTTTTCAGAAGAATGAATGTACAATCGTTAACTATATTTCTTCTATCATTTTACAAGTTAATAATCTTCTTTAATTATAAAAGAGTTACTTACGTCTAGGTTAAAGAAAAACAACTGTTTGCGAAAGCAGCTGCAGTCCCTTTTTGAAATAAAAATCCAGAAATAGCGGACCTTCTTATTACTTGATGGTGCAAAAATACAGATGGGTGAATTAAAAGAAAATGACCAAACACATATTTATCAACCTGCACTAAAAATACAGGCAATGGGAATAATTTTTTTTTGTCTCAGCTTATGTCTTTAGATAGTGTCTAAATACCTGCCAAATACCTCATTGATATCTCAATTCACAAAAAATGATGCTAAAAATGTCAGGAGTGTAACGCCTTTTTGTGACATGTTTTGAAAATTTAATTTTTTCTGAAGATCTGTTAAATAATTTAATAATGGTTTATGTTGGAAATAAAGACTTTCCGGATAATATTCAAAGTATTGAGCTTTAATAACAGAAAAAATGTAATGTTGCCAAAAAAAACATTTTAAAAAATCTGAAAGACAGTTAAGTCAAAAAAGAATTTTCAAAGTGTAAAACAATAACTGATATACAATTTGAAACTTAAAATGTTATATAAATCACAAGTAACATTAATAAGAGTCAAGCATCTGTGCATACCCAATAATGTCAGGAGTGCAACATTTGATGTTTTGCTCACCAGCATGAAAAAACTTTCATTAGTCTATGATCCTCTGATTTTTATTTTCGAAAGTAAAGACACGAAGAGCATTTTTACCAAAAAGATTTATCAATTGCAGGGTCTGTCGTATTTCAGATCTATATTTCTATGGTCAGGAGTACAACATATTTTTTTTAATGATTCAAGTTATATGATGAAAAGAGTTTTATTCATGCCAAGAAATATTATTTAATTAATAATGATCCATTTATTATTAAAATCCTTCTCTTTTTCAATTTTATCAAATCGTATGTGTCTTTATCTTTTCTTTGATTTTTTTATGAATGTAAGAAATGAATACACTGTAAAAATGTTGTAAAATTCAAATAATTCCACTTCAACTTCACTGAAACAACAGAACAAGTTATGATGTAATTTTGGATTCACAATTCTACTTTAAAGACTCCCATGCTTTTGGCCAAGAGTAAAATAAATATGTTAGAATTATTCCTGATCAAATATGAAAAAGTATAAAGAAACAATCGATGATTAGAATGTTTCTGGTTGACCTCAGTTGCCTACAGTGTTTATCCTGTGAAGGAAAATATACTATAAAATACATTTTATCCTCTAAATATATATTTTTGCTAGTTTTTTTTGACATAAATAGGGAATAACTCAAGATATAAAACCAAATTTAAATAGTTTGATGCGTTTTAATTATGAAGTATTGGATAAAAAGTATTGCACAATTTCGTTACCACTTGATGTTGCCAATACTTTATGAATTTTTGTGTTCTATGGTTTTAATTTTTAATTTTACTACAGTCAGGAGTGCAACAAAACTGTTTCATAATTATCAATTATCTTTATCTATCTTTGCTAAAAAGTGAATTTAAAAAAAAAATGTTTGATACTATTTGGTGTTCAAAACATTATGTCTATCAACTAATTACAGACATTTTACAGTCAATTCAGAGAATAGTTTTCATCATATATTTTTAAATGCCGTGTAAGTGGACTTTAGAGCGAGACGCAAATTAAGCGATTTGTCCTTGAAAATCGGTATTTAATCTTAGTGAGACGTAGTTTTAGCGATTTTATGGTGCATAGAAAGATAATGGTTACTCTAATGCGGAATAAATTGTTAGCGATATTTAATTTTAGCGATCTCAACACCCTCGCTAAAAATGCCGAAATTGAATCCTCGCTAAAATTTCTGCTTATACGGTACAATGTATATTTATTACACAAATAATCATATTTTGAAGTCTTGAAAACATGAAAAACCTGCCGTAAATGATAAAAAATATCAAAACGACGAACTGATTTACAAACGAATAATTCGAATGGGTTATTGTGTGTTATAATTTTTAAAACAATAATAAATAAAATACATGTCAGATGTCAGGAGTGCAACACAATATTAAATGTACAATATTTATAGGGTCACTTCAAAATCTAGTATTTTTTGTGAGAAAACTTGTATATAAAAATTCTTTTTTGGCTTAGATTTAAGGAATTTACTTCAAAGGACAAAAAGTGATTTAAGGGAATTTCATTGTTTCATATTTCTTTCATATTTCAACTTTTCAATCCAGAATTGAAAAAAAATGTAAATTAACAACCAAGAAGCCATTTTTTCCACATAAACAAGAGAAGAAACTCAATCAAGGTTTAGTTCTAATCATTTATTTCTCTGATACCATTTGGAAGCATCAAAAATTATAATTTCTTTTGATGATATATTTTAGAAAGTCTTTTAGGATGTAATGATATTTTCTTTTTTCAAATAAAGATTTACTAATAAAAATTGTCGCCCGCGTGGCGCAGTGGTTAGAGCGTCTGCTCTAGAGTCGCGAAGTAAGGAGTTGATCCTTACGTCGCGGGTTCGAATCCCACTGTGGGACGTGGAGACCGGTCCTTCGGATGAGACCGTATAAACCGAGGTCCCGTGTCGCAGTAGTTGCTGGCACGAAAAAGATCCCTCACTGCTCAATGGCCGTAAGTGCCGAGTATAGGACAACATTTGCAGCTCTCCACCGGCAAGTGGTGGCGTCTCCATATGAGTGAAAAATTCTCGAGAGGGACGTTAAACAACATACAAACAAACAAACAAACTAATAAAAATTCTGAAGCTGTTTTTAATCTAATTGTCTATTCTATTGCAGCTTCAGGAATATTAACTAGAATGTATATGCAATATGATGATATAAGTGAAAAATGTGTTATGGGTAGTTGTATTTTAAAAAAAAAAATCAATTTGGTGGTCATTATTTTTTAATTCACCCAGATACGTTCGGTGTTATTTATAGTTATCTTTCTTGTGTGGTGTTATTTAGTAAGAGGGATGTTCCAAAAATAATGACACGTGGCTGTTTTCACCCACATTCATTAATCTTTGATCCTTTTATTCGTCGCTGCCCTTCAAAGTACCCACCCTTTGCCTGGGTACACTTTTTAGACGATCAGCCTACTTATGGAAACATTTTTCATACTCTGCAATAGGGACAATAGGGACACCAATCATGTATATATATATATATATATATATATATATATATATATATATATATATATATATATATATATATATATATATATATATATATATATATATATATATACATATACATACTGATAAATTGCAGACCCAAGGGCATTCCTCGTATATTATGTTAATTTAAAATAAATATGATAATGATCATGACAGCTTTGAGGAAAACAATCGAACTTAAAAATTGGAAAGAAATGCCAATCATAGAAAGAGGTATTTTGTAGATTGGTATTATTCAGCGTGATTATTATTCGACTTGCTCAAGATGTTCATGGATTTATCATTTATTTCTTCTTTTATATTTCACATATAACCTATCAGATCTGAAACATGTTCGTAAGAAGGTTATGAAAATTTAAAGCATAATATATAATATATGGGTAAACACACAATTACAAATTTTCATAATAATGGCTGCTTAACATATTAATTTCGGTGTCGTATTTTTGAACTTTCTTTTAACTCGAACAAAATATAAAAATAATAGATTTATAGCGACCATTTTTAGTGCAAATGTAACATTATCTATCAAATCAACACTATATTTCGAAATTGAAAGCCAGACACTGTACATTTAACTAAAGCGTTGGGCATAATACATGTATTCGATCCAATCACCAGCAGCAAGCTCATACACACATTATAAAACATTTTCCCTTTAAAAACGTGTACATGTAATATTTCTTTTCTTTTTTTTTTTTAATATTTTGCCTAAATTAAACTTTTCAAGATATTCCAGAAATAAAGTTTGTTTCTCAATAGCAACAGATAAAAAAACCTGTCTCATTCAACAGATGTTATTGATTTTATTTATCCCAGAGCGTAAACTTTTGAGTTTGTTAAATCTTGAAGTAATTTTTTTTGTTGAAAACGAATTATAATTTTAGTCATTTTACTCCCAAAGTCAAGAAATTGGTCATTGTATTAAAGAGTAATGAATGCAGATCTATACTTAAAAACATCTTATTAATGAATCTTTAAATTGTTCATGATAATTGTTATTTTATTGTAAAACATGCATTTCATTTTCCTCTAGATTGTCCATATTACCTACAGTACAGTAAAATACAAACTTGCATTCCTTTATCGTAAGATTTTTGTTACATGAAATTCCAAATCTGGGACAGAAAATAAACAAGAAGATTTTGAAAAACGTTCAAAAATAATATGTACAAAGAGATTTGAACATTGGCCAAACTACCTTTATCTAGGGAACCTAATGTATAAACTATTACAGTTCACTAGTGAAACTGCTCTTGAAAGTAGCCATAGTCTTAATTTTACAGTTTTCAGCTGACACATTCCCTATCAATTACACTGTATATTAGATAGATATATAATTGTTTTTTTTTGTTATATAAATCGTCATCTGCCACTTTTTTATTTGATGTCATCTATGCCATCATCTGCAAAAATTTTGTAAGTTTGATAACCTATAGTTATTGGCATGTTGACTGCAATGTCTATTTTTACTGTACTTTGTATTTTGTCTATTGCAGACCTGATGCTAAAAAAGAAAACACAGTTCGAATCCATGATTTACTGCTTTTTGGATCACAACATACAGTATAATACAGACACGTAGTATTGAGGAGGGGGGCTTTTCTGATCATATTTAATTGTTAATTTAGTATGAACATGTACATTGACTTCCCTTTTTTTTCTAGCATAGTCAAATCCTCCCGTGTATATTTGTTAAAAAAATCTAGTCAAAAAATTTGGAACCGTATCTTCCCTTTCACCCCCACCCCCTCCAAGTTTGGACAATATTCACATTGTATATTTACTTGTCAAAGACTCTTCAGGTAATTTGTCATTTATTTTTCCGCCTCTCCCTTTCAAAAATGATTCTATGTGCATGTAAAACACGGTGTGCTATATAGAACAAAAATCTTATGATTGAGAAACGGACTGATAACAGTGACACAACACTTCTTTTTTAATTTGCGTGGACTACTTGTTCTTAGACCGAATTACAAACACCTTTCCATTGTAGAATTGTTTAAAATCATTAATCTTTTCTTGCTATAGAATATTTATTTTTAAAATTTTTATATGAAAATAAATTAAGAAAACTATTTGATATTTCCTACATTTATACATTTTCAAACATAAATATGCAATTGATAATTTGCTTTTTCAAAGTATGAATGGCTAGGAAACTACAATTTTAACACTCCCTTCTTTAGCTTGTGAATTCGTTATTTTGTGCGTGCGATCTCGCAAATTTATTTGGTTGTATTAATTATGTTTCCAAAACATAAGATTTCAAACATTAGTTATTCATTTATAGTTACTGTGCAATGATTTTGATAAAAAAAATCCGAATGTCAAGGTTATTGTAGCTCTTGAGATAAAGCTTTCTTTCGAGGCTTGGTGTAAAATGTGGAGGATGGAGACTCCATAATGGAGTGTCAGAAACTGCAAGGGGTGGAGCTTCTTGAGTCAGATGATGTAAGAGGTGGAGAATCTTGTTGCAATTTTAGTACTTGCTAATTAGAACTGTCATCTCAATTTCTAATTTTCCGTGAGAACTTGTTAGAGTGTCACGTTATCCAAACAGTTAAAAGACAATTCCTCTGAAGTTGACTGAATGGATTTATTTTATCCCGAAACTCAATTTTGTGTAGACCATTTGACAATATCTTATGAAGTATGTTAATGAGAAACAAGAAACCGTGAAACAATTAATGATCTTCACATGTAAGCAAGGGAACAGCTTTGTTCTTGATTTAAAGTCTGGAGATAAGGGAGACTAAATAGAACAGAAACAGCATCAACGTTATCTATAGTGCGTTGTTGTCATTTTCTTTTCTCAAAGAATAAGAAAGGATTGAGAAATAACAACATGAGATTCAGCCCCCCAAAAGTACCTTTAGATATCAAAAACAAAAGGGGACATACATCTTGTGCTTTTGGCTTAAATTTTATTAGATAACAGATGCTGTGTGCAACGGAAACATATTAACTTCGGTGAGATTTGTGTTCCATGCTGCAATCTCACAGCAACACATGAAGTCTTGACATATTTAATTAGGTTTTAGGGTCTTAAACTGAATGAAAGATAAAATAGGCAAATGTTTTGAAATTGACATTAGAGGCTCCACCGCTTGCACTCTGTGACTCTCTATTTTGAAGCCTACATCCTCCAAATTTTAAACCAAGCCTTCTTTCGACCCTTATCTTGAGAGCTATTGGAAAATGACTTGAAACTCTTAACTCCTCTGTCTTACTTTTGCTTCCTCATTGTTCATATTTAACAGAAATAGGTTGCGTATTAGTTGAGCTTATAAAATATTCCCTGTTTATATTTCTAAAGGTTCTAAAGAAAAATGGATTAATACTTATCATTTGTTGTCTTACTCTCTTACTTACATCATACGTTTTATAAAACTTTACAAATTTCAAAGGAGAAGTTTATTCTAGGAGGTGATCTATTGTCTGATCCATATCTATGAATAACTCGATACTACATACAATAATTGCCCTTTCTGAGATGATTTATTGCAACTTTAATCCAAATTCATATCTCAAAGATTAAACTTTCTGTAGCAATTGATTTAGGAATTTTCCCTCTACTCACATTACTGAAGTATGAAGAATGATAAATTTCACATAAGGGTTAATCTTTCTCAGATCATGTGCCATGCTCTTGATACAAGGTCAAAATTGCATGACTAGATACTCGATTTATACAAATATTTCGGTTTCATAATTTTTCTTTGATTTTTATGGGGAAAATTTATTTTACCAAAAAAGTTTTTTTTGCTTTAAAAGATTTGGATAACTACATGTGCAAATAACTGGTTTATTACACATGTACCTAATTTCAAATCGTCCACTAGATGACTTTCAGACTAGATGTCCTTGTGGTGCTCTCCTATTTTCTGTTCTAATTTTAAAATATAGTATATATCTGTCCCCACTGTAGATAAACCTTTTCTGAATATCCTTGGAAACTTTCTGTAGATTTTGCATTTGAAGACGTGGAAGGTGCTTGATTCCACTTGTCATTTGTTTCCAGGAGAAAGTGTTCTTACTGTCTGTTTGGAAGCTACATTAGGTGTCTAACATTGTTAAATGCTTTTTTCTTTGAAAATTCAATCAGAATACCTACTAGCATATTGAAATGAGTTGTCCGCATTTTCAATTAACTGGCCCGTATATAAAATCTGTATAACTGGCCCGTATATGAAACCTTGCGTGAGTCCCTTATAGTTCTATAAACATAGAGGATATTCAATGATTTGTAGTTGAACATGAAATTTATTTCTTGAATGGAACGAGATTTGTTTTTGATATTTTCAGGAGTGCGAAGATTGGGTGAAATTATAAAAAAAAATATCCTGTCTCACGAGTGGTATAAATTCCACATCCAACTTCAAAAAATTGAATTTTCTGTTTTTTGCATTTTCTTTGCTTTTTCTTTTGCCCATATCTTTTGGGAACCCAGTGTTGTAAGCTGTTACTTCATAGTTGATCGGTCATGAGATATTTTAAAATTTTTTTAAATCGAGAATTTTGCCGCACCTTTGATATTTTTCCATTGTGAAAAAAATCACTTTGATATTTTTTCACTGTGAAAAAGCTCACTTTTATGACAGTTTTTTACTGTTGAAATTGCAATTAAGAGTACTATTTGTTCTTTCAGTCTCCAAATTGCCACAGAGGTACAGGTGACATTTCATTTGGTGCCAATCAAGAACGACAAGGGTCATGGTCAAATTAACCGTTAGTTCGAACAGTGTTGTGAACACTACATGCATAGATAAAGAATGAATTGATCATTTCTTTTCAAACTTGCTAGAGAGGTGGTAAATTAACCTGGTCAAAAGTCAAAGATACGCCGAGTTCTTTGTTGATAAGTGTCGTGGGTTATTATTTTGAATATATTTCAGTCTGAAAACAGTGGTAGGTGGCCAGAGAAATACGTCTGTTTATTTGAGGTTAGAAAGTTCTAAAATCAAGTCAATCAAACTAAGTCTTCAGTGTGCTAACGAAATGTAGCGTACCACTGGACTTTTCAGTCTCAAACTTGCAACAGAATGGTAAATGGTAGGGGAAGCAGACCTTATTTAAGGGTATGAAGATCAAAGAGAAAAATAAATAATCATTGTTGTAAACTACATTGTCAACACGATTAAAAGACCACCGCTTGAGCTTAGTTACCGAAATGTTTCGTGATCAGATGAAGAAGCTTGTTGAATCCAATGTCAAAAGGTCAAAGATCAAAGTTAAAGTCAGTAAGAATGTCAGGAGTAAGTATGTTTGGGTTTCCAAGTAGAGCATTGCATTATATTCATTCACTTTCCAGTTTCATACATGCCACAAAGACGCATGGTGCTCAGGAGAAGAAAACTGTTCTTGAACTAAAGGATCAGAGGTCAAGGCCAGTGAATGGGGGGACTGTGAACACCATATCAATTTATGTTGTGTGTGGAAAGCTGTATTTATGTTGCTAAGGGATGTTCGGCTTCGCAGTGAGTCGCTGTTTCTTTATTGATTGTAAAGACTTTCTGAAATCTGATTAGACCATTGTGTTTTCCTCTATAAATCGTCCAGACACTGTGTAAAAATGATACTAAATCACACAAATACTTGAACAAGGAATCAAGATTGAAGATCCTATTCACATTGAATGAAATTCATTTCACTGATTGTTTATTGCCATTGTGTGCTCTTTCCTGACAGATTTTTTTTAAAATTGCCAATTCTTCAACAGCATCTCTTATTCCATGCCATTGTCATTCAATCCCATCGCTTTCAGACATTAGAATTGTAAAATCTACAATAAAAATGCTTAAATACTCATAAAAATTCTTTTCTTCTTCTTCTTCTTTTTTTTTGCCTTTTACTATTTATTCTTGAATAAATGTGGGTTAAATTTTTTTGTAACATCCATATGTAGATAAAAGACATATCAATAATATCATATTGTATATCATAAGACAGAATCATGTATAATTACGAAAAAAAACCCCAACTTTTTTTTCAATTAAAGGCTGAAAAATGTTAATGATGACAAAAACATAGCAAGTCATCTATTGAAGATCAGTTTGGTGTAAAGATAATATATGCTGTGGTGGGACGTCACGCAACATTAATCAATGCATTATCTATGCAAGTCAGAGACCGCTTATTTTTTATATGTACGTTTAGCACGTAGAAAGTATAACATACGGTGAATGTGACCAGTCAACAGGGGATACTTACTCATACTAAGCACCTGAACCCATCTCTAGAATTTCCAGGGGCCCGTGTTTTATGCTCCGTTCACAGATTTGTTTTGTTTGTAGGATTTTTGAGATCTATCACTATTTGTTATCTTCACCTTTTATATAAAGAATGTTATTTGGAAAGTTTATTGTCAATAAATAGACTAATTCTGATGAAGTATTTGACTGTATTATATAATGATTAGGCAACGTGTGTTAACGATAAGACAATATGGATTAATTTTTTTTTGCACGCACTTGATAAGATATCACTGTAAATGTATTGGATATAGGTCAAGGTCACTTACTAAAAATTTAAACTGACAGAGATACGTTTTAGAATAAAAAGTTTATTTTGCGAGGAGACATTTAAGTATCACATTTTTCAGTGAAATTAAATGTGTGTGTGTGTGAGAGAGAGAGAGAGAGAGAGAGAGAGAGAGAGAGAGCGTAAAAGGTACGACAATACCTTTCTTTTAGTATAAATGATTCAAGGGCACTGCCATATCGTAATCTAATAAGCCTTGCCCGTCTGATATGCACGATATAAGGTGATCAGTATTGCCTTCTGCAAACTGGCCGCGGTCATTGGCTGATAGTCTATCATGCTAAAAAAAACTCTGTTGTGTACTAGCTCATGTATCATCCAATGATCAAGTGAAAGAGAGGATGCTTTTAAAATAACGTTTACGCGGCAGAAATTGGGACAGTACTGTGTAGTGCAGTTAAGTTGATTCGGACACACAATAGAACTATTATTCTAACACACATGAGAACCACATAACAGAGCTTAAAAACGATTTCAAGTTTTGGCTGATATGAAGAAAACAATCCAACTTAACAATGGGAAGGAAATGCCAATTATTGGACTTGGTACTTGGCAGGTTTGTTATATTCAGTATTTTTTACGAGAATTTCATGGAGATAGGTACTTCCTCTTTCATATCGTCTATTAAACAGAAGCTAACTTTCGCTTTAAATCAATGAGTTTTTAGAATACTAGTATATTAATTATAATAGCAACAATATCAAGACCAAGGTTGAACAATTCTTTGCAGTTACCGACCCATTATTTCTAGAGTTGGTAGGGAGGTAGGTTTTTTTAAAAAAAAAAAAAATAGTTTTCAAGTTTTTGTTACTTATCAAATCAAAGGATTTTACTTGAAATTTATATTCAGCTTGAAACATTTTAAAGTTGATATTTTGATACATCAGGACAGCCTATAGAACTTCCTAGCTAAACTATAAAACTTTGCAATTACTTTTCAAAGCCAAAACTTCCTGCGTGTGAGCTCTTTTTTTTTTTTTTTTTTAACATTTTCAAAATTATTTCTGAGATCTTATTCACTAACAATTCTTTATATATACTAACAAGTTGGCAGCCCTGACTAAGCTCCATTACAAGATTATCATTATGAATATATGTACAAGTTTTCTTAAGTAGCATTTCGCAGAATGCTTAGATAATGTGTCATAATACGAAGTAATAAGATAATGCTAGTAGTGAAACTCCTTACAATTTTAAGTTCAATTACAAATGTACTGAAAGACTTTAAAAACGCTTAAAATGTTATTTTTATTGTAAAAGTAAACGAAAATTAGGAAACCATTTTATTAAACAAATTTTATTTGAATGTGCATTTCGACAAATTATGTCTCTTCAGTGATGCTCATGTCGAAACGTTGGAAATCCTAAATATTTAAATTAAAAAAAAAACAAACTTTGAAGAGCTGAAAAAGGGGGTGACAAAGACTGGAGCCAAATACGTCGAAGGATCAGAGCTATGCATGAGGGAGATAATCCTTAATTTTGAAATAATTTCTAAATTTAACAAAGCACTTAAATATATCCGTATTTTCAAGCTAGTACCGAAGTACTTAGTTACTGGGCTGTAGAGACCCTCGGGGACTAACGGTCCACCAGCAGAGGCCTCGACCCAGGGGTCATAATGTAAATCTTGTACGGTACCAATTTTGATGCACTAGATGCTCATTTCGACAATGGAAACGTTGAATTTGATGAATTATGTGTTTAATGCAATTAATAAAAGAGCAAGGGCCACTTAGGGCCTTTTTTGGCCCTGTAAATTTCTGAAGAATTAAAACTGCATAGTTTTAGTCGATAAGGCAGTAAATATCACTTGAACACTTTGTGACTGAATTTTTACTAAAAACTAAATGCTAGTCAATGCATTATGACGTCATGAATTGCGTCATTATTCACCTATCACGTATATTTCTTCAAAAATGGCCAAAATATGATGCTGTTTGTCAGTATTTCGTATACAGCACAACCTTCGATCCAAAATGTGCAAATATAATTATTATGAAAGAATTGCTCATTAAGATTATAAAACATACTTTAATTTTTGGATCGAGGGGTGTGCTCACATTTTAATTCTTTGTTGAAGGTTCTAAAATTCACCTGTTTTCTGCAAATTTCAAGAACATTGCAAATTCACAAAACCTGTTTTCCGGTACCCGGACTCTTTAGAGGAAACTTTTATATACAAACTGTAAGCGCAAAGTCTCTATATTAATGTTGAGAAAGGGACATAGTGTGTTAGTGGATAAATTGCTTTATCTACAGGGCCATTTTATGCATAAAGTGAACCTAGCTCTTTGGCTACAGATATTGTACTTTTCACATCAGCATTTCCTCACTATTCATTGACTTGGTCAGTACCGGGTATGTCCACCTTTTGTACCAATACACGCACATGAAAAGGAATTCATGGAAGTGCAGAAAGCACGAACACGTCTCTTTGAAATGTTGTTCCACTCTTTCTGATCATGAAGATCTTGGACCAGCTTCTGTACATCTCTGCATTGCCCTTGACGTTGTCGTAGACGTCTTCAGAATTCATCCCAAATATGTTCCATCGGGTTTAGTGTGTGCAGTAAATGGCATAAGGTTTATCTGGTTGGTATTTAAGAAGTCAAAAGTAATATGCACAGTTTGAGACCCCCTTGCATAATCCTCTGAAACGTTAGAGAATTGCGTAGAATTTGATGAAACGGAATCAGTTCATGCTGCAAAACTTCATCAGTATAAAATCTAGCTGTAAGTGTGCTCCTCATTATGACGAGGGAAGATTTACGTCATGGTTAATTCCACCCCAAACCATTACACAACCACCCCTAAATTAGTCAATCTGCATTATGCACGTTTCACTATACAATGTACTAGTCATTCTGTCTTCTGAAATGTGTCGTCTTTCATCAGCACTGGACTATATGAAGTGTGATTCATCACTGAACATAACATTTCGACAGTTACGTCTTGTTTGAACTATATCTCTTGCGCATTGCAGCCGGTTTGATCGGTGACGTTGAGGAAGATAAGTTCTTTGCATAAACATCGACAAACAATTCCCTGTTCTTTAATGTGACGTCTTATCGTGGTTGGATTGATTGATTATTATTGATTTACGCCGAGTCGGCAATATTTCAGCCATATTTCGGCGGTTATCCTTGTTGGATGCACTGGTCTTCCATAACGCCTATGCACTTTTGACGTCGAAACAGCTGTGCAAGTCTGTTACGTAGCTGACGTTGCCTGATAAAAGTGTCCCAACGTCTCGTTGTTACACATTGTTACACTGGATGTTGCACGGAACCTTCGTACTAACCTCGTAATTGTAGACAAGAGGACGTTGAAGCGATGCGCAACAGCTTCCTGTCTGTATCAAGGAGAATAAGAGTGGCATTCCTCTGGTGTTTCGAGAGCCGTGGCAACACAGAAACACCTTCAATCTGATTTTACTTGCAGAAGAGTTTTGTACTTTTTACGGGCTACTGCCTAAGTCTTTTTACTTTATATTTCTAACCTTTAACAGGTCGGTTACACTACCTTTTATGAAGGACACTTTTCAACATGTGACGATGTTTTCGTCAAACCCATTCTCACATCAATTGAATGAGTCGCAAAGCATGACGGTCTACTACGTGTTTACGATTCAATAGCGACATGTGGCTTTCGTCGGTTTACTGCATGATATTTACTTGGTCACCGGAAAAACCGTACAGCTTCTTTTTTACTTTATAAAGCTGAATTTGAAAGATTATATTCCAAAGACACTGTTCCATGCTAACATTTGATATTTGAGTTGTTTTAGATGAATAATAGTTGCTTCAAATACCGTACAAACGCTTTGACTTTTGCGTGTACATAAAACATTTTGATGATATCGAGGAGTTAAATAATAATTGCGCACCTTGTACTGCTGTCTAAAACTATGTTCATGTATATCACGTGAAAAAACACACTCAGTGCTTTATCGACACAATAGCACCTACGTCTCTTTAAACAATGGTTTACGCCGATGTATTACAACTTAAGTTGATATACACCATTTTCAATACTTTTTTCTTGAATGTCAAAAAAGAATTGAAAATGAGTTTCCAAGGAACAATTCAAGTTGCCCTTTATTTTCAACACAACTGAGTTCGTATTGATACTTGTAGTAGCCCATAATGCACTGCTACTCATTCAACTGTCGCTAAAGTAAACAGATAGTTAATTTACATGCAAATTTATGCTGACTTCAGAAAATCTAGTGGTCTCGACCTGTTTAAATTCCACGAGACACACAAAATGTAAATCGAGCGCGGGCTAGCAGTGAGGTGTCACGGTTGAACAATTTTGATTATCGAGGTCAGAATGATACAGGTATACGGAAAGTCTTCAAATATAATTCATTGATAGCAAGATTCCAATAAAAAATAACAAATTATATGGGAAATCAAAATTTCATATGGGCGTTTTTTTTTGTCCTCAAGTATACTATATAAATATTAGGAAATTTCTCCCCCCAAAGTTTTAACACAATACCTAATAAGCCAATATATATATGTTTAATTTCTAGTAGGAAGTAAATCTATTACCATCTCAGAATCTCTAAAGGACAAGATAAGCTAAGACCCCTTTTTGGTCCCCGGTTCGGGGTGTCTTTTAGAGTGATGCATCAATTTATCAGTTAAAAACCTGTTGTCACCCCTGCCACAAAATGAATATTGGTTTCTAAGTTATGGGATACACAGAGGTCACAGGAAAGGTTGAAAAATATGTCAATTTCCAAATTTTTTGCAGCACATTTTGGTTCAGTAAACATAGAGCACAAGCTTGCCTATCTATCAAATTTATATATTTCATACACTATTATCAGATGCATCTTATGTATTAAAATCTCAGATGGGCAAGCTTGTGCTTTATGTTTCCCGAAGTAAAAAGTATCTTTAATTTCACGAAATTCGATCAGAATTGAGGAAAATCGGGAAAATGTCCTCCTTTTGCACCCTCCTGTGGCCTCCCTGTAAGCCTTGAATCAAAATTAGTGCTGGTTTTAAAACAAGCATCATTTTAAGTTCTTAACTACAAACTATCACAATTTTAAATGTGTTCTGATTTTTACATCAAATAAGGGGCCAGATTCGCCCGTTACCATACCTTGTCCTTTACCTCCCACTTACATCCCGAGAGCCTGGTCCCATCAAAGTCATAAACATCTAGATTTTAATAACTTTAAGAATTTAATTTTTTTTAATTAAAAAAAGTTTGCATTTTCTATCACATGTAATATTTCAGATTACTTTAAAATACAGGATTTTAATTTAAGTATTATACCTTCAGATGTTTTACCAACACTTTCTAGTCGAATATAAATTTTATATTTATATATTTTCAAAGCCACAATAGACAAAAGTAAATTAAAAATGACAATTGCTTCATTTCTAACAGAAGAAAACCTCAAAATTATGTGTTTCCATTTTACATCAAACCTATATAATTACCCATTATCTTTTTTAATGTTGTACAAAAATTAGATGCTTTGAATTTTCAATTTCGCTATACGTTTTACATATGATTTTGTATTTGTTTGTATGCGTTAAGACACGTGAATACTTGTTTATAGAATAAAGACATCTTTGGTATTATCTTGTTATTTCCTATTTTATTTTTCCGTATATAGTATTAATCACATAATCGACATCTATGTTTATAGGAAGACAATAACTATTTCTTTAACTCTTAATGAACAGGCTGTTACAGTGGTCAGTTTCTTTCAATCTACGAACCCATGTGTCATACAGCATGCTGTATTTTTTTTTTTAAATTTCTTTTTCCATGTAATCAGTTTGAAAACCCTGTATACTTTCATTTTCATGAATCTTTACAGTCAAAATTTCCACATCAAAAAGATGTAAGATAGCTATTATTGGATAGCCTTGTCTGATTCCTCTTTTCATTTTACATGTTTTCGAGATCCATCCATTATTCTTTAGTCTAAATATTGGACTCTAATACAAGGTTTTTATCCACTTTAAGAAATTTTGACCAGAAATAAATTTTTCTAGTGTTTAAAATAGGAAATTCCATTTCACTAAGTCAAAGGCTTTTTCAAAATCTTAAAATAATAAAATTTCTTTTTTGTTATAGCTTTCACAATAGTGATGGGAAATCGGAATTTTTTTCATAATCGATTATCGGAATAATCGGATGAACTATAATCGATTAATAATCGATTGATTTCAATATAAAATTTGTTCATTTTTGAATGAAAAATAAATTGGTTAAAAATTCTGGTGTGATTTCTAGAATACATTTTGATATATTTTGTGTCATTGGATTAATTTATTAGATTATTATTTAGGATTTAGTTAAATTCAAAGAAGTATGAATCAAGAAATCATAGAAATAATTTGCTTTTTAGTAATATTTTGAATAATCGATTATCAAAATTATAGTCGATTATCTATAATCGAGGGCCATTTCGATTAGATAATCGATTTAATCGATTAATCGGTACATCACTATTTCACAATAATAAAAATTATCTCGTATAAAGCAGGCATTAATCCCTATAATCAGCCTTTTATATACACTGATTGTTCATATCCTACTTGCTTGTAAATAATCTTCCTATAATCTTTGTGCAAATATGAAGGCTATGATTTTATTGTCTGTGTTAGTACTGTGTTAGTTCTTTTGAAAAATGATTTATATTCATAGCTGTTTCCTTAAATTCAGGTATTGATGGGAAAGCATCACACACGTCTCTTTCCTTATTAGAGAGTTTGTTACATTGCAACCATCTAAATATAGATCAATATCATCGCTCGGCACTAAATTTTGAAGGTTTCGTTTCAAAGTCTGACTATTCAACATTAACATTTGTCTAAAATGTATTTAATTAATATCAATGTTCTTCTCCAGTTTAAAACACTTATATTGTTCAGATCAAAAGTTATTGTTTACTATCACGTATTTCGTGGACTTCCCCTGAATCTTCTTTGAAATGCCTCTAATGCGGCATGGTTAAGATATTATCAGTGTGTTACTTGTACCAGTCCAAATGCTACATAAACTTTCTTAGATCCATTACACAATGTGTTTCTGATTTTTGTCAATGTCAGTATGCGCGCAGTTTAGCTGCTGCCTCCAATTTGTTTTGTTTTGTTTTAAATAAATTCTACTTTACGGACAGTTTACACATTTAATCCCCATCACTATATTACATATTATTTCCATCATGCCTTCAAGAACTTTCTTCTTTAAAAATATTATGCACAGTTTTTATATAATGTTCAAAGGAATACTATAACGTGAACAAACAAGAGTCCTATGGGCCACAACGCTTAAGGACATACGCAACGTACCTTACCTACTGATAATTTTTCAAGATATTCTTAATTTAAGATTATACTGTCATCAGATGTTCGTAGACAAAAAAAATCAGCCTGCATTACCAGAGGTTTTGAAAAGATATCAAATGATGAAAATTCTTGTATAATTCAAAGAAAAATATACAAAAATTACTAAACATATATTCTATATGTTTTGTTTATCCAAACTTGTTTCAGAAGAAGTGTACAACAGCATATATAGACATTAAAATGTAGCAAACAGTTCCTTTAAGTATTGGAACTCTTCAACTCCAGGGAAAAAGACAATAGTTCAATTTACGTTGCGTATGTCCTTAACTGAGGCATTTTGGCCCTGCTGTTTTGCATTAGATTTTTTCCCAATATACATGTATTCCTAGAAAAATTTTGATCATCTTTTGTGGCACCACCCTATACACAGGGGCTGTAATTTGAAATAAATGAAAGTACATTACCAGATGATGCTTCTACATTAATATGATTCATCATGGCTTTGCTGTTTTTGAGAAGGGGAGTTTTAACGATTTTCCCAATATAATCTCTATTGTGACCCTACCTGAGCTTTCAGCTCAGGTGAGATAAAAATGAAAATCTTAAGTTTTCAAGCTATTTTTAATGATGATTTTTTTTTGTTTGAAAGCCAATTTTTCGTAGATTAACAATATCTGTCAAATTTAGAATTTCCAAATTGAAAGCCAAACATAGTACCTTCAACTAGACCCAAATATCCAGAAAATCTGATTAAAGGTTTTTGTTTAATGTAAAAGAGTAACGTTCTCCGTAATCTTATAGTGTACACAATATTCAGACCAAACACAAAACAATAAACATATATTTCCTAATCTATTTCATTCAGAGTCCAAAAGATGATGTAAAGGCAGCCTTGTGGGCTGCATTGGATGCTGGGTACAGACATATTGACACGGCCTACAATTACATGAATGAGGATGCAATTGGAGAGGCTCTACAAGAATATATCAAAAGTGGAAAAGTGAAAAGAGAGGAATTGTTTATTGTTACTAAGGCAACTATAACTTAATCATATTCTAGTACTGTAAACGTGGATATTAATGTGCGGAATTTACACGAATTAGTAGTAAAAAATATACGCTTAGAGTAAATTTCTGCGAGTTCGAAGTTAGTGTAATAATAATACTGAACAGAAATATATATAAGTATTGGTACGCTGGAGATTATTTACAGGAAAATTTTTCAATCGAGTATTCATGAAAATTTTTCCCAGGGTAAATTACCACGTATACAGTATTTGGTAGATGGAGTTAGAGAGCAAGGATATAAGGTTTATTTGCTTGACCATTCTTAAATTTGGGAATTCAATCGAGATTTGTTCTGTCCTGGTGACTTTTAACAGATTTGTTACTTTAATTAAGAATTGCATATTCATGTCTCTCAATTGTATAAATCGATCTCCGAATAACATTATCTCAAGAATCAATATTTAAAGAAAATGCTATGTTGAAAGATACAAGAATATTCAATGCAATGCACTTTAGAAAAATAAAAAGGAATATTTGTTACATTTGTTTCATGTTGCCGCTACAAAAACAAAGGTCTTGTTTTTATTCAGCTTCCGATGATTCACATGGACCCAAAGTTGGTGAAGAGATCCCTTAAGTTGAGTCTGAAGAATCTACAGTTATCATATGTAGATCTGTACCTCATTCACTTCCCTATACCTCTAGAAGTAAGGAATCTGTATTTATCTTGTAAATTGAACATACATTTTTGATTTACTTGTTATTTATAATTTATTTGAAACTTACATAGAAATAATAAAAAAAAAAGAATCACTATATGAAAACCACCAGAAAAAGGGGTCTATAAACTTGAATAAAATTCGATTTTTAAAGAGGTTCCCTCCTGAGCTTTTGAGCAGATTTTTGTCTTGACCTATATTTAAAAAATTCTGCATAATGTTTTAGTTCTTACAATAAATTTGGATTCTACAATGCCAATGAAACTCTATTCAGTTAAAACCCCATGATTAAATTCCGTACCAAAAGCATTAAGTGAGAAACTATATTTTTTGGCGGAAGGTTTTTTTTAAAGAAGAAAATGATCATTTTTCTCATTTGAAGTATTTAAAGTATTGTTAAGTTTGGATTCCTAATTTTCCATGCAGCTTGCACACAGAGTTATTTTGTGCCGTGAACTGTTTTATGCTGGTTCTTAATTATATGTTAAATAAACTATCATGAATTCTATCATCATATTTGACAAATATAGCAAAGATATTGTGAAAATGCAGAAAAAAAATAGCCCCAATTTAAGCTTAAAATTAACACCATTTTTAGTAATATCTAAAAATTAACATCACAGACCCCCACTTTTAATTTCCTTTTCTGAATATATTAGATACTTTTAACCATTCTTCTTAAATTCAGTAAAATGTCATTACTTTCAAACGATTTTTTGCTTCTTAAATATTTTAATGCCAGAAAATGACATTTTTTGAGTGCAGAAAGGTCAAATAATTGACCTTGCGAAGTAATTTGAAACTTTTTTGTTGTCACAAATTTTAATGTGTCTATTCAACATGAAATAAGATTCCCATAGTTTATTTGAATAAAAAAATATTGGTGGAAAAACTTTAAAAAATAATTTATGTGTTAGATGTAATTACAGTACAAAAAGCTCATACTAAATGCTCCATAGCGACAAAAGAAGCGCATTGACCGCCCAGTTTTTGATTTGATGTTTAATTAAGCTATGTGTGTAGATTCTAAAAATATACTTGATAAAAAATTCTCATTACTTTTGAAAGCAGGATCCAACCTCCTTAAATCAATTTTGAAATAAAACCAGTTTAAAGCGGTTATATCTCTTTGGATATTTTTTTTTAAAAATTAAAATCAAATTTGGTCTTGATTGTCAAAAGAGGACAAACCAATAATATTGGAAGACAGAGAGTTTATTTACGGTTAAATAAAAAAAAAAAGGCCAGACTCGGCAGATGTTTGCAGTGTCCAAACGATCTTTTTATACTATGGGGAATAAATCATAACTCTTAATATAAGTAAATTACATATAAGGACTTTAATGTACGTATTGAATGTTCGTTTATTTTCAGTACAATGGTGACGACACCAAAATAATACCCTTAAACGAGGCCGGAATCTGGAAGGGAGCAGACAAGTGGGATCTGCTGGGAACGTGGAAGGTACAGTGAAAAAGGGTTATAGCGCCAGGGTCGGTCTTATCTATAATTTGTTTATAAAAGAGCCAAATATGTTTTGTTTGGTTCTGGGTAAACTATATGACTGCCCTCACGAGAAAAGGGCCCTTATCATACGACGTCACAATGCTCAGAAAACGACGTCAAAGTAGCGGTATTGTAAACACGGAAAATGTTAGACTATTCAAATTTACCAAAAATTTGTGAAATTTTGACCTTAAGGGCCCTTTTCTCGTGACGACAGTCATATGATTTCTTGATTTTCATTACTCTCTATTTCCTTGCGTCAAGAACGTATCGATCCGCCTGACGTTACATTTAAATTTTGTACAATTTGAAATCATTTTTTTAGGGCAATTATCTTTTTCCTACACTAAATGAATGAAAATTAAATTATAAGGAATGAAATTAATAGCTACCCAATTTATACAGTATAAAGTGGGTTGGAACAGTTTACGCTTTTTTATAAACCGCTACGCGGTTTATAAAGCGTAAACTGCCACAACCCACTTTATACCATATAAATTGGGTAGCTATTAAATTCATTCCTTAAATAATATAATGTACTCCATCAAGATACATGTGAATCATGGCTTGTCTTACATTTAATGTTCTGTTGAAATAAGTCTTTGTAGTGTTTGGTTTATAGGCAATGGAGGAACTTGTAGACCTGGGGTTGACTAAATCTATCGGAGTTTCTAACTTTAGTATCTCACAAGTTGAAAGAATCTGCAGGATGGCCAAGCACAAACCTGTTACAAACCAAGTGAGAAAGACTTTTCTTTTCAGCTATTTCCTATAAAAACACCTTTAATGATGGTTAACTAAGCAAAAATTGAAGTTATAACGATGGCTTGGCCTACAATTAAAAACAATACACTTATCACCGCGAAATATCACAGCTGTGTATTTCAATTTTGAATTTTTTTTTGTTTTCAGGTGGAATGTCACATATATCTCCCACAGACAGATTTGTTCGAGGCTAGTAAGAAGCACGGAGTAACAATTACAGCGTATGGTCCATTCGGGTCGCCAGGAAGGCCTGCGTCTATGTTAGTATCCCAGATAAGTGAGCAATGAATTCTTTAGAAATGTTTTCTGAATTATGGATCAAATACGTTTAAAGTATTCTATTAAGAATAACTAAATGAACTTAATACATTTTCCAAGTAGCAGTAAAGCCAGAAAATATCGTGTAATTTAAACTGGCGGATTTACAGGCACACCCAGAGCTTGGCAAATCCCTTCCCCATATAAGGCTTAACAATTACTACTCTCTCTCTCTCTCTCTCTCTCTGTAATTAAGTAAGAATTGACCTTTGTTTAGTAGCAAGGACAGGTCAAGATCATCATGTTTATCTACGACATTAAGGATTAAAAATTACTGTTACTTATCATGTTATGCCCACTATTAATTGTTCATTTTTATGTTCCATTGATTGCCTAATTACCTTGCCGAGTTGACGAAGCTTGTTTTTTGACCAGACAGGCAGAACCAGTAACACAGTGTTGAATTGAAAAAAAATGTCATTTAATCAAAAATGACGAATATAAAACAGTTTTTTTTTGCATAAGAAGACAATACCACATACAGTGTATTAGATAACACTGTTTGTTAACGCGAATTTCTTCTTATTTAAAAAAAAGAAGGAATATTCATTATTCTTCTATGATTCTTAAATTTAAATTTTTCTTATTTTCACATTTGGAGGAGACTTGAGATACCTACACAAGATGAAAAAAAAATGTTTACCTAATATAAGAGAGAAAAATAGTTTTAAGTGAATTTTTCAGTCAAAATTGTTTATAGATTGAAGGTTTACAAAAGCTAGCAAGATTGTAGTTTTATAGAAAATATTACTGATTTAATATTTATGCATTCTATAACTCAAGTCTCTAAATATAAATTTCATTCATTATTTAAAACTGTGAACTAAGTTCATTAATCTGTAGTAAATTTGAAAAACGAAAATAGTGACATTTTCCTACGTTACTG
Source organism: Saccostrea echinata (assembly GCF_033153115.1). Classification (NCBI taxonomy): domain Eukaryota; kingdom Metazoa; phylum Mollusca; class Bivalvia; order Ostreida; family Ostreidae; genus Saccostrea; species Saccostrea echinata. Next base: position 40,113,299 of record NW_026889778.1, read on the forward strand.
TTACGCAGAAAATATTAATAGTTCCTGTTAGATTTTAAACTTTATGTTCCATATCTTTGTCAAGTTGTAGAGCTGTAGGAAGGAAAGCAAAATAAGATTTTATAAATTGTTGACATCTCAATATAAAGGGAATTTATGCTCATATATTTCAATATTTTAATTAGCATAAACCTGAATAGATCCCTCCTTAAAGGAATATCGTAATTGTTGATTGTTTTTTAACCTTTCGCATTGAGTTTTTGTTACAAAGGAATATTATTCTTCCTTTCGATCTTCATATATATGCAGAACATTACAAAAACCCAAATTATTAAAACATCTTTTTTAATAATGAAGGTTTATAATTTTTTGTGCATCCTGCATATATTGCAAAGTCAATTGTATTGATTTTGAAATCTTTTAAAGAGAAAATGTCCTTAAAAAGAAAAAAAATCTTAATTCGAAAATTTGAATGCATCATTTAGGCCTTCATAGAGACCTAGAAAACTAAATTACTTGTTTCATTTATAGTAAACAAGCAGACGAACCTGTTGTCTTAGAAGATCCTGTCATCCTGAAATTAGCCAAAAAATATGGGAAAACTCCAGCGCAGGTACGTTTCCAAAAACAAGCGGAAAAAAGAAAATTATACAGAAAACAGTAATTTAAACAACATCAAAGATTGTAAAGTTATAGCTATAGGTGCAATAAAATTTAAAACATAGTACACTTAGAATATTTTTGACAATTTTATGATTTATTTTCAAAGCAGTTAGACATTTTTTCAGTGGATATTGAACAAGAGTAATACATTTGCAAAAGTTGGCTTTGATAAAGACATATTTTAGTTTACTTAGGAATGCTTACTTTCATGTATTAGTTTGGCTAAATACGACAATATTGTTCTCGCCTAGAGATTTTAAGAAGATTTTTTCGAGTACATTTCTGAATATTACTTCGAAGCTCTTTTGAAGATCCATTTTTGTCTAAAAAGCAGATTTTTTATTCTAATAAATTTGAACATATATTAGATTTATATCGATAAAATATATTGATAAACCCATGTTTAGAAAGATTTTTTTAAAGTTACTGTATATCATTTGGTGAGTTAGCAATATTCCTGTTCCCCGAGGCCAGGATTATATTCTTCGCCTTAGGAAATAGTCCTGGGCTTGGGAAAATTGATTTTTTATGACTTCCTCAATTATATACTTTTCAACTGTTTTATTATACCGATACAAATTTGGTAAATTTACTAAAACAAGGCAAAATGGCGATAAGTCCATTCATAGCGATCTCTAACTTCTAACGATCTAATTTTATATAGGGAAAAATCAGTAGAGGTATTATTAGTTACATAGTTTTTTAGTGACAGGGTACGGGATGATACCTGGTTAGTAAATTTCATACCTGGCGAGGCGAAGCCGAGCCAGGTATGAAATTTACTAACCAGGTATCATCCCGTACCCTGTCACTAAAAAACTATGTAACGAATTTACCCCACCGATGAAATGTTAGTGGTCTGTGGTTTGTAAAATTTTTTTTTCACTATATATATGTTTCATCACTCATACAATGCCTATTATGACGTCACGTTGTGTGACGTAATGTTGTTTTGCGAGTGTTTCGTGCTGTAATAACGTACTGAGTTTTGAAGACTTTCAGTAAAGGGAGAAAAAGGTTCCATCTTCGTTACTTACATTAGTTAACTGTAACATTGTCAACAGACACTCGGCAAATCGCGTGAACTCTAGTTGTTCGAACGTTACAATAGAACGATAACTCCACATCGACCATGTATTGATTTTCAAGCGACTAGGTATAAGTAATACACCCCCTTCACGTGACAGACTTCAACCAATCGTAAGCCAGGATTTCATCGAAAAATCAACAGAGGTGGGGTAAAATAATATTTCTTATTTTTTCCAATGTTATATTTTACATTGCAAGTTGACCAAGATTTATAAAATGCAGAGGTAAACATCTGCTAAAAATTAAAGTCTTAAGAAGACACTAAAAATGAAGTCATTTATATATCTAAAATATTTTAAAAAGCTCATCACATTTTTAAAACGTTGTCAATGAAAAAACGCAGATGATTTACTGCTTTAATAACTTTAAAAAATTGTTGTATGTGTTTCCTACAGGTTATTCTTCGAAATCTCATACAAAGAGGTATGGCTGTAGTTCCAAAGAGTGCGTCTCCAGAAAGAATACGTAGCAATTTCCAGGTAAACAATACACATTTATTTGAAATATTACAAAAATTTCAGGTTCAGAAAGTTTCTTTAAGATTCAAGACCAAATATTGTTTTTTAAAGAACGTTATTGAGAGGTGAACAAGATAACCAATCATATGATTTGTAAATGAGACAAAAGAAAGGCATTTATATATAGGAATTATTACGTTATCATATCTTAGAACTGTAATTTTTATCTTTTTTTTTTGAAAAATATAAACAAAAAGGCATGATGAGATGCCTCAATTCTTATATATGCTTTCAAAAGCATGAGACAAAAAGCTCCTCATCATGACAATTGTTTTAAGGGGCATTTTAAGTAAGGATCGCGTGTTCATAATAAGTACATTCTATTAAAATAAAAAAGGGTATATTTTCATCCCAGGTTTTTGATTTTGCTCTATCGGAAGAGGACATGGAAGAAATTGATAAGATAAAAACTAGACGCCGCTACTTCGATAATATGGGTGCTATGTAAGTGCATATTTCTTGCTCCTTGTCCTTTTCCACACAATTGTCTGATTTTTGTCAACAGCTTAGCATTTTACAAGTGATTCTGTCTAAAGAGTAATGAACCTTATTTTCTGCGCCTGTGTACATTATTGTATTTCAATTTCAAAGAGATAATGAATCAATCAACAATAATGATAAAAGATACCACAGTGATTGCATCTATAACTAATAGTAAAATGTTTTTGAGACCCATTTTAAATTCGTTGAAACATACATTCATAAATGATGAAAGAATTGCGACAACTTGATCTTTTACTTACAATTGCCTTTATTGATTTATTGGTATTGGCTGAAATAAAAGAAAAAAAAGTTTTATATTATAATTAAAGACAGTTAATTAGCACACCTATTAGATATTTTCCACATTAGCAATAAATGAACCTACGAAAGTTAATATCTACTACAATATGAAACATATCATCTTTATGTTATGGCAAAACACTTTCGATTACATGTGTATGTTTTTAAAATGAATCGGATATGTTTCCACTGGAATAAATTTTTACTTTTTTGTTACAATTCTTTATCATATTTAAATCTTGTGTTTTTTTATTACAGTTTTTCATCATATTTAAATCTTGTTTATTTTTTTTTTTTAGGTTTAAGGGTCACCCAGAATGTCCATGGTGAAGTTGAAAAAAAAAATTAAAAAGTTGTAGAATGTCATTGAGAAATATCTCTGTCTAACATTCTTCAAGGTCCTTTTTAGACACATTGTAAGATAAAGAAAATTGATGTAATATTTTCATCCGCTAAATAAATTAAGGAGGTAGATTAAGGTTTTATTGAACAAATAGAAAATTCATGCAATAAAAGACAACTGCATGTCAGGTCTATTGCTAAATGGCGTCTAGTTATTCTTTTCAATTCTTAAAATCTACACTTGAGTTAAACACCAAATAAAGGATAGTACAGTACAGAAAATACGTCGAGGACACAATTTTGTTCTTCGAAAAATCATAAAAAAGGATACCACTTTGAGTACAGGAATATGTTACATGTATATAATATTATATTGCTTTGTACATTTATACAAGATCCATTTTTCTTCAGAACTAAAAATACCTCTGTACATCCATATTTATCATTTATAATAAGATATTATCTTTCTTGTGTTGTATGTAAATTTATGAAGTAAGGCAATATAAAAATATGTACAATAAAACGAGATAAAAAGTAAAGTGTTGAAAGTGATAGAAACCAAGGAAAATGGTGTGATTTTTTTCAGAAGTTGAGAATCCAGCCATATACCTGACTATGATCGATTGCAAAGCAAGTCTAAGACCAACTTTATATATTAAAATTTTCAACTGAAATTAAACTGCATGGAGTTTAAACAACAAACCTTTCAAACATAGTGCACAATTGCATCACTATTTTTTAAATCATTCTTTCACGGAGACATTCTCGGACTGTACATGAGACTGTTTCAGATGTAATTTGATTATGTGTAAAATGTCTCTAGACTATTTTATTCCTTATAATGCTATTTACATGTGAGTTCAAGGCATGGGCGTTCCTATGGAAATGAGGGGATTAAAACGGAAATCACCATGATACTTACCATGTAAGTAATTTTAGTAGTTAAATCATACCTGTATTTCATACTTAATATTAACAGTATATGTCGAGCTTTTTTGTATCAAGAAACAACAAATACTGTATAATGTACTATTTCTATGTTCTTTTTTTTAAATTTACTTTTTATTTTTTTTAAAATATATATACCAATAATATATTCCAGCGCAAATACACTAGCTTAAAAGTATGTGTTCCTGTTGCTGTTAATCATACCTGTGTAACCGAGCGCCTCTTGGAGGACCAGTATTGACGAAAGTTTAAAAGTTTTTTAAAATAGATTGTAGATTCATCAATCATAGTACATGTATATATTTACCGGCATATATGAATGAATTGTCCGCATTTCTGAATAATTGGCCCATATACACACCCTTGTGTGTCCCTAACCGTTCCGGGACACGGTGTACAGGTACACTTTGATATTTCAATTATATTGTCAATTAACAATGGTTATTTCCATACTTATGTCGATACGATATATCCCGGTGAGCCTGAGATAAAAGATACCACAGAGTTTGACACATCTGTTTCATTTTTGGATATTTTACTTGAAAAAGACGTTAATGGTAATCTAACAACCAAGCTTTATGATAAACATGATGACTTTAACTTTTCAATCGTCAGCTTCCCTTACTTATGCAGCAATATACTTTCATCATCGGGATACGGGGTTTATATCTCTCAGTTGATTCGATACGCAAGAGCATGCTCTACGTATGTACAATTTCTATAACGAGGTAAATTATTGACAAACAAGTTGATGAAACAAGAATATCAGCAGTCTCTTTTAAAGTCATAATTTCCTAAGTTTTATGGTCGATACGATGACCTTGTCAGCAAATACAATTTATCAATGAGTCAAATGCTGACTGACGTTTTTCATACAAATTGTTAGGCCATTATTTACACACTGAATTGTCGACGGATTTTCCCGTCATTTCCCGATCATGACAAGGAGCACACGGCGGGTGTGACCGGTCGGCAGGGGATGCTCACTCCTCCATGGCACCTTATCCCACCTCTGATGTTTTAGAGGTGCGTGTTTGCTCTGCTCCTATTTTGTAATGTTTAATGGACTTTTGAGATTGAATACTGTTCGTTATCTCCATATTCTTCATTCAGTCTCAAAATTGTCAAAAATGTGGTGAAATGGTAAACAGTTCTATTCATCTGGGACACTTACCGTTAGTCCGTAACAATGTTATGGATACTATATTTAAGGTATTCATTGATCTTAATAAAGAAGTAGTAATTGACCAGAAAAATGTGTCCTTTAAATTGAGGGTCAAAAGTCATGTTTAGAGATATTCTTAACCCTTCTTGTTTATTTGTTGCGGATTTTCAGTCTGAAACTGCCGAAGAAGTCTATTTATTTTTAAGGAGAAAGGTCAAAATGCATGTCAAATAAAATAAATCTTTAAGAATGTATTAGTGAAAGTAATAGTACCAATTGACTCTTTTAGTTTCAAAATTGCCACAAAAATGGTAAATGGCAGGAAAAGCGGACTTCCCCATTTAAGGGCTTGAAGGTCAAAGAATCTGTTAGTTGATTATTGTGAACAGGGTTTTTTGAGAACTGTTGAGCTTTGCGTCTCATCCTTGTAACATAGATGCTTGATGGTCAGAGGAAGAAGCATACTGAATCCATGGTCAAAAGGTCGAAGGTCAAGGTTACAGTCAGTAATAGTTTCAAGAGTTATCAGGTTATGGTCACAATTAAAAGAGTACAATGATTTGATATTCCCCAGTTTCATACAAGCCACAGAGTTGCATGGCGCTCATTCATGGTATCTATTGATTCTAGGACTTTAGAGTCAAAGGTCAAGGACTATGAATAGTATGTATAATGATGTGAACACTAAATTTAATCCAATTCAATTCATTGTGGGAGAAAATGCATTCCTACTGCTAGGGGATGCTCGGCTTTGCAGTTACCAGCTGTTTCTTAATTGTTGGTATAGACTGCATGAAATTTAATTAATAAAGTTATGTTTTCCTCTATATCTCATCCATACATGTACACTATGTGAAAATGGCATTCATTCACAAAACAGCAAGTAAGTTGATATAAAGGTAAAATGCTTCTGATAAAACGCTAAGCAGCATAAATCAATGCACTGATTATGCAGATCTAAGTCACTATATCTATATGTACAATAATTAGAAAGTATACCTTATTTGTATGGATAGAATGTTATTTTGAATGTTTTTATTCTGCCGATAAATACGACTGGTTCTGGAGAAACATCTATCATTTTACAAGTTTATAATCTTTAATTATAAAAAGTAACTTTCGTCTAGGTTAAAGAAAAACAATTGTTTGTGATAGCAGTTGTAGTCCCTTTTTGAAATAAATATCCAGAAATAGCGGATCTTCTTATTACTTGATGATGCAAAAATACAAAGTTATGCTAAAAATGTCAGGAGTGCAACGCCTTTTTCTGACAGTTTGAAAATTCAATATTTTTTGAAGGTATGTGAAATAAGTAATAATGGTCTATGTTGGAAATAAAGACTTTCCTGATAATATTCAATGTTTTGAGCTTTAAATATAGACTGTAACAATTTTTGTTTGATCAAGTTGTGGTCATGGCTGATGTTGAAAATAATGTTATACCATGTCACGAGTGCAACAGAAAAATGTAATGTTGCCAAAAATAAATAAATACATGTAAATAAATAAATAAATAAATAAATAAACAAATAAATAAATAATAATAATAATAATAAAAACCATCGATTTTAAAAATCTGAAAGACAATTAAGTCAAAAAAGAATTTTCAAAGTGTAAAACAATGACTGATACTTAAAAATGTTATATAAATCACAAGTAGCATTAATGAGAGTCAAGTTTCTGTGCATACCCAATAATGTCAGGAGTGCAGCATGAAAAACAGTATATGATTTTTATTTTGGAAAACAAAGACACAAAGAACATTTTTACGAAAAAGATTTATCAATTAGAGGGTCTGTCTGTGTTTCAGATCAATATTTCTATGGTCAGGAGTGCAACATTTTTTAAAAAGATTCAGGTTTTATGATGAAAAGACTTCTATTCATGCTAAAAAATATTCTTTAATTAATAATGATCTATTTGAATAATTAAGTACTAAATTAGCGACAGTTTTATTAGTAGAAACCTTCTCTTTTTCAATGTTATCAATTTAGGTATGTTTTTATCTTTTCTTTGATTTTTTTATGAATGTAAAAAATAAACACACTGAAAAATTTCCACCTCATTTTCACTGAAAAAAAAACAGAACAAGTTCTGATGTAATTTTCTATTCACAATTCTACTTCAAAGACTGCCATGTTTTTGGTCAGGAGTGCCTCAACTATGTTAGAATTATTGCTGATCAAATATGAATAAATATAAAGATAAAAATGATGAGTAGAATGTTTCTGGTTGACCTCAGTTGCTAACGGTGTTTGTCCTGTGAAGGAAAACATACTATAAAATACATCTTATCTACTAAATATATGTATTAGTTAGTTTTTTTTGACATAAATTGGGAATAACTCAAGATATAAAGCCAAGTTTAAATATTGTCCTGCATTTTAATTATGAAGTATTGGACTATAAATATTGCACAAATTCGTTACCATTTCATGTTGCCATCACTTTAGGAGTGATTTTGTGTTCTATGGTTTTAATTTTTAATTTTACTGCAGTCAGGAGTGCAACAAAACTGTTTTATAATTATCAACGAACTTCATCTATCTTTGCTAAAAAATAAACTAAATGTTTGATACTATTTGATGTTCAAAACATTATGTCTATCAACTAATTTCAGATATTTTACAGTCAATTCATAGAAGAGTTTTCGTTACTAAACACATATTTTAATGTTTGTTTTTATTGTTTAACGTCCCTCTCGAGAATTCTTCACTCATATGGAGACGCCACCACTTGCCGGTTGAGAGCTACAAATTTTGACCTACACTCGGCACTCAGCGCCATTGAGCAGTGAGGGATCTTTTTCGTGCTAGCGCCTACTGCGACACGGGACCTCGGTTTATACGGTCTCATCCAAAGGGTCGGTCTCCTTACGTCCCACAGTGGGATTCGAACCCGCGACGTAAGGATCAACTCCTTACTCCGCGACTCTAGAGCGAACGCTCTAACCACTGCGCCACGCGGGCGACCACATATTTTTAAATACAATGTATATATGTATGTATGTATGTATATATATATATATATATATATATATATATATATATATATATATATATATATATATATATATATATATATATATATATATATATATATATATATATATATATATATATATATATATATATTAACACATCGCAAATCATCATGTTTTGAAGTCTTGAAAATATGAAAAACTTAACGTAAATGATAAAAAATATCAAAACGACGAACTTATTTACAAAGTAAGAATGGGTTAATGTGTGTTACAATTTTTAAAACAATGTTAAATAAAATACATATCAGTTCAACACAACATTGTAAGATAGGTCACTTCAAAATCTAGTATATTTTGTAAGAAAACTTGTTAATCAAAATTCTTTTTTGGCTTAGATTTAAAGAATTGACTTATATGGACAAAAAAGAGATTTTGGGGATATTTTATTGTTTCATATTTCTTTCATATTAAAACTTTTCAATCCAGAATAAAAAATAATGTAAAATAACAATCAAAAAGCCAATTTTTTTCACATATGCAAGAGAAGAAACTCAATCAAGGTTTAGATCTAATAATGCGTACCCCTAATACCATTTGGAAGCATAAACATCTATAATTTCTTTTTATTATGTATTTTAGAAAGTCGTTTAGGATGTAGTGATACTTTCTTCTCTCAAATAAAGATTTGCCAATAAAAAGTCTGAAACTTTCTTATCCAATTGTCTATTCTATTGAAACTTCAGGAATTTTAACTAGAATGCCTGTACAATATGATAATATAAGTAAAAAATATGTTGTGGGTAGTTGAATTTAAAAAAAATCAATTTGGTCGTCATTATTTTTGAATTCACCCAGGTACACTTTAAGTGTCATTTATAGTTATCTTTCTTAGTGATGTTATTTAGTACGAGGGATGTTCCAAAAATAATGACACTTGGCTGTTTTCATCCACATTTATTAATCTTATATCCTTTTATTCGTCTCTGCCCTTCAAAGTTATCGCCCTTGGCCTGGATACACTTTTTTAAGACAATCAGTTCACTCATGGAAACATTTTTTATACTCCACAATAGGGACACCCATCATATACTGATAAATTGCAGACTCAAGGGCATTTCGTGATTTGTATCTTTTTTCCAGATATGTGGAATTTAAGTTTGGGGAAAAGAAAGAAGTCCCATGGGGCTAAATCTGGAGAAAACAGGGGTTGGGTGGGGTGGGGATGTGGTAGGACAGTAATCTTTCCCGCTTCCAAATACTCGGTCATAATGCGTGCTTTGTGTGCAGGCGCATTGTCGTGCAAAAGTCGGAGATACTTCATACCCGTTTTGGGGTGACGATTTTCGTAATATTTCGTCAGTTTTTTAATAACAACATTTTTATAGAAGCTACCTGTGACTGTTTTGCTCTTTGGAACAGGAGTTTGCATGACAGGGCCTTTATTGTCAACGAAAATATAGCATATAAACCCTTCTTCACGGTTCGTAATCTTTAAGCAATACTAGAATGTTTTGCATTATTTGATGCTCAGATTCTGTTAGAACTCGTACGTTTTGGCTCAATATAGTATACCCAGGTCTCATCACCAATAATTAAATTATCAAGTTTTTTTGGTATATTTTGGATACAATTTTAATAATTCCTTTGTATTTTCAACAGGGACTCTCTTGTGTTCATTCCTAAGCAAATGAGGTATCCACCTAGCGTTTATCTTTCTAAGCTTTATTTTTTTTTCATAATATCATAAACACGTGCTAACGACGTTTTTCATCCGAGCCAATTGCCTCATGGTATATCTTGCATCTTTCTGTAAAATTTCGTGGATTTTTACTATGTTATTTGTTGTAACTATACAGAGTGACTTTGGCGATCAGCATCTTTGAGGTGTTTGTAACCTGTTATAAATTAAGCAACCCACCTACAAACTGACCTATGAGACATTGGACCATTCCCATATATATTACAGACCTCACGATGAATATCTACGGGTTTTAATGCCAAGTAAGGATCTACCTTTTTATATATGCACTGATTTCAAGTGCATTGTTCTTTTTCCAGTCATTTTAAGTACAGTGTAAAGAATACGCTATAAAGCAATGTACAGTGTAGCTAAGTCAGTGAAATTGTGAACATGAAATTTTCTTCCGCTACGGTTCAGTGTTCAATCTAACGTGTCAACGTGGTTTAGGTAAGATATTTGCACGATTTTCACGCAAAGAAAGTGAAATAACGTTATTTTTGGAACATTTCTCGTATATTATGTAAAATATTAAAGGCAGCAATAATATGATTATTATCATGACCAATCAAACTTAACAATGGGAAAGAAATGCCAATCATAGGAACAGGTACTTTGTAGATGGTATTAATCAGCATGATTATTATTCGACTTACCCTAACAAAAATATACTACAGTAAGCTATTGTTAACTATAGCTTATTATAGTAAAGTATAGTAAAACTATGATACTTTGATTTACTATGAAACTTAACTCTGGAACTTTTTTGAGATTTCAAAGCTTAAAATCTCTTAAAGTTGATAACAGTGATGAAAAAGTTGGTAATAATACGTGAATATACAGTCAAGTTATAGTTCCATTTAATAAATAAATGTGCATGTATTGATTGTATAACATAAACTATAACAATCTGAAATCAATAGTAAAAATACTTTGATTTTCTACAATAAGAACTTTGATTTACCATAGTAAAAACTTTGATACTATAGTTAACTATAGTATTGTAACTATAGTATTGTTGTGTTATAGTGCTCAAGATGTTCATGGATTTACCATGTATTTCTTCTTTTATATTTCACATATAACTAACCAAATCTGAAACATGTTCGTAATAAAGTCAGGAAAATTTTGAGCATGATATATAATATATGGATTAACAGACAATTACAAATTTTCATAATAATGGCTGCTTAACATACAGTGTAATTTCGGTGTCGCAATTTTGAACTTTCTTCTTTAATTCGAACAAAATAAAGAAATAATAGATTTATAGCGAATATTTTAAGTGCAAATGTAACATAATCTGTCAAATTAAAACTATCTTTCAAAATTGAAAGCCAAACACTATTCATTTAACTAAAGCGAAATACCATAAAAATCTGAGTAAAGGTTTACATTTTAAACGTAAAGCAGTAAGACCCTTGCCATATTACGCTGTGCATAAAGTTCGATCCAAACACTAATAGTAAGCTCATACACATATTACAAAACTTTTCCCCCTTTAAAATGTGTAACATTTGCTTTTTTTGTTTTTAAATTTTTTGTCTAAATGAAAATTTTCAAGAAATTCCAGAAATAAATTTTGTTTCTCAATAGCGACTTATAAAAAAAAAAAACCTGTTTCACTCAAAAGATGTTATTGATTTTCACCAGCACAACGTATTTCTCCCTGAGCGTAAACTTTTGAGTTTATTAAATCTTCAAGTAAATTTTTTGTTAAAAACGCATTATAATTTCAATCATTTAAATCTAAAATCAAGAAACTGGTCCTTGCATTGAAGGGTAATGAATGCAGATTTATACTTAAAAACATTATGTTAATGAATCTTTAATTTGTCGATGATAATTGTTATTCTATTGTAAAACATGCATTTCATTTTCCTCTTGATTGTCGATATTACCTACAGTACAGTTACGTAGGAACTTTTCCAAGATATGCAAAATATACAAACTTGCACTCCTTTATCGTAAGATTTTTGTTACACGAAAGTCCAAATCTAGGACAGAAATTAAACAAGAAGATTTTGAGAAATGTTCAAAAATATTATGTACAAAGAGGTTTGAACAATGACCGTTTACATTTAAATATTAGTCTCAGTATATATTGTACTTAATTTATTTTTCCTTGGCTCTTTCACTTTTTTTTTATTTCATCCTCTCCCATTAAGCCCTCAATCTGTCTTTTTGTCAATTTCCTATCTGGCTTCTTTCTTTCTCTTTATACATGCATATATAATTTTGCATCTTATTTCTTGAAGAGGGCTAATGTAAGAAATGTATCCACTGCCAAAATTTGTATTAAAAAACTACCTTTATCAAGGGAACCGAATATATAAATTATTACGGTTAACTAGTGAAACTTTTGAAATAAAGAAGCCATAGTCTTAATTTTGCAGTTTTCATCTGACACATTCCCTATTAATTACATAGTATATGAGATAGAGATATAATTGCTTTATGTCATATACATCACCATCTGCCATTTTTTAAATTTTATGTCATTTATGCCAACATCTGGAAAGTTTTGTAAATTTGATAACCTAAGGCCCTATGGTTATTGGCATATTGAGTGCAATGTCTATTTTTACTGTACTTTGTATTTTGTCTAATGCATTGTTCAAATCTCTTTGTACATAATATTTTTGAACATTTTTCAAAATCTTCTTGAAAAATGAAATGCATGTTTTACAATAGAATAACAATTGTCATGGACAATAAAGATTCATATATTAATATGATGTTTTAAGTATAGATCTGCATTCATTACCCTTCAATGCAAGGACCAGTTTCTTGATTTTGGGAGTTAAATGATTTCCAAGGGAAACACGTTTGGGATCCATGATTTACTGCTTTTTGGATCACAACATACAGTATAATACAGACAAGGTGGTATTGCGGAAGGGGAGGGCTTTTCCAAACATAATGTTTTACTGTTAATTTAGTATGAACATGTACATTGACGCCCCCACTCATTTTGCTTGTATAGTCAAATTTAATACCATGTAAAAGTATTAAAAATATTGTCAAAAAATTTGGCACCGTCACTTCCCCTTCACCCCCATCCTCCCCCTCCAATTTTGGACAATTTTTCCTTTATTGTATATTTACTTGTCAAAGACTCTTCAGGTAAGTTCCGCCTTTTCCTTTCAAAAATGATACTACGTTCATACAATCTGCATTATATTGTGCTATACAGAACAAAAATCCTATAATTTAGAAACGGACAGATAGCATTGGCACAACACTCCCTTTTTATAATTCACGTGGACTATTTTCTCTTAGACCGAATATCAAACACCTTTCCGTTGTAGAATTGTTCAAAATCATTAGATTAAAATTCAGTTTTTATTTTCTTGCTATAGAAGATTTATTTTTAAAATTTTTATATGAAAATAAATTAAGAAAACTATTTGATAATATTTCGTACATTTAACATTTTCAAAAAAAATTATGCTATTGATAATACGCTTTTTCAAAACCTGAATTGGTAGGGAAATGCATTTTAATACTCCCTTCGTTCGCCTGTGAATTCGTTATTTTGTGCTTGCGATCTCTCCAATTTATTTGGGTTGTATTAATTCTGCCTTGTTTCCAAAGCATAAAACTTCAAACATTAGTTATTCATTTACTGTGCAATGACTTTGATAAAAAATCCAAATGTCAATGTTATTGTAGCTCTTGAGATAAAGCTTTCTTTCGAGGCTTGGTGTAAAATGTGGAGGATGGAGGCTCCATAATGGAGTGTCAGAAAGTGCAAGGGGTGGAGCCTCTTGAGTCAGATGATGTAAGAGATGCAGAATCTTGTTGCAATTTTAGTACGTGCTAATTAGATCTGTCATCTGAGATGTGACACCTCAATTTCTAATTTTCCGTGAGAACTTGTTAGAGTGTCACGTTATCCAAACAATTAAGGACATTGGCAAGGTTCCTGGTTATCGTATAGAATTTTTCAAGAACTCTTGAGAAGGCTTAATTGTACTAAACAGGCTATATTCTGGATTATTTAACCTACCAAACCAACTTTCTTGTTCAGATTTTGTCAAATCAGTGTTTTTGGAATTCTCAGTGCATTTCCTATTTGATAAAAGGGACCTACATAATTTTGGACCATAATATTTCTCCCAAACCCACTTATTTCATATAGTTTTTTATTATATACATTTCCTATGACTTCTAGATATTTTGGCTGAAAATGTATATATAGAAACCATTCAAGGACATACTGGCAACGATCTTTATTCTTGAGTTACTTCCCTTAACATCTATAATTACATATTATTCACAACGGAGAAGAGAGTCAGACTGGTTGATTATTCTATCATGTAATTGACTGAATTGATTGAAACACATTGTCATAAAAATATTGGCATGGATTTATTTTAATTTTTATTCGTTGCTTCCTTCATACAACCTAGGAAGAACTGATCTCAGTCGGTCTACCTTTCAGCATATGTCACATCTCTGCCTTTCCCAGCATACTAAGCATAAGTTCTATGGTAAATGACGACCTGTTGGCTCTTTGTCCCCTGAATACAATGTACCAGAAAGCCATTACTACTTTTCTTTCTTGCTGTATAGATGATTCTACCCGTTGAAGGAGGTACACGTGCTTTTGTTTACTTCTGTAACATACGCTTTATTCGTTTTCACCGCTTAGAGAATTCTACAAGGGAGATTACTCTCAATCACCATTTAATAAGTGAAAAAAACCATGTATTAAACCTTTTTTCTCTGGAAAACCCTAACACTCCATTGTCCTTAAATGATAATTCCCCTGAAGTTGACTGAATGGATCTATTTTATCCCGAAACTCAATTTTGTGTAGACCATTTGACAATATCTTATGAAGTATGTTAACGAGAAACAGGAAACAGCGAAACAATTAATGACCTTCACATGTCAGCAAGGGAACAACTTTGTTTTTGATTTAAAGTCTGGTGATAAGGGAGACTGAATGAAACAGAAACAGCATCAAATTACCCTTAGTGCGTTGTTGTCATTTTCTTGAGAAATAACAACATGAGATTCAACTCAAAAAGTACCTTTAGATATCAAAAAGAAAAGAGGACATACATCTTGTGCTTTTGAATTAAATTTTGTTAGATAACAGATGCTACGTGCAAAGGAAACATATAAACTTCGGTAAGATTTATGTCCCACAGTAACAGATGAAGTCTTGACAGATTTAATTAGATTTTAGGGTCTTAAACTGAATGAAAGATAAAATAGGCAAATGTGTTGAAATTGACGTAAGAGGCTCCACCCCTTGCACTCTGTGACTCTCTATTTTGAAGCCTACATCCTCCACATTTTACACCAAGCCTTCTTTCGACCTTTATCTTAACAGATATTGGAAAATGACTTGAAACTTTACAGTACAGTAGTTCTTAACTCTTGTGTTTTATTTATGCTTCCTTGTTGATCAAGGTCATATATAAAACAATAGGTCGCGTAGCAGTTGAGCTTAAAAAATATTTCCTGTCTATATCTCTAAAGGTACTAAGGAGAATGGATTAATACTTATCATTTGGTGTCTTACTCTCTTACTTAGATCATACGTTTCAAAAAACTTTACAAATTTCAAAGGAAAAGTTTATTGTAGGAGATGATCTATTGTCTGATCAATATCTGTGAATGACTCGATACTACATACAATAATTGCCCTTTCTGAGATGATTTATTGCAACTTTGATCCAAATTCATATCTCAAGAATTAAGAATTTAAGAATTGTTTCCCTTCTGATATATGTGAAGCTAGAAGAAGAATGAAAAATTTCACATAAGCGTTAATCTTTCTTAGACCATGTGCCGTGCGCATGACGCAAGGTCAAAATTGCATGACTAGATACCTGACAAGGACGTTTGATTTATATTTCGGTTTCATATTTTTTTCTTGTCTTTTATGGGATCATTTATTTTACCAAAAAATTTATTTCTTTCTGCTTTAAAAAGATTGACTTCAAATTCTTTTTTTGCTGTGCGATTTTGATTTGGATCAGTTACTTTCGATTACGTGTGCAAATAACGGAGGTATTACACATGTACCTAATTTAAAATCGTCCACTCGATGAGTTTCAGACTAGATTTCTATGTGGTGGTATCCTACTCTATGTTCTTATTTGAAATATAGCAGATATCTGTCCCCACTGTAGATAAACCTTTGCTGATTTTCCTTGGAAACTTTCTTTAGGTTTTGCATTTGAAGATGTGGAAGGTGCTTGATTCCTCTTGTCATTTGTTTCCAGGAGAAAGTGTTCTTAATGTCTGTTTGGAAGCTACATGTAAACCAGGTCTCTAACTAGCATTGTTGAATACTTTTTTCTTTGGAATTTTCATCAATCAGAATATTTACTATCATATTGAATTAAATTGTATGCATTTTTAAAAAACTGGCCCGTATATAAAACCTTGCACAAGTCCCTTACAGTCCTATGGACATGATATAAATAGAGGATATTTAATTATTTGTAGTTGAATATCAAAATTTCATGAGCGGGACAGGATTTTTTTTTTGATATTTTCACGAGTGCTAAGCATGGGTGAAAATGTAAAAAAAATTATCCAGTCTCACGAGTGGTATAAATTCCACATCCAACTTCAAAAACATGAATTTTCTGTTTATTGCATTTTCTTTGCACTTCCTTTTGCTCATAACTTTTGGGAACCCAGTGTTGTAAGCTGTTACGTCATAGTTGAGCGGTCGTGAGATATTTTCTAATATTTTTTTAAATCGAGAATTTCGCCACTCTTTTAATATTTTTTCACCATGAAAAATCTCACTTTTATTTAATCGATAAATTACAGATTTTTTTTACTATTGAATTACAATTAAGTGTACTACATGTATTTGTTCTTTCCGTCTCCAATTTGATACATAGGTACAGGTGACATTTCATTTGGTGCCAATCAAGAAAGACAGAGTTCATGGTCAAATTAACCATTAGTCTGTAACAGTGTTGTGAACACTACATGTACGATATGAATTGATCATTTCTTTTCAAACTTGCTTGAGAGGTGGTAAATTAACCTTTTAATATGAGGGTCAAAAGTCAAAGATACGCCGAGTTCTTCGTTGGTATGTATCGTGAGTTATTTTAAACACATTTCAGTCTGAAAACAGTGGTAGGTGGCCAGAGAAATACGTCTGTTTATTTAAGGTTAGAAAGTTCTAAAGTCAATTCAATCAAAATAAGATCTTATTGGGCTAACGAAATGTAGCGTACCACTGGACTTTTCAGTCTCAAACTTACAATAGAATGGTTAATGGTAGGGGAACCAGACCACATTGAGGACTGTTTCTTGTAAGGACTTTATGAAATCTGATTAAACCATTTTGTTTTCCTCTAAAAATCGTCCATAAACTCTGTAAAAATGACAATCACACAAATACTTAAACAAGGAGTCAAGATTTAAAAGAGAAGATTCTATTCACATTGAATAAATTTATTTCACTCATTATTTATTGCCATTGTGTGCTTTTTCTTGACAAAGATTTTTTTAAATTGCCAATTCTCCAAAAGCGTCTCTTATTCAATGTCATTTTCATACCATCCCATCATTTTCGGACATTAAAATTGTAAGAACCTACAACAAAAGTGTTGAAATACTTATAAAAAATTCTTTTGTTACATTTCATGGAAGTTCTACAATTTACAGAATGTTTTATCCATTTTTCTATTTATAGACCACATTGCAGGGCACCGATGAACGCTTCCTGTCTCCTACATGTTCCAATTTGCTGTGAAGGAAACCATATTATATTCTTATGCGAAATAATACTTTCTTTTCATTTTTTGTAATTGGACATGTCTCAATCTTCCATGCTCTACATTAATATTTATGAAGATTTTGTAGTAAGATATTCAATGTATTTTGACATGATATACATTATATATGCCCTAACAAAAAATTATATAGTAAACTAGTTTACTGTAGTTAACTATAGTATCAAAGTAAAAACTTTGGAACTTTGATTGACTATAGTAAAATCTTTGGAACTTTGATTGACTAAAGTGAAAAGCTTTTGAACTTTGATTTACTATAGTGAAAACTTTGCTCTCTACCATCGGCTCATACATTCACTTCTGTCGTTGGCTCGCGTATATCACAGTGATAAGCACGAGAAATAGTGCGTTTGTTTTAATTCATTATAATTGAATGTCTGAGCTTATGATAGTCCATAAAGATAGATATTTACTAAATAGACGTAAAACTATTAGTTTAATTTGAAATAATCCTTGAAATGTTATGTTTTTTACGTTATGTCAAAAATCTTGACGCGAGCCCATTGCAGAGGTGTCTGAGAGAGGAACGAACGACAACTCTGCAAAGGAGATTGTGAAAACTTTGGTACTTTGATTTACTATGGTGAACACTTTGGAACATTGATTTACTATAGTAAAAACTTTTGAAACTTTGATTTACTATAGTAAAATTTTTGATACTTTGATTTACTATAGTAAAACTTTGAAACCTTGATTAACTTAAGCAGAAACTTTGAAAATTTGATCTACCGTAGAGAAAACTTTTGATAACTATACACCCGTGGTGTTATGTTTTAGATTCCCATTCTTGACATTTTTGGAAGTTTCATGGTCAAAATTCATAAAAACCTCAGAGAACCCTTTATAAACCCGAACCATACCTAAAAAAAAATTAAAGTACAAGAAATGAATTTTAATGTGAGGTTGTCTCTCGCTCCGATAGATAAGCAACATTTATTTTAATGTATTTAAATTAAATGAAGATGTAGTGTAAGTATGGAAAATAATACACCCAAATAAAATTTGAGTCATTTAGAACCAAAATACATGCTCAATCTACTTCAGTAAACATGTAATTTTTATTTTCAATTTATGAATGTAAATATTGCATTTGAATTAACTAGATTGCAAATTTGAATTAAGATGTACAACAACTCATCCCCCCTAAAATAAAACGGAAAAATAAGCAAAAATTATTGAAATACTTAAACAAGTTGATAAACTATAGTGAAAACTTTGAAAATTCGATATTACTATAGTGAAAATTTTGAAACTTTGATTTACTATAGTAAAATTTTATACTTTGATTTATCATTGTGAAAACTTTCAAACTTTGAATTACTATAGTGAAAACTTTGAAACTTTGATTTACTATTGTGAAAACTTTGATAACTATAGTAAAAATTGAGAAACTTTGATTAAGTAGTTAGCTATTGTAAACTCTAGTTATCTATAGTTTACTATAGTATTTTTGTTAGGGTGTATACTAATATTTATTCTTGAAGATCTACATTTGTGCTCTCTATTATATAAATATGCAAAGAGCAAAAAACTTCATACTAGTGTTCCAAAGATCATAGGTCATTGCGTGACATAATCACACGGTGCAATAACATCTATATACACACAAACTGAATTGCCTTCTTAGCATGCTTTTGATGTACAAAAATGCACAAAATACACTGGTGAAATAACGACTGTTTTATTTAAAAAGTATACAAGTATTACATCCAGTCAATTTACATAGAGTATAAACAACTACATATTATGAGGTTTTATGTCAGTTGCATAGTCTCAACTTTTTTCCTTATTTTTCCTGTAGACTTCCTCCTAAACTCTGAATGTTACTCAAAATATTTTTCTTCATTTACTTTACTTACGATAAATTTGCAAATCTTCTGGAAAATATCAATGCATACACATGATACATGATACAAACATTTCGATAAAAACGTCCTAGTCCATCATTGAGAGCGTTGTCTTAAACAATGTAAGCTGTCGCTAGTGTCTCCGTGTGTACATCATAATGAATATGCCGATGTAATGTTTTTGGTCGAATTTTATAAAGCTATGTTTGTTTTCCAATCAAGTGGTACGGCCAATTATCTCCATACATTTCCGACAAAATTCAAAATCTACGACGGACAATTAGTTCAATAATTATATACGATTGTCCATCTCAAATGTATTAATTTAAGATACACATAAGAAATAGATAACCAATGTAAAAACTTCACTGGTAAATGATGTGGGTCAGTTAGTGATCAAATCTACTGAAAAGGCCTTCGGCCTTCACAGAATTTGATCACGTGATCGACCCACGCCATTTCCCAGTGACGATTTTAGACTTGTTATTTATTTCTTGCAACATCCATATGTAGATTAAAGACATCAATAATAATCATCTTGTACATCATAAGTCAGCATCGTATACATGTATATGTATAATTATGAAAAAAAAATCAATTAAATCAAAGAAAAATAAATGATGACAAAACATAGCAAGTCATCTCAAGAAGATCGATTTGGTATAAAGAAAATATGCTGTCGGTGGGACGTCAAGCAACATTATACATTTATTTACTGGGTTCGAAGAAAAAATGAGTTTTGTCGGACAAAACAAACAAACTGTTTGCCTGAGTCAATAAATATTTTGTTATACCTCTTATTATTTTTTTTTTTTACATACAATTATTTTGTGCTGGCTTCCATGATTAAATTTCCTTTACCCGCACTGCGGTCATTTCTGTCACTTTCGAAACCCAACGAATGCAAATAAGATTCAGCTGATCCCGCTCACAGTGTGACGTAAGCGGTCCAATATCTCACCGACAGGTCCAATATCTCACTCTGCGGTCAAACCGATTTTTTTTATTACCGCTCAGTAAAGCATTGGAAATGTTAGACTTTTTGGTAACATAGATTTCTATAGGAACAATTTTTTAAGATATACCAGAAATAAATGCATTAACTAGGCAGGAAAGTGACTGTTGTCTTCACCTTTTTCATTTATATAAAGACTGTTATTTAGAATGTTAAATGTCAATAAGAAATACTGATTCTAGTAAGATATCTGAGTAATTATATCGATATTTTGTAATGATTAAGGTCAAGAACTAGTAAATGAAAGGTACCTACAGATTTTTCAAATTTGTGAAACGAGTTCTTTTCATTATCCTTTACATATATAGCTTGGTAAAATAAAGTGTATCGGGACATAATTTTTAGGTAAACTCAACGAAAAAAAACAAACAAACCATATTTAAAACCGGCATTTTCAATGCAAAATAAAGAAAGTTTGGTATAAATTTCAGATTTTTTTTTCCATCTTAGAAAAAGGAATTGTGTGAATATTGTCCACAGTCTCCCAGAAAACGTATTTTCTCATCTTCTTGACCTCTACGTTAAAATGATATTAAATTGAATATAGGTATTGGGGTTTCTTTTGACATGATTTCAAATTGAATGCCATGAAAATGCTTCATTTTCTACATAATTCTATTTCAGCCTCAAAAATAGGGGAAAAAATTGAGTTTAAATCAATTATGAGGTCATAATGGAATTAGCACCAAGCAGACAGTCTAATCTCGTTTACTAGATCTTGATCTTAAACCTGAGTTAACATAAGACAACCCAGAGTATTCAATTTCTGCACGCACTTGAAAAAAGATCCCTGTAAATACAATGGATATAGTCAAGATCACTATCTATAAATTTAAAGTGACACAGATATGTTTTAGAATAGAAAATTTATTTTTCAAGGAGACATTTAAGTATTAATTTTCAGACAGTATTTAAAATTAAATATGAGAGAGAGAGAGAGAGCGTAAAATTACGACACAGTTTTTTAGTATAAATGGTTCGATGGTACTGCCATATAGTTATCTAAGAAGCCGTTCTAAATTATGCTAAAAACCCCATGTTACGTAATAGATCATGTATCATCCAAATGAATGATCGAGGTTAACATAACAGAAATTGGGACAATACTGAATAGTATAGTTAAAGCAGTGTATTTTATTGCTGCATGCAGTGTGTGCTACAGTATCGATCGTGCATACGTCGTTGATTCGGACATACATTAGAACATACCAATAGGAATTTTTTTTAGATCAAAGTAATTAAAAATTGTATTAATCTGACATACACCGAGAGTCACGAGTTTAAAAAATTTCCAGTATGGCCGCTCTGAAGAAAACGATCCAACTTAATAATGGGAAGGAAATGCCAATTATAGGACTTGGTACTTGGCAGGTTTGTTATATTCAGTACTTTTTTCTAGAATTTCATGAAGTTAGGTATTTCCTCTTTTATATCTACTATTAACAAGAAACTAACGTTCGCTTTAAAGATATCCGATCCTCAGCCAGGAAGGATAACTCTTAAATTTATTATTTTATTTAAAAAGTCTCAAACTGAAGCTTGAAATTGAGATCTTTTCGTGCAACAATTTTCATTTTCTGCATCTTAATATGATTCAAGGTTCTTTGAAGTCTTCGAAACGGTCTTGTAAAAAGTTGACATTTGTACCCCATAAATGAAAAAAATGAATTATTTTTTAGAGAAATCGAATTTCCTTTAGTCTAGCATTAGATACCAATGCTTGATATTAACATGATATGAAATTAGACATGATATGTGATGTCTAGCAATGATAGCACAAGCTTTGTACACTATGTATTATATGACAATTGAAGTAAAAAGAAAAACTAAAATACTGTACAAGCATAAAAAAGATACAATTTTCTCCAAGTGAAATCAGAGACATTTTTGTGAGCAATTTCAATAACTTAAAAGCTAATTTTCAGAACCTGAGGATCGGAGTACCTTAAATCAATGCATTTTTAGAATTTATTAATAGTAATAACAATAATATTAAGACCAAGGTTTGAAAAAAAATCTTTGTTTGCAGTTACCGATCCGCAATTTTTTGTTACAAGATTTTACATGAAAGGAACACTTCGTTATAAATGGAGCTTGGACCTATAGGGCCGGGATTGGTTTTAGTCTTTTAAAAAAGGCTTGTCGATTTCTGTTCGGTCAGTGACTTTAGGCTACATACAAGTACTAATTTGTTTCTCATAAATCATTATATTTCAGTATTTAGAGATTGGAGGAACCTTCTCTAGACATTAACTATGAAACATGATACTGTCAACGCATTTTGAGTTTGTTATCTCGAAATGTTATTTGATATTTTTCTTTACTTTTCGTTGTTACAGCACCTGCATCGTAATTCTTCACAATTCTATCGTGTCCTATCGTGCGTTTATCCTATCGTATGATACATGTATCCTATCGTATCATATTTTCCGTTTATCAGGTTTTGCGTTTTCTATCGTGTTTTTTTTTGGTTTATCAGGTTTTGCGTTTATCGGATGACAATGATTTTGAAACGAAAATAATTGAACAAATGACTCTAATAGCAGACGCAGTGAGCAGCCTTCAGAAAGGTACAAAAGAATTACGGTTGTCGTTTGATAGCAAATTAGATAAATTTAGTAAAGATTTTATGACAAGCATTGATGACAAATTTAAAGCAATGAAGTCAGATTTTGACCTTGAATTTGGGAGACCCCCGAGACAAATTGATTCGTTGTCACGGTCTGTTTATAAGCTTATTGAAAGAATACAAAAGATTGAGAATCTAGAACGCTCTGAATGCAGGGCAGAATCAGTTGTTAGTACAAACAAGAGAAACAATTCGAACACACTGAATGACCCAGAGCGTTCGATAATCGCCAATAACATTAATCCAAAAGAGACTATTTTTTGTTATTTCTAACGATGTGATAAGTTGCGGCTGCACGACTAAAGAGCAGGGGTATCGGCAAATCAGGCCTAATCAAAATTAGTTTCTGTTCAGTTGAGGAGAAAAAAGAAGTTCTACGAAGGAAACGGCATTTACAGAATATCGAAGCATGCAAATCGGTTTTTCTTAGATCCTCAAAATCACACATGGAAAGATTGATTGAGCTTAAACACCCAATTTTATGTTAACGCCCCCAAAATCTACCTAATTCAAGATCAATGGTATACCGCCTGTCAATCATAAAAAAAAACAATAGCTTCTGATTTGATTGACGGGCCAGCTACATGGGCTACCTGATAATCTGAGTTTGCATGTTTTGAAAACAATTACCTGGTCACGCGTCAAACGCTTTCATGTACCGCGTGTAAGGTCGCTTTGTATACACTCAGGTTAAAAAAAATCATGTCGCTGTTATATTGGTTGAAAATTTTAATTTTAAAAAATAATCGAGAGTAGATAATTAAACAGTGACTTCGTAATATTTTTTTCAATCTCCACTGCTTTTTTGTACTTGTTAGCGATATGACGTCCAAGATAACTGTAGAACTTTTCGAAGAATAATTTGCGGATATTCAAACCCTCTCTTCCTTCAATAACTGAGATCCGGATTTAAAAAAGTTTCTGTAGCAGCACAGACCGATAATTCTTCCAAGCCCCTTATTCAACCTGAGCCTTGATTTTAAGAATGTACGTAATGCCCTTGTCGACCTTGCACTTGGGTACACTGAGACTCAATTCGCCGCAATTGGAAACCCCCTCCTCCCCCCCCCTTCCCCATTTAACGCTATGAATAACGAAAGATTCTTTTTATATCCTTTACAGGGCATAAGAACACGGACCCTCGGAAATGGCGAACATTTGGACACCATTGTTCGCCAGAAAAGTAAATAATAATCCGATCGTGGTAAATGTCCACACAATAAGTTGAATCTTTTTATTTCAATATAAACACTTGATATTTTATAATAATTTCTTTTATTGGCGATTAAAATATTGATATGATTGCTTTATAGTTTTCACCCTTTTTACTTTAATTTTACGATTTTTAAAAAAGATATGTCTTTTTAATTTTTTTTCTTCAAAAGAAATCGACGAAAACGCTAAGTCTACAAATTTTATATTTCAGTACATAATTTATTTTTAAATATTTTCACTCAAAATTATGCATAAAACGCGTATATAATGTTGACCCTGATTACCAAAAGCCGGACTTCCTGTGTAATGCAGCGTGTATAGAGATTTTTGACATCTTGAGTATTGGGGCTCTCCAGGTAAATAACACCAGTACTACCAAGACCACTCCCTCCTCAGGCAACCGTACGGTAAAAAAATTGGGTCTTTAATGCAAAAACCATTTTATATCAGATTCCAAACGGCAAACAATTTTGCATTAGATCCAATGGAAGAAGCGTGTTAAAAACGCATAACCTACGATAAAACAACCCACCTGACTGCCCTGATCAAAATCGTAAGAACCACCTGTAGGAACTTTTCCGGCCTATTGATAGTTTAAAATTAGGTCATTTAAATATCTGCAGTTGGACTAGAGAAAATGGGGAACTCAGAAATCAAATTATTTGTGCACTAAATTGTGATATGATAGCCATTAGTGAAAGACATTTAAATGTAGAAAATGTTATTGATATTCCAGGTTATAGATGGTTTGGTTTTAATAGAAAAGATATACATGTAAATGAATCCCAAACATTCGGATGGCGTCGGATATTGATAAAAGAATGGTTATCAGATCAATTTGAGATAAAAGTGATTGATAGAAAATTTGATGGTATCCTTGGAAAAAATATGAAGAGCTATAAATCTGATTTTGAATTCGTTGTGTTTGCATGTTACTTACCATCCGAATAACAGAGGACGGGATGCTCCAGGTTTCTATAACATCTTTTAACACAGATTTATGTAAATTTTTAAAGTGATGCCATTTTCTTGATGGTTGACGTAAATTCTAGAATAGGCAATTTGAATGACAAACTTCAAGATTTTGGTCATATTCCTAAATGAAAACCTATATACGGTACTGTTTAACAACACAGACATGGATAAATCGACTTTCTTTATGAAGAAAACTTTATTGTATTGATGGTTGACTTGACATGTTTTTCAAGGAAGGGTAAATCTGTAGTGAACTATACATGTGTAACAATAGATGTATTCAGACAAATCAAGAACTTTAAGGTATTAAACGTACAGAACATTGCGGCAGAATTTTATCTATTGAATTTTATCGAGTATGAATCAAAACTTCCGGATCATTCTGTCATCATGTGTGAATTTAATGTCTCCGATTGTTGTTTAGTTTCTGGTACCCCAAAATTTGAACATTGTCAAAATCGTTTTCAACTGAATAGGATTCCAAATGATTTTATGACAAGTGAGTTGAGAATTGAGAAGGTCTGCTTTGATAGCAACAATAGATCTGATTAAAAACAGTCGAAAATCACAGGGATTTTTTATTGACGAGTTATATGATCATTTATGCGAAATAATTTGTAATGAAATGGAAACCATGATCCCTAAAGTCAAACCTAAAAGCAACAATAAACGATTTATCATGTAACAAAAGCAACATATCTCTGTCGACAAATTCAAAGCATTTTTGAAGATCAACTCGAGCAAATATATTTATCAAAGCTCAGAATCATGTGAACAGTTAATGACAAACTCACAAATTGGTTTAGTTGCAAAAATGGTGTTAAACAGGGAGATAATTTAAGCCCTACCTTATTTTCAATTTTCTTTAATGATATGATACAGGATATTAACAATCTAAATTTAGGTCTAGAACTAGTTTACCGTAAACTATTTTCATTGCTTTAATAGCCAAATCATTTAAGAAATATTTTTTAACGAGTTGTAAATTTTTTAATCAGGGATGTTTGCAATTTTGGTTAAAATTGGCCCAGCGGTTCTTGAAAAGAAGTTGAAAATGTGAAAAGTTTACAAACGGTCGGACCCCGGACAACGGGTTATCA
The DNA here is from genome assembly GCF_033153115.1 of Saccostrea echinata. Classification (NCBI taxonomy): domain Eukaryota; kingdom Metazoa; phylum Mollusca; class Bivalvia; order Ostreida; family Ostreidae; genus Saccostrea; species Saccostrea echinata. The sequence goes on from NW_026889778.1 coordinate 40,140,072, forward strand.
GTAAAACTCACTTAATCTGAGCTTTCAGCTCTGGTGAGCTAAAATAAAAACAGGTTTCAAGTTATTTTTTATGATGATCTTCCTTTTTATAGCCATTTTACGTAGATGAACAATATCTGTCAAATTTGGAATTTCTTAATTGAAAGCCAAATATTGTGCTTTTAACAAGACCCAAATATTCAGAAAATTTGATGAAAGGTTTCTGTTTAATGTAAAAATAGTAACACTCTTTGTAATCTTACATCGTACACAATATTCAGACCGAACACCAAACAGTAAGCATATATTTCCTATTCTATTTCATTCAGAGTCCAAAAGATGAGGTAAAGGCAGCCTTGTTGGCTGCTTTGGATGCTGGCTACAGACACATTGACACGGCCTACAGTTACATGAATGAGGATGCAATTGGAGAGGCTCTGCAAGAAATTTTTAAAAGTGGAAAAGTGAAAAGAGAGGATTTGTTTATTGTTACTAAGGCAACTATAACATAGTCATATTCTATTACTGTAATCGTGAATATTAACGCATGTTTATTACGCGAATTAGTAGTAAAAAAAAATATACGCTAAGGGTAAATTTCCGCGAGTATGAAGTTGGTGTATTTATAATACTGAATAAAAAATATACAAAAGTATTGATACGCTGGAGATTATTTACACTTACACGAAAATTTTCTTATCGAGTATTTCATGTAAATTACCCCACGGTTAATTACCACGTATATAGTATTTGCATTTGGTAGACGGAGTTACAGAGCAAGAATACATGGTCAATTGGTTTATCATTTCACAAATTCTATCAAGAATTGTTTTGTCTTTTGACTTTTCACGACTTTGTTACTTTAATCAAGAATTGCATTTTTGTGTCTCTTTTTCAAATGTATAAATCGATCTCCGAATAACATTGGCTCAAGAATCAACATTTGATTGTATGCATGTTGTTTAACATCCCATTCGAGAATATATCACTCATATAGAAACGTCACCATATTCCGGTGAAGGGCTTCAAATTTTAACCTTTACTTGGCACTCAGGGCCTTTGAGCAGTGAGGGATCCTTATCGTGCCAACGCCTGCCGTGACACGGGACCTCGGTTTTTAAGGTCTCATCCGAAGGACCCGCAAACTTTCACTTCAAAGTGCCGAGCGCATGGCGAAGGAACAGTTGCTACCCATTTTTTTTATCGACTTGGGTAAGTCGCGGCTGAGATTCGAACTCACGACCTCCCGATCATGGAGCGAGCGTTCTACCGACTGAGCTACCGAGAACGGTATCAACATTTGAAGAAAATGTTGAAGGAAAATAAAAAAGAATATTTTTAACATTTGTTTCATGTTGCCAGTACAAAAAAAAAAAACAAAGGTCTTGTTTTTATTCAGCTCCCATTGATTCACATGGACCCAAAACTGGTGAAGAGATCCCTTGAGTTGAGTCTGAAGAACTTCCAGTTATCATATTTAGATCTGTACCTCGTTCACTTTCCTATACCTCTAGAAGTAAGGAATCTGTTTTTATCTTGTAAATGGAACATACATTATTGGTTTACTTGTTATTTATAATTTATAACTTACATAGAAAAAAAGAAGCACGATATGAAAACCACAAGAAAGAAGGGGTCTATATACGTGAATAAAATTTCGATTTTACAATCAATTTTGAAAAAAAGTGATCTAAAGCGGTTGTATGTTTTGATTAATTAAACAAAAATCAAATTTAATTTTGATTGTCAAAAGAAGACAAACCAATAGTATTGGATGACAGAAAATTTTTTTTACGGATAAATCAGGAATAGGTCAGACTCGGTATATGTTTGGAGTGTCCAAACGATCTTGTTATACCATGGTAAATAAATCATAACTCTTGATAAAAGTTATATACTTACAATGACTATTAAATGTTCGTTAATTTACAGTACGATGGTGACGACACTAATGTCGTACCCCAAAACGAGTCCGGAAACTGGAAGGGAGCAGACAAGTGGGATCTGTTGGGAACATGGAAGGTGCAGTGAAAAGAGTTATAGCGCCAGGGTCGGCCTTAATTGTAACGATATATCTATAATTTGTTTATAAAAGTCCAAAATAAGTTTTTTTTAATACTGGGTCAAAGATATGATTTCTTTATTGTCATGAACCTCTATTTCCTGCATTAGTCTAAAAGTTTATTTAATTAATGCATTTCTGATGACAACGGACATGGAAGTTTATATAATTATAATAGTATTTAATATAATGTACTGCATCAAGATACATGTGAATCATGGCTTGTCTTACATTAAATGTTCTGTTGAAATAAGTCTTTGTAGTGTTTGGTTTATAGGCAATGGAGGACCTTGTAGACTTGGGACTGACCAAATCTATTGGAGTTTCTAACTTTAGTATCTCACAAGTTGAAAGAATCTGCAAGGTGGCGAAACACAAACCCGTTACAAACCAAGTGAGAAAGACTTTATTTTTCAGCTGTTTCTATAAAAACACCTTTAATGATGGTTAACTATGCAAAAAAAGTTATAACAATGAATTGGCCTGCAATAAAAAGCAATACATTTATTACAGCAAAATATCACATCTGTGTATTTCAATTTTGAATTTTTTTGTTTGTTTTTCTCTTTTCAGGTGGAGTGTCACATATATCTCCCACAAACAGAGTTGGTCGAGGCTTGTAAGAAGCTCGGAATAACAATTACAGCGTATTCTCCATTCGGTTCACCAGGAAGGCCTGCGTTCATGTTAGTGTCCCACATAAATACACAATGCATTCTTTAGAATTGTTTTCTGAATAATTGATCAAGGACGTTTAAAGTATTCTTTTGGGAATAACCTATTCAACTCAATGCAAATTCAAAGTAGCAATAAAGCCAGAAAATATCATGCCATTTAACTGGCGGATATATAGGAATACCCAGAGCTTGCCATGCCCCTCCACATTTTATGCTAAAACATTTAATACTCTCTCTCTCTCTCTCTGTAAATAAATGCTTTGATGAAAAATTCTGTGATACACTTTTTGACACCATTTCACATAGGAGCTTTTAAACAGGACTTAACAGGTTTTATTGTTTCATTTAAAAAGGACTTCTTCTCCCTTAGGATAGGACAAAGCCTTGCAAAGTTTTGAAATAGTACAAATAAATAGCCCCCTCTCCATTCTCCAAAGTTAATAGAACATACAATAGACTTGTTGACACCATTTTATATAGGGGCTTTTAAATAGGATTTCACAGGTTCTATTGTCTCATTTAAAAGAAACCTCTTCTCGCTTAGGATAGGACAAAGCCTTGCAAAGTTTTGAAATAGTACAAAGAGAAACAATGCCAGTAATATTTTAAGTTATAACGTTTCATCATCGGCAATTTGCTCATAATGTTAATATTATTTAAAGCGTACATTCTATTGCATTTAAAATGAATGCATATTTTATGTTCAGGGACGACTGTAAATATTAAGGATGGATCCTTCTCAAATTTATTGTATTTAAAAAATTCCTGAAATTTTCACACAATCAAGAAGACAATATTACTAAGTGATGGTATCATTTCGGTTAGAATTGACTGTTTCATTTTAGTAGCAAGGTCAAGTAAAGATCATCATGTTTTCTGTTTTCTTAAATTAAGGATTAAAAATTACTGCTGCCTATCTTGCTATGCCCACTTCTATTTAAAAGTATTATTTGTTCATCTTTTTGCATAAAAAGACAATACTACATAAGATGTATTAGATAACACTATCAAACTGAGATAGATATTTTAACTAAAAATAGATATTTGCATTGTTAACGAGAATTTCTTCAATTTTCTATAATTTTTATTCAATTTTTTATTTTTTTTTAAATTTGGAGAAGACTTGAGATACTGACACAAAACGAAAAAAATATTATTAACCTTAAATAAAAAAAATGAATTAGTGAATTTTTCAGTCAAAATTGTTTATAGAGCTTACAAAGGTAACAAGACTGTAGTTTGTTAGGAATATATTTCTGATTTAATATATTCTTAAACTTAAGTTCCTAAACACAAATTTCATTCACTTTAGAAAATCCTTAAAGATTTTGACTATTTAAAACTGTGAACTAAGCTCATTAATCTAATTAAAAAAGCAAAAATTGTGATATTTTCCTACGCTACTGTTCCACAGAAAATATAGTCCCTGCTAGATTTTAAACTTAATATTCCATTTCTTTGTCAAGTTGTAGAGTTGTAAGAATGAAAAAAAATATGATTTTATAAATTCCTGACATCTCAATATGTCAGAAGGAAATTTATGCAAATATACTTTAATATTTTAATTAGTCAGAAACCTAACAAAAATCCCACCTTAAAGGAATATCTTATTAGTTGTTGAATTTTTTAGTACAAAGTTATTAAAACATCTTTTTAAATATCAGTACATATTGTATTGATTTTGAAAGCTGTTAAAGAGAAAATAATGTCCTTAGAAAGAAAAAAAATCTATTTAGAAAATTTGATGCATAATTTAGACCTTTATGGAAACCTAGAAAACAACATTTATACACATGCAGATTTATCGAACCCATGTTCAACATAACGAATTAAGTTTTCAATACAAAAGAAGAACCAAAACATGCGTAATTGCCTCATTTGTAGTAAACAAGCAGACGATCCTGTTGTAATGGAAGATCCTGTCATCCTGAAATTAGCCGAAAAATGTGGGAAAACTCCAGCACAGGTAAGCTACCCAAAACAAGCGGAGAAAAAAAATTATACAGAAAACAACAATTTATCCAAAGATTGGAAAGCTATAGGTGTAATAAAATTTAAAACAAAGTACACTTAGAATATTTGTCGTATAATTTGACATTTTTTTGATTTATTTTCAAAGGAATTAGACGTTTTTTCAGTGTATATTGAACAATAAATAGTAAAGTATTCGCAAAAGTTGGCTTTGATGCTAAGGCACTTTTTCGTTTACTTACACTGTAAAAAATGTGCTAAGGAAATAAACACTATCTTTACGTATTTAAGACCTAAACGTGTTTGATTTTGTGTTTAACAACTAAATACTCTCATTTCGTGTTTAGATCTAAACATGTTTGATTTTGTGTATAACAACTAAACAACTTCTCTCTCTCTCTCTCTCGGACGGTAGTGAACTCCTGTCTGAATCGGCGCTTATGTTGCGTTCTTCATTTTACTAATTTACAGAACTCTTTATAAGCTTCCTAGTCCTCATCCTCTACCTCACCGACAATTTTTCTGTCTCTTTTAATCTATATTTTATATTTTCACAGTGAACGTACAAATCCATGATTACTGTGTACAATTTACTTATATTGATTAGTGTTTATAACGTAGGTCCCAGTAATATTCAAAAGTATCCCAAAAATAAAATTTGACATCTACTGTATGCCATGTGGAGAGTGATATTGGAATCATTGATCAATAAAACTGCCCCCCCCCCCCTCCGAAAAAGTAGAATTCTTTTACCCGTATCAAATAGAGATAATTATTTTCTTAAATGCATAGTTTGAATAAAGGACTGTTTTAACGTCGAGATTCAATATTTAACTGTTCTAAATATATGTATAACATATAGTTAAGACATACGTAAGTCACCTCTACCCGCCTCCCAAGTTTTGCTAGGATTGTCAAATCTTAGTATGCTTCTAGTTACGGTCTTATGTCTAGAATTGTACTTCTTAAGCATGGTCTGGAACTTAAATTCTTTTTATGTTACGACCCCCTGCTTGTAACGTAAAAATTGTAATCTTAAGAAGATACTTTAATGAAGTCATTTATATTCCTACAATATCTTAAAAAGCTCACCATTTTTAAAAACGTTGTCAAAAAAAAAAAAAAAAAAAAAAAAAAAAAAAAAAAAAAAAAAAAAAACCACACACAGAAAAAAAAAACCCAGATGGTATTCTACTTGATTAACTTAAAAAAATATTGTATATGTTTCCTACAGGTTATTCTTCGAAATCTCATCCAAAGAGGTATGATTGTTATTCCAAAGAGTACGAATCCAGAGAGAATTCGTAGCAATTTACAGGTAAACAATATACATTTATTTGAAATATGCAAACATTTCTAGGTTCAGAAAGTTTCTTCAAGATTCAAGACAAATTCTGTTTTTTTTTTTCAAAGCATTATTGGGAGGTGATTTTTTTCAATGAGAAAACAATCAAATGATTTCTAAATGAGACAGACGAAAGACATTCATATATCGGAATTATTACGTCATCATATCTTAGAACTGTGATTTGTTTTTTGATAAAAATAAACAAAAAGGCTTGATGAAATGCCTCAATTCTCATATTTCCTTTCAATAGCATGATACAAAAACCTTCATTTTATGACAATTGTTTTAAGGGGCATTTTAAGTAAGGATTATGTGTACATAACAAGTACTTTCTATAAAAACGGACAACTTTTTTTTCTTCGCAGGTTTTTGATTTTTCTCTATCCAAAGAAGACATGGAAGAAATTGACAAGATAAAAACTAGACACCGCTACTTTGATTTTATGGGTGCTATGTAAGTGATAACTGCATATTTCTTGTTCCTTGTCTTTTTCCAAACAATTGTCTGTTTTTTTGTCAAAAGTTTAGTCTCTTACAAGTCAGTTAAGAACCCTTTATACCCTGTATACTTATTGTATTTCAATTTTAAAGAAATAATGATTCAATCAGCTATACTGATAAAACTTCAGAAACGAATTTAATTTTTGAGAAATAATAGTAAAATATTTTTTTAAAACTCATTTTAAATTTGTTGAAACACACATTCATAAAAATGAAAAAATTGCGACAACTTGATCTTTCAATTATATTTGCTTTTATTGATTTATTGGTGTTGGCTGAAATAAAAGATAAAAAAGTTTTATGTTAAAAATTAAAAACAGTTAATTAGCACACTTATTATTATTTTCCATATAAGCAATGAAGGGACCTACGAGGACTGTTCGAAAATTATTGAGACAAATACTTTTACTCCACAAAGGACAGATAAATTCATGAAAATTCGTCAACATTTTATAAAGAACAAATAAAACAATTGAGCAACATTTCTAATTTCTGGTGAAATTATAAACAAGCATATGTCTATTGACCTGGAGAAGCATCGCTACGTCATTTTAACGTCACATTGTGAAATGAGCGGGAAGCGTTCAATCTACTTTCTCAGTCATTACATATAGAATTCCAAAATTCAAACTTGTCTCTTATACAAGTAATTCTCAAATGATTTTTTAAAAAAAAAAAATTAAAATAAAACGTGTGCTGTAGCTACCCCAGTGTAAAACATATACAGATTGACTATCATGCAGTACGGAGTTATGCAACGCGAGTCAACGTTATTTAGTCCGTAATAATTGTTGGTTGTCCGGAGCTTTTGTTTTTACTCTGGTTGAATTATTTGTAAAAAAAAAAATACCAATGAAAAATAAATCCCTAGACACGTTTTATTGCATTGTTAGTGTTTTAACAGGTCGTTTAGTCTGACAAGAGTTCTCAATATCGCTACACAAAATCTTAGGTATGCTTGCTGCTCCGCCTTGACGTCAAAATCCGTTTTGTCGTTGTTATCAGATTGCTATACCGCGCTTAATTTTTTAAATGATCTCCGTATTTCTGATCGAAATTCTAACAAACTTGCACAAATTTATGTCAAAATTAAATTGAAAAATTATATACATAATTTGAACTATTTTCCTTTTTACTATGGGTCCACTGGGAGTTTTAACGTTGGTGTTACATATTTTCAATATCTGATTTCGTGACTGCGCTGGGTACCCCTACCATTGACAAATAAATATACCATTGGAAAGAAGAAATAAAATATTTTTAAAATATTTTTTGCTTTTATTAATTTTTAGTGTTGTTCAAACGTATATGCAAATTTTCACCTAAAAACGTTCAGTAGAAAGAAGAATATACACATTGTCTCAATTATTTCCGAACAGCCCTCGTATATATCAATGTTAATATCTACTACAATATGAAACAGACCATCTTTATGTTATAGCAAACCACTTTTGAGTACATGTGTATCTTTTTAAATTGAATCGGATATGTTTCCACTAAAATACATTTTTACTATTTCTTTAAAATTTTTTAATCATATTTTTGTTTTGTTAATCTTGTGTGTTTTAATTACAATTTTTCATCATATTTAATTTTTTCTCAGGTTCAAGGATCACCCAGAATGTCCATGGTGAAGCTGAAAAAAAAAATCAAAGAAGTGTAGAATGTTAGATATTTCTCTGTCTAATATTCTTCCATGTTCTTTTTAAGAAGCATTATAACATTTGAATGTACTAATAAAGAGAATTTATGTAATATTTTCGTCAGCTAAATATGTTAAGAAAGTAGAATAAGGTTTAAGTAAACAAATAGAAAATTCGTGCATTAAAAGACCACTGCATGTCTTGTTTATCGCTAAATGGCGTCTAGTTAATTTTTTCAATGCATAAAATCTCACTTGAGTTAAACATCAAATAAAGGATGGTAAAATACAGAAACCACGACGAGGACACAATTTTGTTCTACGAAAAATCATAAAAAAGATACCACTTTGAATACATAAGTATGTTACTTATATTGCTTTGTACATTTATACAAGATCCATTTCTCTTCAGAACTAAAAATACCTCTGTACATCCATATTTATCACTTATATTACATTAATCATTAATAAGATATTATCTTTCTTGTGTTGTATGTAAATTTACGAAGTAAGGCGATATAAAAATATGTACAATAAAACGAGATAAAAAGTGAAGTGTTGAAAGAGATTGAAATCAATGAAAATGGTATGATTTTTTTTCAGAAGTTGAGAATCCAGCCATTTACCTGACTATGATAGATTGTAAAGTAAATCTTAGACCAGCTGGATAAATTCAATTTATCAACTGAAATTAAACTGTATGGGATTTAAACAACACATCTTTTAATCGTAGTACACAATTGCATCGATATCATTATTTTTTAAAGTCATACTTTCACGGAAACATTCTCGGATTGTACATTAGACTGTTTCAGACGTAATTTGATTATGTGTAAAATATCTTTAGTCTATTTTTTTTCTTTATAATACTATTCACTTCATTTTTTCCTTTATAATACTATTCACATTCGAGTTAAAAGTATTGGCATTCCTATGCAAATGAGGGGATTAAAACGAAAATCACCATGATACTTACCATGTAAGTAATCTTATTAGTTAAATCATATTTCATACTAATTATTAGCAGTACATGTCGAGTTTATTGTATCAAAAAGCAACAAACATCGTAAAATGTTCTTATAAATTCTATGTTTTTTGTTTTGTTTTGTTTTTGTTTTTTTTAAAAGTTCAATTATTTCTTATAAATATAGCAAAAATATAACCCTGCAAAAATACACAAGCTAAGAAATATGTGTTCCTATCATACCTGTATAGCCGAGGACTCTTGGAGGACCAGTGATGATGAAAGTTTAAACATGTGATAACAAAGAAAGTAAATTTAAGTTCATTTCATAAGCATTATGAAAAAAAAATCATTTTCATGTACTTTTAAAGTATTTTTTAAAACTTACAGATATGTTACATTTGTTTTGTTTTTCTTTTATAACAATGGGGTTCTTTTTTCATATTGAAAAAAAAATATTTCTTTATCTAGTCCAAAAAATATATCATCTTTGATAATTATATTTTACACTGTTTAAGAGAAAACATCTTGTTTGGATTCAGTTGTGCCTGAATCCATAAAGACATTTGTCAGAAGTACCCAGCTTTTTTTTCCTATACAAACGATAGCACTGCATTTCAAGGACACGGGCACATCAAATTTCAATGACTTAATTTAAAAAAGAAACCGTGTATTATTCAGTTATCTAAAGGAAAAGATACTACTAGTTTTTAAAACAATGTTTAGATGACTGTGATTTTTTTGGACGATACTGAGTAGTGTAGTTTTAAATTGATATAAGCAGTCCCGTAAAAAAATCGTGAAAGGGGCACGGGGTGGGGGTGGGGGGAGGGGCATGCCCCTTTAATTTTGCCGATATATTTAGTATACCATAGAAAACAAAGCTAGGTACTTTATGAATGTGACCCCTCAAGAAATACGTCTATTTCGACATTTTTTTCTTTTTGAATGTCAACGAATTATTGTTTGGTAATGCCCCCTCAAACTAAAAACATTTGGTTGTGCCCTCCCTGAAATTGTTTCCTACGGGCATTATTTATATAAAACTTCAATCGTGCAATATGATTTGGGCAATCTTTATAACAAAGTAGGGGGTAATCTTTGATGACTAATTAATTACAAAATGTAAAATAAACCATTTTGACTCCTTCTACCTGCATGATCAATACATAGGGTTCATGGCGGGTGTGACGGTTGACAGGGAATGCTTTCTTCTCCCCGACACCTGATCCATCTCCGTATTCCTTACTGGATTTATAAAACTTGATTGTCTTCACCTTTTATATTTATCAAATTGATAACAATACTTTATACCCCTCATTACAGTCTTACTGTGATTCATATTAATTCATATTTGAATCAATGATTCTGATTTTAAGTTTTTAGGGGGATAAATGTGCAGACTTTCACTCTATTTACTCTATCAGGGGATGCTCACTCATCCGTGGCACCTGCTTCCACCTCTGATGTTTGGAGGTCCGTATTTGCTCTGCTCCTATTTTGTATTGTTTGATGGACTTTTGAGCCTGAATACTGTTCGTTATCTTCATATATTTCATTACTCAAGAAGTTCTTGGATTTATCATGTATGTCATCTTTTTATATCCCACATATAACTAACCTTATCTGAAACATATTTGCAATAGAACAATGAATATTTGGAGTAAAATGATTTATCGATTAACGAACAATTAAAAATTTTCATAATCATCGCTGCTTAACATAATTTATAACTTTCTTCTTTAACTTGAGGAAAAAAAAAAAGAAACATGAGCTTTAAAGCGAATATTTTAAGTGGAAAAGTAACTATCTATCAAATTAATATTATCTCTCCAAATTGAAAGCCGAACACTGTTCCTTAAATAAACCGACATATCATAAAAATCTGAGTAAAGGTTTGTATTTAATTTAAAAGAGTACCAGTCTCTGTAATATTACGTTGTACATTATACCCGATCCAAACACCAAGAATAAGCTCATACTCATATTATAAAACTTTTTCCTTTAAAATGTGTAAGGTTTCAGTTTTTTTTTTATTTCGCCTGCATGAAAATTTTCAAGATATATCAGAATCAAATTTTGTTTCTCAATACACATGTAGGGCAAATAAAAAAGAAGTCCCACTTAACAGATGTTATTAATTTTTTTTAGGCACAACGTATTTCTCCTTGAGCGTAAACTTTTGAGTTGGTTGAATCTTGATGTAAACTTATATTAAAATCGCATTATAATTTTAATCATTTCACCCCCAAATTCAAGTCCTTGTATTAAAGGTTAATGAATGCAGGTCTATATTTAAAAGCATCCTATCAATTAATCTTTAACTTGTTTATGATTGTTATTCTATTGTAAAACATACATTCTATTTTCCTTTGGATTGTCCATATTACATACAAAACAGTTATATCTGAACTTTTATGCAAGATATATTTTGCATACAGATATGCAAAATATACAAACTTGCATTCCTTAATCGTAATCGTCAGAAGCCCCATGCAAGTCATAGATTGTGCAAATCATGCATGTTTTGACCACTCGATCGCCGTGAATGTGAAATCTGTCAAATAGTTTCGAAGTGTTTGAGAATACTAGACGTATATGATAACCGGACCAATGACCAAGACAAAGTTTAACTATTACTGCCTTCCGTGGGATATTTGTTTTTTGTAAATACATCTTAAAAATACCGAAAAAAAGACGTGACCTACATCCCTTCTGACTCCGAAGCGGTGAAAATATACTCCCCCATACGCTGAAAACGCTTCCCCCGTACTTTTTAGCGACTCCCCCTCGTTACCGGTTGTATACGGCGTATTGGGGGAAATGATAGATAATTATTTCTAATAATTTCGAATTCGTTATTTATTTGAGGGTTGGGGAACCATATTTCTCTTTGATTGTCAGATTCTACCACTGATTCGCAGTCTCAGACTATCCTTGGATGTTTTTTTTCTTTGCATGCAAATGCATGAACTATAAGCTAGTAGCAAATAAATAGCTGACCACTTCTAGATTTATTTACATCTTTAATGAAGCTACAAAGCAGACGACATATATGTTCCTTGGAACCCTCTAATTTTTATTTCATGTCATTTGTGTCGTCATCTGCAAAGGTTTTGTAAATTGATAACCTATGGTTTTAGGCAAGTTGAGTGTAATGTATATTGTAAATGAAAGGCTTTTCCGAACATAATGTTTTACTGTTAATTTAGTATGAAAATGTGCATTAAAATACCCGTTGGCACCCCCATTATTTTCTAGTATAGTCAAACCCTCCCATATATATGTCTTAAAAATTCTCGTCAAAAAATTTGGAACTTGATCTCCACTTTACCTCCACCCATCCCTCCAAGTTTGGACAATTTTCCTTTTCTTGTTTATTTGCTTGTCAAAGACTTTTCAGGTAAATTGTCAATTATTTTTCCGCCCCTAACAGAAATGATACTACATGCCTGTAATGCATATTGTTATAAATAGAACAAAAATCTTATTATTTAGAAACGGACTGATTACATTGACACAACACTTCTTTTTTGGGGGTTAATTTATGTGGACTATTTGTTCTTAGACCGAAGAACAAACACCTTTTTTCCGTTGTAGAATTGTTCAAAATCATTACATTACATTAGTTTAAGTTTTCTTTTTTTCTTTTCCTATAGAAGATTTATTTTTAAAATATTTATGCGAAAGTAAATTAAGAAAACTGCTTGATAATATGTCGTACATTTATACATTTTCAGGTATATATATGCTTTTTCAAAAGGGCTCTTCTTAACCGTTGGGACATTTCATCTGCTACTTATTTAGATCTAAAAACTAACTTACTTGATTTGAATTTTTTTTTTCAAATTTCTAAGAAATTATTCAGCATCCTTATTTCTAACGTTGTAAGATCTCTGATGAACTTTACTTTATTCCTTTCCCATTAATTCTCTTACACACTCAACTTAATTCATTTCCCAGTGAAGTTCTTAGACTTGTTATTTATTTATTATATATTTCTTAAATAAATGTGGGGTAAAAGTTTTTGTTACATCCACATGTAGATTAAAGACATATCAATAATAATTATCTTGTACATCACAATTCAGCATCCTATATATTTATGCATTTTTTTCAGTTAAAGGCTGAAAAGTGGTAATGATGACAAAACGTAGCAAGTCACCTCATGAAGATCAGTTTGGTATATATATATATATAAAGATAATATGCTGTCGGTGGGACGTCAAGTAACATTATACATTCATTGACTGGGTTCGAGGGCAACATGCGTTTTGTCGGACCCAAAAACCAAGCTGTTTCAGTTTGCCTGAGTCAATAAATGTTTTGTTATACCTTTCATTTTTTTTTACATACATGTATTTTTGTGCTGGCTTCCATGACGTAAATTTTCGTTACCCGCAATGTGGTCATTTCTGTCACTGTCGAAATCAAACGAATGCAAATATGATTTAGCTGATCCCCTCACAGTATGACGTAAGTGGTCCAATATCTCATCTACAGGTCTACTATCTCACTCTGCGGTCAAACCGATTTTTTTTATGACCGCTTAGTGAAACATTGGAAACGTTAGAATTTTTTTTAGCATAGATTTATATAGGAACAATTTTTTGAAAGACATAACAAAAATCAATGTATTAACTATGCAGGACAGGGACCGCTTATTTAAGTCACTTATGTACGTGTAGCACGTAGAAAGTATAGATTACAACGAAACAGTTTTTTTAGTACAAATGAGTCTAGGGCATTGGCATATAGTAATCTAATTATGTCACAAAAACCCTGTTATATATATATAGGTCATGCATCATTGCTATGTTGAAGGTGAACCAGACAGAAATGGCACCGTGTAATTTATTGACTGGAGGCATAGAGTGGAGTTATGGAGTGGTGTTTGGAGTGAAATTCTGGAGTGTGTTTTATTTTTTAAGTTTGATTTTTGCTATAAAGCACCAGCTAATGCAATGTTTAACATAACTCCTGTTGTTAAATTTAGGTAATCTTGTTGAATTGCTTTAAAATCTGCTCAAAAACAGACAAGTAATGTTTCTTGCTCCTTTTTAAGGGGTTTCATTTTTGCCCGCTTGATACTCCATAATCCATTTCAAGTAAATTTTCTGCTCCTTTGGCCTGAAATTTTCTTATTGTTTAAGCAAATGTATTCTTTATTGCAATTCCCTCCAAAAATAAGAGCTACTGAATTTGTGAGTTTTACATTGATGAATCTTGGTATGAATATCAAATTTAATTTGCTTTATCGAATTATAGAATTAAGATACAAAATACTTCATCAGTTGACAACTCTGGAGTTTTGATTTATCCAATATTGCCATAGGAAGTGATGCCTGTGTTCCTTGGAACAGTGTAGATGAACATTTTAGTTTATATTTTTGTAATTAAAAAAATTATCATAAAGTAAACTAGTCGTATGCAGTTTTTTAAATCTATATTTGAATTATTTGTTAATATCAATTTTGACTATGACATCTTTATTAATAATTATTGGTCAAATTTCTTTGTTACATCAATTAGAACTTTTTTTCCACAATCAAATCTTTATAATTAAAGACATTGTATCAGTCATATTTAAAAGCTTATGTTCTAGGAGTTTAGATAATTGATTTAAAGGTGCTTAGACACAGATTGAACTTAATATTTTCTTAAATTTTCTGTATATCACGACGACTTATATATTGCAATTGCATTTCACACAAAAATATAATTAAAACCTTATTTTATCTGGAAATAATTGGAACTACGAATTCCGGGACGCGTTTGATTAACGCATCTTTGCACTTACACAAATTTTAACTTTATCCTTAATATTTAAGAAAAGAAGCGATGTTGTTATGTATTAATGAAAAATATTACATCTATAATCCAGAAAATTCAGAGTAGAAATGTTCAAAAGCAAAACCATCTTACCAGTATTGTCAGTCCGTGCTTTGTGATGTGTACAAAGTTTAACAAATTGAACACACCTGTTAAACGTAAACTGTTTTTGTGAACAGGGCACGAGCTCTGTTATTGTTAATGTTTACGATTCACCGGGTGCGTTCAATTGTTAAACTCTGCACACACCACTGAGCACGGACTTACAATACTGTGAGTGGGTTTTGCTTTCGAACATTTCTACTCTGAATTTTCTGGGTTATTATTTTAATATTTTTCATTAATACACAACAAAATTGCAACTTTTCTTAAGTATTAAGAATAAAAATAAAATATGTGAAAGCGCAAGGATGTGTCAATCTAACTCGTCCAGAAATTCGAAGTTTTAATACCTTCGAGATGAAATAAGATTTTTATTATATTTTAGTATAAAATGCTATAGCAACAAATAAGTCATGAAATTATACAGAAAATTTGAGAAAATATTTACTTCAAATCTGTTTCCAAGCACCTTTAACAAATGTTATATTGATTGTTTTAACAAGTTAGGTGAAGATCACATTATCTATTAACTAAATCTCAGGATTATTATTACATTCATGTTATTTTTTTTTTATTTTGACAGGCTAATCTCCTTAGGTCTAACTGTTAAAGTTAATCTTTTTCCTCAAAATAGATTACCCATAATTATTGTACTTAAATGAATAGCGTGCTGATGTTTATAAATGGGTCTATTATAATCGCGAAACACTGCCTACACCCTCTTGTATAAATAACTTTAGACAGATTCTGATAAACTGAAAATGTGGGACATACAGTGGCTGCATCAAATTCTCGCAAATTCTTTCAGATAGGGTCAGGTGTATTAATTTCACTCTCATTGTCAAATAGTGTGTTATCAAAAACACTGACAGTTAATTCTATGTTTTCATCAAATTTAACTGTTACACATAAAATAATGATCAACATTGCTTTCAACACATAATTGGAAGGTGGTAAAACCCCTAGAACTAAATTTAGCTTTCTGTTACATCTTTGTTATGTCTGCTAAAAAAAAAATCTTAGACTCCAAAATTTGACTCTAAACTCCACTCGTCTCCCGCATGGCGCAGTGGAAGAACGTCTGCTCTAGAGTCGCGGATTAAGGAGTTTAATCCTTACGTCGCGGGTTCGAATCCCACTGTGGGTCGCGGAGACCGGTACTTAGGATGAAACCGTATAAACTGAGGTCCCGTGTCGCAGTAAATGCTGGCACGAAAAAGATCAATGGCGCTGAGTGCCGAGTATAGGTAAAAAAAAATTGCAGATCTCCACCGGCAAGTGGTGGCGACATATGAGTGAAGAATTCTCGAGAGGGACGTTAAAACAACAAACAAACAACCAAATCAAACTTCTCTCCATAAATTCACTCCCTGCCTCTAGTCCATGAATTACATGGTGCCGACAGAAATGGGACACTACTGTATAGAATTTATAAAGTAGTGCATTTAATTTCTGCATGGAGTGTGTGTGCTACAATATCAATCGTGCATGCATTGTTGATTCGGACACACATTAGAACATACCGATAGGTAATTTTTTTTTTTTTTTTTAGAAAAAAGTAATTAAAAATTGTATAAATCTGACAAATACCGAGAATCACGTAACAGAGTTTAAAAACGTTTTCCAGTATGGCCGCTCTGAAGAAAACAATCCAACTTAACAATGGGAAGGAAATGCCAATTATAGGACTTGGTACTTGGCAGGTTTGTTATATTCAGTACGTTTTTCGAAAATTTCATGGAGTTAGGTATTTCCTCTTTCATATCTGCTATTAATCAGAAACCAACTATCGCTCTAAATCAATGCATTTTTAAAATATATTAATAATAATAATATGAAGACCATGGTTGAAAAATTCTTTGTTTTTCAGTTGCCGACCCAAAATTTTTAGAGAGGGTTGGTAGGAAGGCTTTTCTGGAAAAAAAAAATTTTCAGGTTTTTGTTACATATCAAATTAAAGCGTTTTACATGAAAGGAATATTTCGTCATAAATGGAGCTTGGACCTATTATAGGACCGGGATTGTTTTCAGGCTTTACAAAAAGCTTGTTGATTTCTGTTCCGGTCAGTGACTTTAGGCTACATAGATGTACTAATTCGTTTCTCATAAATAATTTTATTTCAGTATGTAGAGAAAGGAGAAACCTTTTCTAGACATTAACTATGAAACATGATACTGTCAACGCATTTTGAGTTTGTTATCTCGAAATGTTTTTTGATATTTTTTTTACTTTTCGTTGTTACAGCACTTGCATCGTTATTCTTTACATTTCTATAGTGTCCTATTGTGAGTTTATCCCATCGTATCGTACATGTATCCTATCGTTTAGTGCATGTATCCTATCGTATCGTATTTTCGTTTATCAGGTTTTTCGTTTTCTATCTTGTTTTTCGTTAATTAGGTTTTGTGTTTATCGTGAAGATCATTTATCGGGTCCAATCGTTCATCATGTTTTGCGTTTATTGTGTGCATTCGGAAACTCTCGGTTTTTATCTTTACCTTGAGAAGAAACAGCCGAGATATTCTGAGTTCATTTTTGTTTTATTTATTTATTTACGATTCATTCAACTGTTGAGTAGAGAGAGAAATTTTGTATCTCAACTCTTGTATATCACTAATAAGAAAATTAATGTATGAATAAATAGAGAAATAAAGTAAAAATAAATAAATAAATAAACGTCAAGTACCGTAACCATGAGGAGAGCGTAAATCAAAAGTTAAATCCTGTTTTGGAGATGAAACAATCGATTCACAAGTCATCCGAATGGACAGACAGGGTTTTAGCTCTGGAGGTTTTGTGCGTAAGAGAAACATTTGTAGAGTGGAATAATCTGTTTTTTTTTTTTATTGAACACTGTGTGTTTTGAGGTTCACGAAAAACAAAATGTCAGATATAGGGGAAGGAGACAAACTGAAACCCCCCTAGCAAAATGCTCAAAATGGAAGGACGAACCGGATGACAAAGATTTTGAAACGTAAATAATAGAAAAAATAACTCTAATAGTAGACGCAGCCTCAAGAAAGGTAAAAAAAGAATTACGGTTGTCGTTTGATAGCAAATTATATCAATTTAAGCAATGAAGTCAGATTTTGACCTTGAACTTGGGAGACAAAAGGGATAAATTGATTCTTTGTCACGGTCTGTTGATACACAAATTGAAAGAATACAAAAGGTTGAGAATCTAGAACGTCCTGAATGCGAGGCAGAATCAGCTGTTAGTACAAACAAGAAAAACAATTCGAACACACTGAATGATCCAGAACGTACGAAAATTGCCAATAATATTATACAGAATCAAGAAGAGGATATTTTTGCGATTGCTAATGATGTGGTAAGACACTTTAGTGATTCTGCAGAGATAGTTGTGGCGGCAGGAATAAAGAGGAAATCAGGCCTAGTCAAAATTAGTTTCCGTTCAGTTGAAGAGAAAATAGAAGTTCTACGAAGGAAACGAGATTTACAGAATATCGAAGCATGCAAATAAGTTTTTCTTAGATTCTCAAAATCACATATGGAAAGATTGATTGAGCTAAATGCAAAAAATCATTTTAAATCAGATTCGAAACAGCAACCAATTTTGCCAATGGAAAAATCGTGATAAAAAACGCATAACCTACAACATAACGACCCACCTGACTTCCCTGATCAAAATGGGGCGAACCACCTGTAGGAATTTTCCCGGCCTATTGATAATATAAAATTAGGTTTTTTAAATGGAAAAAAAGGGAACTCAGAAATCAAACTATTTATGCACTAAATTGTGCACTAAATTGTGATATGATAGCCATTAGTGAAAGATATTCAAATGTAGAAAATATTATTGATATTCCAGGTTATAGATGGTTTGGTAATAGAAAAGATATACATGTACACGCACAGAAACCTTCGGATGGCGTCGAAATATAATAATAATAATAATAATATAATAATACTTTATTTATAGAAGGTAACCTGATTAGTGCAAGAACTAGTCTTCCTCGGAGCCTTCTTTATAACACAAATACAATATATATATATATATATATATATATATATATATATATATATATATATATATATATATATATATATATATATATATATATATATATATATATATATATATATATATATATATATATATACAAAAAACACAAAACACAACTATGAGACAATAAAATATAAACACTATTTTACAACAGAATAAAAAAAAAAATATCAAAAGTTCAAAATGTGAAAAGGAGGGGAAAAAATCATTTTACGTAGAACTAGTACGTTTCGTAAGTAGAAAAATTTCAACACTACTTTTAAATATTGCAAGGGATTGGGATTTCCTGATACAAATAAGTAACTCATTCCAGATAATAACCCCTGAATATTGTAAAGAATTTTAAAATAAATTTGTTTTATATTTTAGTAAACGTATGTCCTAACAAAAAATTCCATAGTTAACAATAGTTAACTATAGTTAACTATAGTGATAACTTTGACACTTTAAAAATTTTGATTTACTATAGTGATAACTTCGACACTTTGATTTACTATAGTAATAACTTTGACACTTTGATTTACTAAAGTGATAACTATGAAAACTTTGATTTACTATAGTGATCACTATGAAAACTTTGATTTACAATGGTGAAAACTTTGATTTACTATAGTGATCACTATGAAACTTTGATTTACCATAGTGATAACTATGACACTATAGTGATCACTTTGAAAACTTTGATTTACTAAAGTGATCACTTTGACACTATAGTGATCACTTTGAAAACTTTGATTTACTATAGTTATAACTTTGACACTTTGATTTACTATAGTTAACTATAGTAAACTATAGTTAACTATAGTATTTTTTTGTTTGGGTGATCCAGAACTTTGAAATTCAAAAAAATTATGCATATAATCGAGACATACCATGAAATGTTTTGAACATTAGAATGCTTTTTCTGTAAATATAGAAGTTCATGAACCGTTAACCAGCCTAAATGTTAAATAAAGGCATTGAAGGTGCATCATATTTTTCATTTAAGATAATCCTTGCTGCACGTTTTTGAAGTCTGTAGATTCTGTCGATGTGCGTTTGAGGAGAGTTACCCCAAATAGATAGACAATATAAAATTGATGGTAAAATAAAAGCGTTTTAAAACATTGCTGTGACGTCATGCCTTTGTTCTTGCAGTGTAAAAATTTACCTGTACCAGTCCAAAAATATATTATCGGACAGCAGTGATAACAAAATCGGACAGTATTTAAAAACCAAAATGTAGAGTGAAATCAAGGTTTAATATGCCCGCAAACAAAAAAGTTAGATAAAAAACAAATTCAGGGAAAGCAAATGCAAGGAAACTAATTCGTTACAAAACAGCAAATTCGTGAAGAAAAACGAGTTTTAACCTCGTGGCGAAAACAGTAACAATTTCTATTGGGGATAAGTGTTTTCGATACAGCACTGTAAATAAGCGAATTTAAATACATTTCCGATTAAGAATTTGTGAATCTCTCCATTTAACGAGGTTTGTTCGCCGATGGCCACACTTTTAAAACCAGAGATTTTGATTATATCCAACTAAAATTTCAGATAAAACCCCGCATTTTTAATTTCCATAGTGATGATATCATCTAACACAATCAATGTCAGATGAACTTAATAAAACAATGAATGCCATGTTTCAAATAAATATAAAATCATTCAACATCTGACCACTGTCCATAATTCCTGCTAAGCTAAGCGACAGCCATTGAATGAATGAAATTAAACCAAAGAGTTCTCTCACTGTTTTAATGTCTAAAGAAAAAAAAAACCTTTCTCTTTTCTTTTGTCTACTTATTAGATGGTTTCAGGTATTTAAAAAAAAAAAAAAAAAAAAAAAAAAAAAAAAAAAAAAAAACCACTATTGATGCCAGATTTCCTATTGCGTAATTATCGGACTCCTCCAGGTAAATTTTGGACATTTAAATGGCAATGTTTTACGTAAGATATATGCCTCATACAATTCTATTATGTAAAATTATCAGACTGTTTTCGGCCCTAACGGGCCTCAGACAGTCTGATAATTTTACATATAGAACAGTATTCGACATATACCCAGTACTTACATTGCTGTGACGTCATGCCTTTGTTCTCGCAGTCTAAAAATTTACCTGTAGCCGTCCGATAATAATAATTAGCAGTCCAATAATATATTATCGGACGGCAGTGATAACAAAATCGGACAGTAGTTAAAAAAAACTAGAGTGAATTCAAGGTTTAATTTGTCCAGAAACCAAAAAAAAAAGTTAGGGAGAAAAAAATTCAGGGAAAGCGAAGCGAGGAAATTAAGCTGTTAAAAATATCAAATCCAAGTAGAAACTGGAGTTTTAACCTTCCTCAAAAGTAACACTTTCCATTCGGTTTTTTGCAAAGCATTTTCGATACAGCACTGTGAATAAGCTAATTTAAATCCATTTCTGATAAAGAACCGGTCTGCGAATCTCTTCATTTAACGAGGTTTGTTCGCCAATGACCGCACTTTTAAAACCCAAGATTTTCATTACTAGTATATCATCCAATCAAAATTTTAGATAAAAATCCGTATTTTTACTTTAAATGCATTTTGAAGTTATCATCCAACAATGTATCTGTATCAATGTCAAACGCACTTAATAAAAAAAAAAATATTCCGAATCATAAAAAAAATCCTTCATCACCTGACCACTGTCCATAGTTCCTGCTAAGCCAAACGACTGCCATTGAATGAATGAATGAAACAAAAGAGTTCACTCACTGATTTTACTGTCTAAAGAAAAAAAATTTCTCTTTTCTTTTGTCTCCTTATTAGATGGTTTAGGTAGAAAACTATTGATGCCTGAACTCCTATTGTGTAATTATCGGACTCCTTCAGGTAACTTTTGGACATTTAAATAGCAATGTTTTAAGTAAGATATATGCCTCATACAATTCTATATGTAAAATTATCAGACTGTTTCCGGCCCTAACGGGCCTCAAACAGTCTGATAATTTTACATATAGAACAGTATTCGGCATATATCCATTACATAAAATAAAAAGGATGGTTATCAGATCAATTTGAGATATGAATAGTGATTGACAGAAAATTTGATGTTAACCTTGGAATAAATTTGAAAAAAAAATGTAATTCTGATTTTGAATTAATTGTGTTTTGCATGTTACTTAGCACCCGAATATTCTAACAGAAGACGGGATGCTCAAAGTTTCTATACACATTTTTTAACACAGATTTATCTAAATTTCGAAAGTGATACCATTTTCGTGATGGATGACTTAAATTCTAGAATAGGCAATTTGAATGTCGTACTTCAAGATATTGATCATATTCCTAATCGAAAACCTACAGACAGTACTGTTAATCAATATGGGCATAAAATTAATCGACTTTCTTAATGAAACAAACTTTTGTGTATTGAGTGGTAGATTTCCAGATGATAACTTCACCTGTATTTTAAGAAAGGGTTAATCTGTAGTGGACTATATGTGTACCAATAGATGTATTCAGACAAATCAAGAATTTTAAGGTATTAACCGTACAGAATATTGCGGCAGAATTTTATCTATTGAATTTTATCGAGTATAAATCAAAACTTACGGATCATTCTGTCATCATGTGTGAATTTAATGTCTCCAATTGTTGTTTAGTTTCTGATACCCCCCCCCCCCCCCAAAAAAAAAAAAAAAAAAAAAAAAAACAGATCTAACAGAAACAGAAAATAATTTCATACGATTTAAAAGGGGAAAGAAAAGTCAAATCTGCCCTTAGTCTTCAACACAATGAGTCATCTTTTCCAACACATTTTTGATACAAGCACGATTCCCTCGATGTGGCGGAAAGCAATAATTTGTTTTATTCTCAAGGATCCTTCCTCATGAACAAAAGAATTATGAGTTATTGAAAGAATAACGATATTCTAGCAGATGAACAAAATGGTTTTAGAAAGGATAGATCGTATGAAGACCATTTATTTACTTAAATTGAGTAGTTTAGTCCAAAACAATAAAAATCTTTATGTTGCATTTATTGATCTTCAAAAATGTTTTGATTTTGTCGATAGAGATATGATGCTTTACAAACTTCTGTTATATAATATAGATGGTAAATTTTACGACTCGATAAAAAATATTTATCAAAGCTCGGAATCATGTGTACGAGTTAATGATAAACTCAAAAACTGGTTTAGTTGCAAAACTGGTGTTAAACAGGGAGATCATTTATCCTCTACCTTATTTTCAATTTTCATTGATTTGGTACAGGATATTAACAATCTTAATTTAGGTCTAGAACTAGTTAACCGTAAACTGTTTATCTTATTATAAGTAGATGACATTGCTTTAATAGCCAGGTCTCCAGAAGATTTACAAAGTATGTTAAATAAACTACATAGCTGGTGTAGACTTTGGAAAGTTCTTATAAACAAATCTGTTTAAAAAAGACAGACACAAAAGTGTATACATTTTAATAAAACTAGGTCAGGATTCACTATCGGATTGAATAAGTTAGGAACAGTTTATAATTTTAAGTCGTTGGGTATAACGTTTACACACACTAGTAATTTCATTATTTCAAAAATGCAGAAAAATCTAGCTAAAGCAGGAGGACGTGCTTTTGGGAAAATTGTATCTTCAGTTCATAGTAATAAAGATTTCAGGTTAAATGCTTATGGAAAAACTATTTTACTCTTGTGTTTTGGATTATGCATCCAGTGTCTGAGGTTCCAAAAAATTCCAACAATAGATAACATTCAAAACAGGGTTATTCGATATTTTATTGGGGTATACCGCTTTGCACCCACATTGGCTGTTTTTGGAGACACTGGATGGATACCCTAGCACAAACGTTGGATAAATGTAATCTGATGATGGAATAGAGTTTTATCCTTTGACAATGATCGAATTACAAGAAATGTATTTGAAGTTGATAACAATAGGTGTATGAATAATTTGGTGTAGTGATTAAAGATATATATCACATCGTCTAGAATTGGATTATTATTTTGAGTCAAAGCTAAATATGGTTTAATCAAAAATACACCATTTTTACTCATACCTTTGGAGTGATGAGATTTTCAGTATTCGCTAATTGCATACTTATGTTTATTTTTAAAAAAAATTGGTAGGGAAAATTATGGTAGTTGTTATGCCTAAATATTTACGTTCAGTTTTGGCGTAGATGTGGAATTGTACCACTACGAATAGAAAGTAGTAGATACCACGGGGAATCTGTTGAAGATCGAATTTGCACCGTTGGCTCTAGATTTAGTGTAGAAGACGAAATTCATTTTTATTGTACTGTCCTTTGTACTCTGAATACCGGTCAAAACTTTTTGAAAACACTGGTCTTAATCAAATGCAAGCATTGTCAGAAATGGATGTACTACGTATACTAATTTCAAATTATCCTTGACAGGTTGCAAAGTACTTGTATTCTTCATTTATGCGTAGACAGTCAATTATTTTTAGAAAATAGGAATGCTAACTGTAAAATGTATCTCAGTGTCATATACATCTTCTAATAATTTTTATACCAGACACTGCTAATCTTAGCACACGGGTGTATACTTACAAAATGTATGTATTTCAATATCAGGTATATTTTCATGTACTTTTTTCTTTATTTCTTAACGTTGCGCTCTTTATTCTCTCCTTATGTATTGTATTTCAATCATGTGTTCAAAGTGGCATATAGGCCCAATGGGCTGGGTGATATATTTTTAAAACTGTTTGTAAAGAAAACAAGTAATGTAAACATGTTACTATAAATAAATAATATACATTTGTAACTTTTATTCAATTTATCGATTTGTAGGAAATTTTTCATGTCCAAAAATACAAATATATCAATTTTTTTAAACAGTCACAAAAGGTAGACCTTTTAACTTGGTTTTGAGAGTTATAGAAACATAAAGCAGTAGGTAAAATAAATACATAAATAAATAAATAAAAAAAAATAGATATCAGCATCTATATTAAGCATATCCTTTTTATCAATGATATAATTAATCAATAATATCTTATTCATTTTTCACAAGTAGAAGTACAAGCAATTTATTATTATTTTTTAAAAAGCATTGTCTGGTAACATTATATTTTATGCTTCTAGTCTACATGTTTGCACAATTGTCCGCACGCGCAAATTTTGCAGACAAAGTTCCTTTTCAATTTTTTTCATATATTTATTAACTTGTTTCTCTGATGTGTCTAAGTAAAAGATTACAATTTATACATGTAATACATGTACATGCACCATTCAATTCCTCATAGGATAATTATATATTATAAAATAAATGTTTTCCATTTATATTTACTACTGTCCTCAGAAAATATAAAGATTTACAGAAAAAACAAGACGTGTTGGTAAAACACTTTGCCCCCGATGGTAACACAGTTCTGGAGTGGGACGTAGACTACAGTGCAATAGTTATGGCCAATGTTAAAGTTTTTCAAATGTAGGTCAAAGGTCACACTTGAGGTCACATGATCAATAATTCCTGTACCAATGGAAAGGTTCTGTCTTAATGAACACTCATGCCAAATATTAAAGCCTTACCCTTGACAGCGCAATAGTTATGGGCTAGGTTAAAGTTGACAACAGACAGACAGACAAACAGACAGACAGGACAAAAACAATATACCCCCGGGATCTTTCGATCCGGGGGCATAAAAAATACTAGTAGAGTGTTTCTGGTTGACCTCAATTGCTTACAGTGTTTTTCCTCTAAAGAAAAATATTCTATAAAATATATTTTATCTTCTAAATATATATATTAGCTAGTTTTTTGACATTTATAGGGAATTCAAATAGAAAGCCACGTTTAATTATTTTCATGTGCTTTAATTATGAACTATTGGACTATAAGTATTGCACAATTTCGTTACCACTTGATATTGCCAACACTTCATAAAAATTTTTGTTCTGTGGTTTCGATTTTTAATTTTACTGCAGTCAGGAGTGCAACAAAACTGTTTTTTAATTATCAATGACTTCTTCTATCGTTATTAAAGAATAAATTGAAAAAATATTTGACAATATTTGATGTTCAAAACATTATGTCTATCAACTAACTAAAGACATTTTACAGTCAATTCAGAGAATAGTTTTCATCACTTAACACATATTTTTAAATACAATGTATTTATATCACACATTGCAAATAATTATATTTTGAAGTCTTGAAAATATAAAATAACTTAAAAAATATCAAAACGATGAACTTATTTACAAATTAAGAATGGGTTATTGTGTGTTATAATTTTGAAAACAATATTGAATAAAATACATATTAGATGTCAGGAGAGCAATACAATAATGTAAAATAATCTAGTATTTTTGTAAGAAAACTTGTATATCAAAATTGTTTGGCTTAGATTTAAAGAATTGACTTAAAAAGACAAAAAAGAGATTTGGGGGGGGGGGGTTATTGTTTCATATTTCTTTCATATTAAAACTTTCCAGACTAGAATTGAAAAAAAGACTGTAAAATAACAATCAAAAAACCATTTTTTTCCACATATACAAGAGAAGAAACTTAATCAAGGTTTAGATCTTCTAATCATTTATATCCCTGATACCATTTTGAAGCATAAAAAACTATAGTTTCTTTTGATTATGTATTTTAGAAGGTCTTTTAGGATGTAATGAAATTGTCTTTTTTCAAATAAGGTTTTGCTAATTAAAATTCTGATTTTTTTTTTATCCAATTGTGTATTCTATTGCAACTTCAGGAATTTTAAGTAGAATGCATGTACAATATGATGATATAAGTGAAAATTCTGTTATGAGTAGTTGGATTTTTTCAAAAAATTTCAATTTGGTGGTCACTATTTTTGTGAATTCACCCTACATTTTCTGGATTAAGTTTGTAATTTGTATGAACA
This sequence comes from Saccostrea echinata, assembly GCF_033153115.1. NCBI lineage: Eukaryota > Metazoa > Mollusca > Bivalvia > Ostreida > Ostreidae > Saccostrea > Saccostrea echinata. The sequence goes on from NW_026889778.1 coordinate 40,167,023, forward strand.
ACACTTTGTTAACAATAAAAGATTTTATTCTAAAGAAATTGGAAATTGTACACATGATGTTTTTTTAAATAAAAAATCCATCTAAACCTCAATTAAAAATTGAATACTTGTAAATGAATCAAATGAAATATTTTAGGCTGGGTTTGTCCCAAAACTGTTGATTTAGTTCTTTTGTATACTTTTATATAATTTTTATCGGTTTACATAATGTAGTCTTAAACATGATTCTTATGGTTAAATTATAAAAAAATACTGCGCTTATGGTACCTCTGGATCATCGGATTTTCTGTGTAATACAAAAAGAGATAATTGTTGAAAATTTTTATTAATTGAAGAATATGGTAGACTGACATAAGTTACAAAGTTTTATCTAATTTTGCCAATATAGTCCTATGTTACGAATTTGACATTCTCCACTATTGTTATGCATAAGTAAACAAGATGTTTCTTGTTATATGAGTCATTAAAATGATGATTCGATGGATGATTGAATGAATGAGATGTATTGACATTTATTCTTGCTTACCTGTTATTATTTATTAAAGTTATTTGAAATTAATGATGTGCTAGGTGCAAATTGTTCACCAGGTACCGAATTTCCTCCACGTTTTGAGGAATACGGAACGTAAATAAACCATTCACTGGTCTACAAATGCTTTTATATAGTACTAAATATTCTTACCTTTGATAATTGGGGTAATTAATAAATCCATTCACTGATAATTAGAGTAAAAACCTGACAATTACACTCTGCTTTTTCATACTAAGCGGCAAAAGATGTAAAGTACATTCGGAACACCTCGGATGCGTATAATAGTTAAATGTATCCGAAGCTTTCCGGCTATTTGAAGTTATGGCGCCAAATCTCATGCAATATACGTCATAATGGGTGTAAAAGGCTTTATATACGAGCTCCCCGGGCTCTGACAGTCAGACGTCTGCTGTCTCACTCACTGTGCGGTCGCCAAATCTGTCAGATAACGATGACCTTACAAGAACAAGGCTCAGAAGAGTTTAGATGGGTAATTATCACTCAATTTGTATTGACTTGTTAGCAACACTTGATGGCTTTATTAGTTTAATAAGTTTTATTCAGACACAATTAGTGATCTGGACTCGTTATTGTTTATTGTTGAATAATATTTACTAAGGCACAAGAAGTGACCTGAACGTGATATTTATAACTCCTGACATTATTATTAACAACAAACTAACAAATGCATGGTGCATTGTATTGAGTTTTGTTGAGATGTTAGCATAACTTTTTGTCCCTATACAATTAGTTGTTTGCTATAATCTGACATTTTATACTTATACTCACTAAGTGAAGAAATCACTAGTTGGAACTTTATTCAAGACCTAAAGGCATTAGGTCTATTTACACTCATTAAAGGGTTTGTTTAAGGGTGGTTTATAAATTAACATTTGTTGGAAAGGGTGGTTGGTTTGCTTTTATTTCAGGTGAGGACAGCAGAGCCAAAGAAGAATATTTTTGTATGTTTATTGAATAAAATCTAATAAAATATTAAAAACAAATTATATCCTGTTGTCTTTCGTTCAACATTCAGATTAAGGAGCCCCACAATGTTACGCCGCTAAACATAAAGCTGTAAGACGTAACAATTGGTGTCAGAAGTGGGATAAAGTCTTCCTTTTATTCTGGTTGATCGAAAGTCTACATCAGGATCTAAAAATATTGACTTATAAGTCTTGTTAAGTCTATTGACAACGACAAGCACATTGACATATAAACACATAAATTTGTGTTGCAATAGCCAATAACAAAAGTCAAAATGTCAAATGAAAACAGCCAATTTGAAGCCTCTGAGGAGAATGGGTGCAGGTCCTGCGATCTGAATGATTACATCACTTGTGATGTGTATCAACGGTCCGGTACCTCTTCTCCAACACAGAAATCAGGCTCTGACAAGGCTGAAAATGTAAATGAACTTTTGTTAAGAGCTGTAGAAATGATGAACAAAGAAGTCTTAAACATGAGACAAGACATTGATGAACAATTATCAAACATGAGACGAGATTCTCGTCAATTGCAAAAAAAAGTAGATGAATTAAAACAAAAGGGGACCCCCAAAGATAATGCATTCAGATATCAAGTGCATGGGTGTAGAGAATCCCTGGGTCCTCATGATCAGTCTCCTATCATTGAGGCTGGGGAAAGTATTGGTCACATAGATACCCCTGCAAGGGAGATAAATTACAATGAAAATAGAGTTCCTTCCCCTTTCAATTCCAAACCTATTGTATCAATTAAACCACCTACATTTGATGGGTCAGAAGATTTTGGGGAATATCTAGCCCAGTTTGAAATCTTGGTTGATCTACATGGTTGGAATTATAGGGCAAAGTCACTATACCTAGCTAGCAGTTTAGCGGGAGGGGCTCGTGCACTTTTAAGTGAGCTTAACGAAGTTCAGCGCAGAGATTATGATTCCCTAGTCAAGATTCTTGATAGGCGTTATGGTTCAGTTGAACGATCTGAAATGTTCAGAGCTAAGTTAAAGACAAAAACCAAAGGTGACAAAGAGTCTTCATCTGAACTTGCACAATCTATCAAGAAACTTACTAGGCAAGCATATCCTACTGCCGATTCAAACTTGACAAATGTTCTATCATTAGATCACTTCATAGATGCACTTCCCGATCCGGATATGCGCCTTCGCTTGAGAGAAAGTAGACCCAGAGACATTAATGAGGCTGAGATTTTGGCTATAAGACTTGAAACTCACAAACTGGCTGATGCTCAGAGAGTAAAAATTGTCAATGCCATAAATCCAGAAATGGATACCAATCTCCTCGCCTCGATCAAACAAGAAAATAGGGTCTTAAGGGATGATCTCCAATCACTTATAAAAGAGGTTAGATCACTCCTAAAAAATGGTCTTAATTCAAGACCCAACTCTTCTCGTTCAAGCGAGGTGCATCCTCGGTTCAGGAATGCACAAAATGATCGACAGAACAATCAGTTTCAAGTTCATAGGCAGCCATACAATACAAACAATTTAGACAGACATAATACCTACCCAAATAGACAATCTCAGAATGGTCGCTTTCAATCCTCAAATCAGGGAAACTTTCCCGTGTCGAATTCAGGGGGCAGAAGTCGACAAAGCACAGGGGTAGGCCCCAATCACTGTTAAGCAAGGATGATATAAGAGGACCTCTTCCTGCTGAAAGAAATGAGTGTATTAAAAAGAGTCCTCAAAATACAGTTAATGTAACTAAAAATGACAATTTAATGAACAATAAATCAGAAAATGATGTTGAGAACAATATATCTGAAAATGATGTTGAGAAAATTATCAAGTTTGAAAATCCACCTAAAAATGAAAGAGTAGGTGATGTAAGGGGGCGTGGTGAAGGAATTTTTGTTGTAGGCAAAATTGAGAACATTCGAACTACAATGATGGTCGACACAGGAGCTAGTGTAACAATTATTAGCTCAGATTTTGCAGACAGTTCAGAGTTAAAGGGGAAATTAGATTTGAACCCTTCATTTGTACATTTAACATCTGCTAGTGGGGAGAAAATATCTGTACTAGGGGAATGCCTAGTGAAAATATGTGTGGGAGATGTTACGGTGAATCAAAATGTGTTAGTGGCTAATATCCAAAACGAATGTATTTTGGGTTTAGATTTCATGAAAGAACACAACTGTGACGTTCTGTTGAACAAAATGAAGCTTAGAATAAAGGGGGTAGATGTTTCTTGCTTTACAAATGAAGCTTTGAATGAGCAATGTTGTAAAGTATTTCTGACGGAAACTATAGAAATTCCCCCTCTCAGTGAATTTATTGCCCCGGCTAAAGTAGAAAACCCATTATTTAATGACAAGGTTACTTTGTTAGAGCCTGTGGCAAAATTTTTGGATAAACATGATGTATTAGTTCCCAAGATTTTGGCAAAAGTTGAAACTGATAAAGTACCTGTTCGATACATGAACTTAGGTGATCAGAGTGTCAAAATTTTCAAAGGGACAGTGGTGGCAAACTTAGAAGTTACTTCAGGGATTGTTGAAAATACTCCCCAATCAATAAATGTTTTGACAAAACATGAAAAGAAAACAAATGAAAAATTTCCTGAACATTTGAAGTCTGTGTTTGAAAATTCTTGCAAAAACATTGATCAAGAACAACAGCAAAAATTAAGAAAATTACTAATAGAGTTTCAAAGTAGTTTCTCAGTAAACTCTACTGACATGGGGTTGACAAACTTAGTTAAACACAAGATTAACACTGGCAATGCACCCCCAATAAAACAACTACCTAGACGCATTCCTTTAGCCAAAATGCAAGAAGCTCAAAATGAAATTAAAGATATGTTGAATAAAGGGGTCATTGAAACATCCAACAGCCCATGGAGCTCCCCTATAGTTTTAGTCAAAAAGAAAGATGGGTCAATCAGATTTTGCATCGATTATAGAAAATTAAATGACATCACGATCAAAGACAGTTACCCAATCCCTAGAATTGATTCTACACTAGATGCATTATCAGGGTCTAGATGGTTTTCAACAATAGATTTAAAGAGCGGATACTGGCAAGTCGAAATGACTCCAGAAGATATCCCCAAAACAGCATTTTCAATACCCGGTGGTGGACACTGGCAATTTCGTAAAATGCCTTTTGGCTTGTGCAACGCTGGTGCGACTTTTGAGAGGCTCATGGAAAAAGTTCTATCAAATTTGTCATGGAAAATCTGTTTAGTTTACCTTGACGATATTATTGTTCTCTCAAAAAGTTTCGATGAACATTTAGATAATTTACGACAAGTCTTTACACGTTTGCATGAAGCTAACTTGAAAATAAATCCCAAAAAGTGTACTCTTTTACAAAAACAGGTCTCATTCTTAGGACATATAGTTGGGGAAAATGGTATTGCTACCGACCCTTCAAAAATTGAAGCAGTAAGAAATTGGCCTATCCCATCAAATGTGAAAGAAGTCAGAAGTTTTCTGGGACTGTGCTCCTACTATAGGAAATTTGTATATAAATTTTCCGATATAGCTAGGCCCTTGCTCAAATTGACAGAACTAAATCATAAATTTATTTGGGATGAAGATTGCCACAATTCTTTTGACAAGCTAAAGCGTGCCCTGACAAGTTCACCTAATGCGTCAAGATATACAGTCCCATTGTAAAATGTGTGATGTTTGTGCATCAAGAAAATCCCCTAACAAACATCCGAAAGCTTCATTACAAACTTACAATGTAGGCGCTCCCATGGAGCGATGGGCTGTAGACATTTTAGGTCCCCTCCCCATGACACACAAAAAGAATTTATATTTATTAGTGGTGGGTGACTATTTTACTAAATGGCTTGATGCCATACCAATCAAAAATAAAAAGTCTACAACAGTAGCACAGAAAATTGTTGATCATGTTGTCACCATATTTGGGACACCAATGCAAATACATTCTGACCAAGGTCAAACTTTTGAGTCAGAAGTGTTTCAAGAAATGTGCAAAATATTAAACATAGAAAAGACAAGGACCACTCCTTATCGTCCACAATCGGACGGCATGATCGAGAGGGCAAATCGAACTATTGAAAACATGTTAACAGTTTTTGTAGAGGAAAACCAGAAAAACTGGGATGAATTGATACCCCTGTTAATGCTCGCTTATAGGTCCTCTGTCCATGAGTCTACAGGTGTGAGTCCTTGTGAGATGGTGTTTGGTCGCCCTGTAACATTGCCTGTCGATCTAGTGTTAGGGAGACCAGACCCTGAAACAAATCAGAACATAACTGAGTTTGCATTAAATTTATCTAGAAAAATTGACAACATTCACAATTTTGCAAGAAATAACATCAAGTTGAGTTCTAGTAAAATGTTACGTGAATACAATACAAAAGTACAACAGAATATTTATTCTGAGGGGGATCCAGTTTGGGTGTTCTACCCCAACCCCAAACCTGGCCTATCGAGAAAACTTTTTAAGAATTGGGCAGGCCCTTATGTGGTCACGAAAAGAATAAATGATGTTCTTTACAAGGTCAAAAAGTCTCCCAAACACAAAGGAGATATATTGCACCACAACAGGTTAAAGCTGTATGTGGGTGAGAATAAACCTAAGTGGTTTCAGAAGTAAATGCTGAATAACTAACATTGCTTGTTTTTGCATGAAATTTTGTTTTCTTTAACAGACATTGTTAAAATTGAGGAGATTATTTGTGTTATGTTTTTATAAAAAAAAAAAAAAAAAATTGATGATCTGAAAACACTTTATCTATATCTTATTATACACTAGTAGTCTAGTACAGGCATATTGTGTATTTTTGCTTTGTGCATTCTATAAAACAAACATTCATGAAAATTTTTATACATTACAGGTGCAAAAATTTAAATGCACATTGTGTAACGGACGAGAGTTCGCACAGCAACACCAAGCAGAACAACATCTAACCGCTACCCATTCGGGATTCGGTTTCCAGTGTTCGGTGTGCAAGTACATTTTATCCAGAAGAAATCAGAAACACAACTGCGAAGGCTACGTGGCATTATCTGTCAAGAAATCCACAATGACATTTAATGAAGCTGATAAAAGAGAGTTTGCAGAGTTTCAAAGAAACCGCTATAAGTTTGTTGAACCTTTCATGAAAAAAATATCCCCAAATATGTATAAAGGGTACACAGGAAAGAGGACCATCAGAGTTAACCACGAAGGGCCCCTGCCGAAGCGACAAAAGCCGTCGTCAAAGCAACAAAATGTGTCTGAACCAACTGGTGTGACAAGAACTGTTGTAACAAAAGCAACGGAAACTACACTTCCATCAGCCGAAGTTCCAGCCGTAACATCTATTCCACAGACCAGAGCTCTATCGACACTACCTGAAGAACAGGCTCCACAAAAGGATAGGACAGTCAACAGAAGGCTTTTTGATGATACATCGTCCTCGTCGTCCTCCAGCCGCTCTTCCTCCAAAAGGTCATCGACAAATTCCTTGGAGAGCCCTGATATCTCAGTGCGTGGAGCAGAACCGAGAGTTTCGAAGAACCCTGCAGCTCTGGAGTACGAAGTGGCTGATCTTCCGGCACCGGCATATAACCCGACAGACAAAAGGGAAATAATGATAAAGAGCCTGGAAATACAACAGAAGGAAAGAATAGTGTTGAACGTCGGAGGAAGACGATTCGAGACAAGTAAACAAACCATGCAAGCAGACCCGAGCTCTATATTATCGGCCATGGTAGCAAAAGACCTTTGTGCAACAAACAATGACACAAAAACCTTTTTCCTAGATAGGAACCCCCGTTATTTCGACTTTATACTAGATTACCTCAGATCGGCGACGTACAACTCCAAAGTCCTCCCATATGACAAGTCCATCCTCCGGCAAATCCATGTGGAGGCGACATACTATGGATTAACAGGGCTTGTTCATGCCATTGAGGAGAGAGCTAAGGGAAAGGATGTTCCTCAGCCTGGCCTGTGGGATGACTAACGAGTCATTCATTATATTCTACAATGAACACATTTTTTTTAAGATTACATGTGCATCCATTGTTGGACTGTAGTGATGCCCACAACTGTTCATGTGTTCATTTACATGTACATAGTATTGGTTATATTTTTTTTTTTTTAAAAAGGAACCTAATAGTTTCTGTGAATTTTTTTTTTTCATAAATTCACAAAAGATGAAATTTTGTTTTATGACTTAGAGATGTTTACTAACTGAATTCAAACATAAGATTCTTGTATCTTGTTGAATGGACATTGTTGACATTGTAAAAACTGCATATATTGATTTATTTACAATGATTGACATTAGTTACGCACAAATGAAATTGTTGAACTTACATTACGACTTCTTTTTCTTTTTGTGCTTGTCATGATATTGAGAGTTCTTCTGAGGAACAAGTATCCTATTAAAAATAATAATAAAATAAAGTAAATATGGATCAGCAATGAAAAGATTAACTTACTACGTGTTGGTAATTCACAAAACGTTTGATCAACGTAAATTTGAATTTGAACTGCGCAGTTGTTGTTTTCACGAAAATGCTGCAAAGCGACTAAAAAAATAACTCCGCCTACAGTCAGATCAAATGGAAAATATAATGAATATTCACCTTTTACTTACTGAAAGTTGCATTTCGTCCACTTTTGCAAGTATTTTTGGGCGAACTTTATGAAAACTCAGTGGCGCTTCTTTTCTCTGTACGAGGATTTGACGTCACACCTTTTGATAAGACGTACGAAGAAATGTCACGAAATTTACTTTCGTTTTAGAAATACGACAAGTGCGTCGTGTTTATTGAAATTTGAGTATTGTAGATTGAATGTTAAGTGATTTTACATATTTATTTGTGTTTAATATAATTTAAAGTTTGCTTATGATAAAGTGGACTTACAGTTTAACTTGGATATCCCAAAGACGGCATTTCGAGATAATTAGTTGGTCGGGATATCAAGGTTTTGATTCATTGAACATTAATTTAGATTGTTACAAAGTATATTTTTATAGACATTCGAGGACGAATGTTAAATAGAGAAGGGGGCCGTGTTACGAATTTGACATTCTCCACTATTGTTATGCATAAGTAAACAAGATGTTTCTTGTTATATGAGTCATTAAAATGATGATTCGATGGATGATTGAATGAATGAGATGTATTGACATTTATTCTTGCTTACCTGTTATTATTTATTAAAGTTATTTGAAATTAATGATGTGCTAGGTGCAAATTGTTCACCAGGTACCGAATTTCCTCCACGTTTTGAGGAATACGGAACGTAAATAAACCATTCACTGGTCTACAAATGCTTTTATATAGTACTAAATATTCTTACCTTTGATAATTGGGGTAATTAATAAATCCATTCACTGATAATTAGAGTAAAAACCTGACAATTACACTCTGCTTTTTCATACTAAGCGGCAAAAGATGTAAAGTACATTCGGAACACCTCGGATGCGTATAATAGTTAAATGTATCCGAAGCTTTCCGGCTATTTGAAGTTATGGCGCCAAATCTCATGCAATATACGTCATAATGGGTGTAAAAGGCTTTATATACGAGCTCCCCGGGCTCTGACAGTCAGACGTCTGCTGTCTCACTCACTGTGCGGTCGCCAAATCTGTCAGATAACGATGACCTTACAAGAACAAGGCTCAGAAGAGTTTAGATGGGTAATTATCACTCAATTTGTATTGACTTGTTAGCAACACTTGATGGCTTTATTAGTTTAATAAGTTTTATTCAGACACAATTAGTGATCTGGACTCGTTATTGTTTATTGTTGAATAATATTTACTAAGGCACAAGAAGTGACCTGAACGTGATATTTATAACTCCTGACATTATTATTAACAACAAACTAACAAATGCATGGTGCATTGTATTGAGTTTTGTTGAGATGTTAGCATAACTTTTTGTCCCTATACAATTAGTTGTTTGCTATAATCTGACATTTTATACTTATACTCACTAAGTGAAGAAATCACTAGTTGGAACTTTATTCAAGACCTAAAGGCATTAGGTCTATTTACACTCATTAAAGGGTTTGTTTAAGGGTGGTTTATAAATTAACATTTGTTGGAAAGGGTGGTTGGTTTGCTTTTATTTCAGGTGAGGACAGCAGAGCCAAAGAAGAATATTTTTGTATGTTTATTGAATAAAATCTAATAAAATATTAAAAACAAATTATATCCTGTTGTCTTTCGTTCAACATTCAGATTAAGGAGCCCCACAATGTTACGCCGCTAAACATAAAGCTGTAAGACGTAACACCTATATCAGATAAGTTTTGTAACAATTAACACAAAGTCAAATAGCAACATTTTACAATTATTCAGTCCAAAAATCCTTTATTCATATTGTGAAAATTTATTTATTATTTATTTTTGTGTGTGTTCTAAAATGTGTTTCATATTTAGATTTTTTACTGACTATAGACGATAAAGGCCAATTAACAACACAATTGTATGACAAACGAGGTGACTTTTAGCTTTTCCATCGTCAACTTTCCTTATTTATGCAGTAATATTCCACTGATATCTGCTTATGGTGTTTATGAGTTCCAATTTATTCGCTACTCAAGAGTTTGTTCTGAGTACGATCAATTTTTAAAGCGATGCAGGCTATTCACTGATAAGTTGATTTTACCAGAATTTCAACAGCCTCGTTTAAAGTAAGCATTTTGTAAATTTTACGATCGTTATAATGACATTGTTAGCAAATGTAATCTATCATTGGGTCGTATTTTGGCTGACGTGTTTCATACCAATTGTTAGGCCTTTGTTTTTGTACTGAATTGACTAGGGATAGTTATGTCCACCTGATCAATACATAGTGCTCACGGCGGGTGTGACCGTTCAGCAGGGGATGCTTACTCCTCCTAGGCACCTGATTCCATCTCTGGAATTTCCAGGGGTCCGTGTTTTATGCCTTCTTCACATATTTGTATTGTTTATGGATTTTTTTTTATCTTTTGCATTGTAAATAAAAGAGTGTATACTATTCATTCAATGTTAGTACCTGAGAAATATATTCACATATACATGTTAGCTTAGCATACACGTAGCTATAGTAAATGCAAATTCTGTTGTTGTATAAGTATTAATACCACAGGCACACGTATACACGTAGAATCTTTTCGAGGGGGAGGGGGGAGCATCTAAGAGTCTTAAGACAATATTGATGGGCGCTATTATATTAGAGTTAGATTTCAACTCTATACAACACATCTTGGTACACTGAAACATTTTAGGTACACGACTGCGTGCTCCCATCTGGTTCCTACATTCCTATAACATTAGAAATACCAGATAACCAATACTAAATAATGGAAATGCTATATTTTTTCGGATACTAGATGATGACAGATCTAGTGACGTTTATTAATTTTGTTACATTCGATGTCTCCTTCTTCATATATACGTGTTCCATGTATATACTTTAAACAATTACTTTCGTTTATGTAAATACATGAACATAAAAACCTATAAAATTACACACTATCTTCAATAATTGTTGTACATTTGCTTACTTAAAAATTAGGTGCTTTAAATTTTCTACTTCGCTACAAGTTTTACATCCGTAGTTAGAATTTTTGTTTATGTTGCTCACAAACTAATTATTTCATAGTATATTACATGTATTAATTAGTTTATTGTTGAATTCCAAAATTTTTATCTTCCTCTATAACTCGATTTTATTTATATAGATTTTTTCGCAATCGCTCTTAAGTATTGTAAAGTCTTTATTATATTTTGCTTGCACAACTGGAACTTGAAATTTGTTCTTTAAAAATTCATCATATAAAAATATTTTACTGAATATTTATAAAAGCATGGAATATTTAATGACACTTGTTTAAGATATAGACACAAAGTAAAATCATATTTTTTTTCATATATTTTGAAAATCGATTTTATTATTTCATATTCACATAACCAATTTCTCTTATTTAACAATATCCCTTCCATTTCATCGGGTGATTTTAAAGTCCCATTTTTGGAAAGTAAGTCTTCAGCAAACAATATTTACTTTTAAACCTACATGACTACAAAAAATTGTTAATTATTTCCGAAGTTTGTTTAAGAGCTTTCATCTTTTATTATTCCAATGTCATATCGTCTGCATGCCGTATTTTTTAAAACTTTTAATCTTTAATCATTAATCTTTAGTCTATACATTGGGCTGTAATACAATGCCTACGTTAAGAAATTCTGACCGAAATTTTTCTACTGTTTTAAATAGGAAATTCCATTCCACTGAGTAAAAGGCTTTTTCAAAGTCTAGAAATAATAAGATTCCTTTTTTGTTATTGCTTTTACAATAACCAAAAATAATCAATAATCAAAAATAAATAATCAATCTAGTAAAAAGCGGGCATTAATCCCTATAAACCCTATAAATCAGCTTTTTATATACGCTGTTTACATATTTGCTTGTAAATAATCTTCTGTAACCTTCGTACAAAAAATGAAGGCTATGATTTTATAGTCTGCGTTAGTAAGACTAATTGATATTTATTTTGCTAAAACATTTTTTCCTCTTTTATGTAAATAAGGAAAATAACCACAAGTCTGTGTGAAAATGCCATTTCACCATTCAGGAAAATATTTCCTGTAACATTTCATAAAATAACGGAGATAATTGATCTCGAAAAACATTGATAAAATTCATTAGGTATTCTGTCTAGATCAGGGGATTTATATGATTTCGTTCCTTTCATTCCGATATTGAGGAGATGTCTCCATCCTTGTTAATAAGTTTGTTCACGTTGCAACCGATCGTCAAGGTATCTCAGTTGGTAGAGCACTCGCTCCGTGATCGGAAGGTCGTGTGTTCGAATCACGGCCGCGACTGACCTAAGTCGATAAAAAAAAATAAGTAGCAACTTTTCCTTCGCCAAGCGCTCTGCACTTTGGAGTGAAAGTTGCAGGTCTTTCGGATGAGACCTCAAAAAGCGAGGCCCCGTGTCACGGAAGGCGTCGGCACGATAAAGAACCCTCACTGTTCAATGGCACTGAGTGCCGAGTAAAGGTCTAAATTTGAAGCCCTTCACCGGTACATGGTGACGTCTCTGTATGAGTGAAAAATTCTCGAACGGGACGTAAAACAACACACAATAAAACAATCACGTTGCAACCATCTAAATATAGATCAGTATCTTCGCTCGGCATTAACTTTGAAATATAAAGATTTGCGTAAAAGCGCACAGTTCACCAGGTCATGAGTAAGTACATCTTCATCGTTTAAAATTTCATGGATAACATTTTTTGTGTGGTGTTTATTTTTTTTAAACATCTTGCATTTTAATTTGAACAATAGATTTGTAAGTGCCGGGTGTGGTAGTTTTTCCTCAAAAGGGTGCTTCTCATATTTCAGGGATAATAGCAAGGGTTTCTTTTCAAAGTCTGACTGTTCAACATTAACATCGTAGCACAGTTAAGGCTGAAATAAGGAGGCGAGGTCTAATTTTTACGGGAAATGCTTACTAAGACATCACACAAAATGAAATAATATGCTATTTTAAACTGTTGGGTAGCTTTAAACTACATCAATACTTACTATTGCATGTATTTTTGTCGTTGGTTAAATCCAACACAGCAATATATAAACAATTCACTGATCGCAATGCACTTGTCAATGTGACGTCATATCGTAAAATTTGACGCAGTTTGTATGCAGTGAGAGGCGGATCAAGTAATATTTTATACAATGAAAAATGTATTTTGTAATTAAATAAAATATTATTTGCAGATATATAAGAGGCCATTAACTGTAATACTTGGATTCCCTATTGTGGCTCCATCCTACACCCAGGGGGACATGATTTAAACAATTAACAATCTACTCTACCCCAGGAAGCTTTTTTGGCCCAGTGGCTCTTGTGACTGATTGATTGTATGTAGTTTTACGTCCCATTCGAGAATTTTTCACTCATACAGAGACGTCACTATGTACCGTTGAAGGGCTTCAAACTTACACCTAAACTCGGCATTCAGGGACATTGTGAAGTGAGGGTTCTTTATCGTGCCAACGCCTGCTGTGACACGTGACCTTGGTTTTTAAGGTCTCATCTGAAAGATCCGTGACTTCACTTCAAAATGCGGGCGCTTGGTGAAGGAACAGTCACTACCTGTATTTCCATCTTATCGCGCGGCGAACGAGAATCGAACCCGGGCCTCCAAATCATGTTCTCGAGAAGAAGATTTTTAAAGCCTATTTAAAAAAAGTTTGATTCCCTATTATGGTCCCACCCTGCCCCCGGCCCCGGCGGCTATGATATGAACAATTCAGAATCTACACTACCCTAGAAAGCTTTCCCATGAAAAATGTTGAAAATATAGAAAGTTTACAGACAAACATAGGGACGGACGCAGGCCAACCGGTGATCAGAAAAGCTCACCTGAGCTGAAAGCATAAAAATGAAATAAAAATCTTTAGTTTTCAAGCTATTTTTAATGAAAATTTTTTGTTTTTAAAGCCATATTGCGTAGATTAACAATATCTGTCAAATTTAGAATTTCCAAATTGAAAGCCAAACATTGTGCCTTTAACAAGACCCAAATATCCACAAAAATCTGATTAAAGGTTTTTGTTTAATGTAAAAGAGTAAAGCTGTACACAATATTCAGACTGAACACCAAACAATAAGCATATATTTCCTATTCTATTTCATTTAGATTGCAAAAGATGATGTAAAGACAGCCTTGTGGGCTGCTTTGGATGCTGGCTACAGACATATTGACACGGCCTACAGTTATATGATTGAGGGTGCAATTGGAGAGGCTCTACAAGAAATTTTTAAAAGTGGAAAAGTGAAAAGAGAGAAATTGTTTATTGTTACTAAGGCAACTATAACATAATCACATTCTAGTACTGTAATCGTGGATATTAACGCATGTTAATTACGCGATTTAGTAGTAAAAACTATACGCTTAAGGATAAATTTCCGAGAGTACGAAGTTGGGGTATTAATAATACTGAATAAAAAATATACAAAAGTATTCGTACACTGATTATTTACACGAAAATTTCTGATCGATTATTTCATGTAAATTACCCCACGGTTAATTACCACATATACAGTATTTGGTAGACGGAGTTACAGAGTAAGAATATATGGTCAACTGGTTTGTCCTTTCACAAATTTGGGAATTCAATCAAGAATTGTTTTGTCATTTTGACTTCACGAATTTGTTACTTTAATCAAGCATTGCATTTTAATGTCTCTTTTTCAAATGTATAAATCGATCTCCGAATAACATTAGCTCAAGAATCAATATTTAAAGAAAAGGTTAGGTTGAAAGATACATGTACAAGAATATCGAATGCAATGTGCTAAAGGAAAACAAAGAAGAATTTTTTTAACATTTGCTTCATGTTGCCGCTACAAAAACAAAGGCCTTGTTTTTATTCAGCTTGCATTGATTCACATGGACCCAAAACTGGTGAAGAGATCCCTTGAGTTGAGTCTGAAGAACTTGCAGTTATCATATGTAGATCTGTATCTCGTTCACCTTCATATACCTCTAGTAGTGAGCAATCTGTTTTTATCTTGTGAATTGAACATAGATTTTTGATTTACTTGTTATTTATAATTCATTTGAAACTTACATAGAATTAGAAAAAAAGCACAATATGAAAACTACCAGAAGGAAGGGGTCTATAAACTTGAATAAAATTTCCATTTTACAATCAATTTTGAAATAAAAACAATCTAAAGCAATTGTATCTCTGGATAATTAAAAAAAATTAAACCAAATTTAGTCTTGATTGTCAAAAGAAGACAATCCAATAGTATTGGACGACAGAGAATTTTTTAAGGTTAAATCAGGAATAGGTCAGACTCGGCAGATGTTTCCAGTGTCCAAACGATCTTGTTATACCATGGGGGAATAAATCATAACTTTTAATAAAAGATTTATATATACATACAATGACTATTGAATGTTCCTTAATTTTCAGTACGATGGTGACGACACCAATGTCTCTCCCAAAAACGAAGCCGGAAACTGGAATGCAGCAGACAAGTGGGATCTGTTGGGAACTTGGAAGGTGCAGTGAAAAGGGATATAGCGCCAGAGTCGGCCTTAATTATTACGTTATATTTACATTTGCAAATGTTTTCTTTTATAAAACACATCAAAAGCAACGCGTATCTATATCCATATAAACACAGGTTCCACGCGTCATAAACGTTCCACGTAATTTGTCAGTGACGTCATAAAGGGTCGACGCGCAATCCAAAGATCAAACTCGTGCCGTTGAGTTTGAAAAAATAAAACATTTCACGCTTTAACGGTTAATATCAGGCTAATATATAATTTGAATAAGTCAAAATGTAAATATAAGTAATATGGTATCATTTTAAAACATCTATCGGGATATAAATACGGGTTGGTACGAGATCAAATTTACCATAAAGCCCTTCGGGCTTTATGGAATTTGATCTCGTGACCAACCCGTATTTATAACCCGATAGATGTTTAAAAATGATACCTGATTTCTTCAATATCTATAATTTGTTCAAAAAGCCAAAAATATTTTTTTAATACTGGGCCAAAGATATGATTTCTTGATTTTTATGAATCTCTATTTCCTGTATTAGCCTAAAAGTGTATTTAATTATTGCATATCTGATGACAACGGACATGGAAGTTAATACATAATAGCATATAATATAATGTAATGCATGAAGATACATGTGTATCATGGCTTGTTTTAAATTTAATGTCCTGTTGAAGTAAGTCTTTCAAATGTTTGGTTTATAGGCAATGGAGGAACTTGTAGACCAGGGATTGACCAATTCTATTGGAGTGTCTAACTTCAGTATCTCGCAAGTTGAAAGAATCTGCAAGGTGGCCAAGCACAAACCTGTTACAAACCAAGTGAGAAAGATTTTCCCTTTCAGCTGTTTGCAATAAAAACAAGCAATCTGAGAGTGTTGCATTAGCAATACTATTCCCCTACCGGCAAGTGTAATCTGGTTCCCCTTAAACATTGAAAATGCCATAATTCCGTCAAAAATCTATGAAGCGGAACTAAATGCGAACTTGATCTATAACTCAACAAGATACACTCGCAAACCAAAAAATCAGCTCAATATCTGCAAGCATTTAGAAAAAAGTTTGGAAAACGAAGTGGGACAGACTGACAGACAGACAGAGGGACAGACAGACGGGCAGGCAGACAGACGGACGGACAGACTCAGAAGAAATCTATAGTCCCCTCCGGTTTAACCGTTACGGGACTAAAAACCCCTTTAATGATGATAAACTATGCAAAAAAAAGTCATAATAATGGCTTGGCCTACAATTAAAAACAATACACTTATCACCGCGAAATATCACAGCTGTGAATTTCAATTTTGAATTTTTTTGTTTGTTTTTCTCTTTTCAGATGGAAAGTCACATATTTCTCCCACAGACAGATTTGTTTGAGGCTTGTAAGAAGCACAGAGTAACAATTACAGAGTATTCTCCACTCGGTTCTCCAGGAAGACCGGCGGAAATGTTAGTATCCCAGATAAAAAAAACAATGCAGTCTTTAGAATAGTTTTCTGATTAATTGATCAAAAGTGTTTAAAATATTCTATTGAGAATAATATGATGAACTCAACACATTTTTGAAGTAGCAATAAAGCCAGAAAATATCGTCATTGAAACTGGCGGATCTGCAGGCATACTCGGAGCTTGCAAAGCCCAACCTCATATTAGGCTAAAACAGTGAATACTATCTCTCTCTCCCTCTCTGTAATTAAATGTTCTGATGAAAAATTCTGTGATACATTGTTTTAAATTATTTTATTTTAGCCCCCTCTCCCTTCTAAAAGATAACAAACAATAGACTGGTTGACATCAGGGTCTTTTAAACAGGATTTAACAGGTTCTATTGTCTCATTTAAAAGAGACTTCGTTCCCCTTAGTATACGACAAAGCCTTGCAAAGTTTTGAAATAGGATAAAGAGAAATTATGCCAGTAATATTTTAAGTTAAAACGTTTCATCATCGGCAATGTGCTCATAATGCTAATATCATTTAAAGCGTACATTCTACATTCTAATGCATTTAAAATGAATGCACTTTTTGTGTTCAAGGACGACTATATATATTAAGGATGGTGTAGTATATCTTTCCGGATATGTAATGTGTAATCTCATTGGTATTGTAAGTGTGCTTCAAGAAATGGTACTTCCGCTTAATGGCGTGTTCCTTGCAATAATAAAACTACAGTGATCCTACCAGAAGCATTACAAATACACAACAGATGGATTCTTATATTTATTGTACTTAAAAAATTCATGTAATGCTCTCACAATCAAGAAGACAATATTACTAAGTGATGGTATCATATCAGTTAGAATTGACCGTTTTATTTTAGTATCAAGGTCAGGTCAAGATCATCATGTTTTTCTGCGACATTAAGGATTAAAATTATTGCTGCATATCATGTAATGCCCACTTCAATTTAAAAGTATTATTTGTTCATCTTTTTGCATAAAAAGACAATACAACGTAAGATGTATTAGATAACACTATCAAACTGAGATAAATATTTTAACTAAAGATAGATATTTGTTAACGCGAATTTCCTACAATTTTCTTTAAAGTTTTTCTTTATATTTTTCTTATTTTCACATTTGGCGAAGACTTGAGATACTGACACAAAATGAAAAAAAAATGACCTTAAATAAGAGAGAAAAACAGTTTGTAGTGAATTTATCAGTCAAATTTGTTTATAGATTGAACGCTTAAAAAGCTAACAAGATTAAAGTTTGTTTGGAAAATATTACTGATTTAATATATTCTAAAACTTAAACTCCAAAATATAAATTTCATTCACCTCAGAAAATCCTTAAAGATTTTGATTACTCAAAATTATGAACTAAGTTCATAAATCTGTAGTAAATTTGAAAAGCAAAGATTGTGATACTATTATTCCGCAGAAAATATAGTCCTTGCTAGATTTTAAACTTAATGTTACATTTCTTTGTCATGTTGTAGAGTTGTAAGAAGGAATGAAAAATATGATTTTATAAATTCCTGACATCTCAATATAAAGGAAATTTATGCAAATATACTTCAATATTTTGATTAGTCGGAAACCTGACAAAAATCCCTCCTTAAAGGAATATCTTATTAATTGTTGAATTTTTGTTTTAACTTTTCCATTGATTTTTTTGGTTCAAAGGAATATTATTCTTCCTTTCGATCTTTATATTATAATAATCAAGTTATTTGAACACCTTTTAAATATCAGTATATATATCGAAATATAATAATATGGGTTTATATATTTTACGCATAATACATGTATTTCAAAGTCAATTGTATCGAATTTGAAATCTGTTAAAGAGAAACTGTTGCCCTTAGATAGAAAAAAAAATCTAATTAGAAAATTTGAATGCATAATTTAGACCTCCATAGAAACCTAAAAAAAAAAAAAAACTACATTTATTCACATGCAGATTTATCGACCTCATGTTCAACATAATGAATTAAGCTTTCGATATAAAGGAAGAACCAATACATGCATATTTGCCTCATTTGTAGTAAAAAAGCAGACGATCCTGTTGTCTTAGAAGATCCTGTCATCGTGAAATTAACCAAAATATATGGGAAAACTCCAGCTCAGGTATGCATCAAAAACTAGCCGAGAAAAGAAAATTATATAGAAAACAACATTTTAAACAACATCAAAAAATGGAAAGCTATAGGTGCATGGAAATTTAAAACATAGTACACTTTGAAAATTTGTAGTATAATTTGACAATTTTTCGATTTATTTTCAAAGCAATTAAGCATTTTTTAATGCATTTCGAACAATTAAGAGTAATACATTTGCTAAAGTTGGGTTTGATGAAGACAGGTTTTCATTTACTTAGGGATGCTTACTTTCAAGTATCAGTTTGACTAAATGCGGCAACATTGTCCTCGCGAAGAGATTAGAATATTTTTTCAATGCATTTCTGAATATTACTTTAAACCTCTTCTTAAGATCCATTTTTGCCTAAAAAGCAATTTTTTATTCTAATAAATTTGAACATATACACTACGTTTATATTGATAAAATATATTGAAAAACACATTTTTAGAAAGATTCCTATATAGTCAATGCATATCACTAAGGTTAGCAAGATTCCTGTTTCCGGGTCCAGGATTATATCCTTCGCTTCAGGAAATAGCCCTGGCATTGGGGAAACGGAATCTTGCTGACTTCTTCAATTATATACTTTTCAACTGTTTTATCATACCGATACAAATTTGGAAGCAGGGATTAGCTCAAATGACTAAAACAAGACAAAACGGCGATTAGTCCATTCACAGCGATTTCTAATGAACTTTTCACATCTAACGATCTAATTTTATAAGGGAAAAATCAGTAGAGGTATAATAATATTTCTTATTTTTTCCAATGTAATATTGTACACTGCAAGTTGACCAAGATTTTGTGAAATGCAGAGGTAGACACGCCTGTTTGCAACGCAAAAATTATACATGTAATATTAAAAAGATACTTAAAATGAAGTCATTTATATTCCTAAAATAACTTTAAAAGCTAGACATATTATTTAAAACCTTGTCAATGAAAAAAGAGCAAGTTTTTTTTAAAAATTTCATTTATTTTTTTAAATATACTAATAAGATAACCCTGCACAAATACACAAGCTTAAAAATATGTGTTCCTATCATACAATCATGCATGTATAACCGAGCGCCTCCTGGAGGACCAGTAAAGGTTTAAACGTGTTATCAAAGAAAGTAAATTTAGATTCATTTCATACATGTAAGCATTATGAAAAAATATCATTTTGATGCATTTATAAGGTATTATTTTAAACTTATAGATATGTTACATTTTTTTCTTTTTATAACAGTGGTGTACTTTTTTCATATTGAGAAATTTATTTCTCTATCTAGTCCAGAAATATATCTTCTTTGATAATTGTATTTTACACAGTTTAAAAGAAAACAGCTTGTCTGGATTCAATCGTGCATAAATCCATAAAGATATTTGTCAGTAGTACACAGCTTTTTATCTTACAAAAACGATATCATTGTATGCTAAGGACACGGGCACATCAAATTTCAAGGAATTAGTCTAAAAAGAAATCGTGTATTAATCAGTCATCAAAAGAAAGAGACTAGTACTAGTAGCTTTAAAAACAATGATTACATGTTTGTGAATTTTTGGACATTACTGAGTAGTGTATCTTTTAATTTTTGTATACTGGCCTGTAAAAATCTTAAAGTGGACACGGGAGGGGGGGGGGCATGCCCCCTTAATTTTGCCGATTTAATAGTATACCATAGAAAACAAAGCTACTTTATGAATGTGCCCCCTCAAGAATTACGTGTGTGTTGAATTTTTTCTTTTTGCTTTTTTACAAATTATTGTATGGTAATGCCACCTCAAACTAAAAATGTTTGGTTGTGGTCTTTGAAATTGTTTCCTACGGGCTTGATTTACATAAAACTTCAATCGTGCAATATTGATTTGAGCAATCTTTTTAACATAGCGGTAGGTAATCTTTGATGACGAAGTAATTATAAAATGTATAAATGAACAGAAACCGACAACTACTACTACAGTTTTAATGAAAAGCGCTTAATAGCATGGCCGCTTTGAAAAAAAAAAAAACAACAACAAAAAACACCTAATCTTCAAAACATAGGGATTTAAGTCAGAATTTTCCTCGAATATCTGTTATTTTTTATCTCTTCATAATGTATAAAAATATTAATAATTATCACCATCATGTGATTTCTAAACTGTATTCAAAATGTCTTAAAGAGTAAATACGCAAAAAATCTATGATATTGCCAATTCAAGTGATATCCAGTAGGATTATATATGAAATACTTCTCTGGTATCTTGCAGAAATGTAAGGTAAGGTACCTCATTTTCTGTAAGTAAACGTGTAAAAGTATCATTACTGTAATGACAAATTCTCTAGGGATTATTATATATTATTGAGAAACGTGTCGTCTGATCATAATTTTTTCTGCCTATATCTTTGACAACACTAAGGAGAATGGATTGATACGAGTTGTATGAACTTTCTTAGTGAACATTTACTTCTTTATTGTGACTTTGATCAAGGTTCATATATCAGAGATAAACACTCCGTATAGCAGTTGATTTTAGAGTTTTTTCCTACTCATATCGCTAGAAATAGAATGATAAATTTCACACATGGTTGACCTTTCTTAAATATTGTACCATGACATTGATGCAATTAAGGTTAAATATGAACCTGGAAAATAGCATGACTAGATACTTTATAAGAAAGTTTTTTTTTATATTTTAATTTCATAAATATTTTTCCAGTTTGTTCTCAACTTTTGTCAGGATCAGTTATTTAAACAAGAAATTTTATCTTGTTTGCTTTAAATATTGTTTTCATATTCTTTTTTGCTGTCGGATTTTGATTGGGCTCAGTTACTTTCGATAACTACAGGTGCAAATATTTGGGGTATTACACATGTACCTAATTTAAATTCATCCACTCGATGACTTTAAGATAGATTTTCTTATGTTTGTATCCTACTCTCTGTTCTATTTTGAAATATGGCAGATATCTCTCACAACTGTAGAAATACGTTTGCTGATGATCCTTGGAATTTTTTGCTTGTGCATTTGAGAAAGTGGAACGTGCTTGATTCTTGTCATTTGTTTACATGAAAACGTGTTTTACTGTTTGTTCGTAAGTAACATTAGATGTCAAAAAATTGTTTTTTTTTTGTAAAATTTTTCATCAATTATAGTATTTTCCAGTATATGAGAATAAAATGTCCGCATTTCTAAATAACTGGCCCGTACATACGCCCTTGCGTGTCCCTAACAATTCTGGGACACGATGTACAGGTACTATTTGATATTTCAGTCTCAAAATTGCCAAAGAAGTGCAGGTAAAGCGGAAAACAATTTTATGCAATTGGGGCATTTACCGTTACTCCGTAACAATGTTATGGACATTATATTTGAAGTATTCATTGATCTTGCTAGAGAGGTAGGAAATGACCAGTAAAATGTGTCCCTGAAATTGAGGGTCAAAAGTCATGTCAGAGATACACTATAAGTCTTTCTTGTTTATTTGTTGCGGGCTTTCAGTCTGAAACTTCCGAAGACGTCTGTTTATTTTTGGGAAGAAAGGTCTAAATGCATGTCAAATAAACTAAGTCTTTAAGAGTGTATTAGGGAATGTAATAGTACCAATTGACTCTTTTAGTTTCAAACTTGCCGCAGAAATGGTAAATGGCAGAGAAAGCGGACCTCCCCATTTGAGGGGTTGAAGGTCAAAGAATCTATTAGTTGAGTATTGTGAACACGGTTTTTTAAGTACTGTTGAGCTTTGCGTCTCATCCTTGTAACATATATGCTTGATGGTCAGAGATAGAAGCCTGTGAATCCATGATCAAAAGGTCAAAGGTCAAGGTTAAAGTCAGTAATAGTTTCAAGATTTATGTTATGGTCACAATTAAAAGAGTGCATTGCATTGTTATTCCCCCAGTTTCATACAAGCCACAGAGTTGCATGGCTCATTCATCGGCAGAAATCTATTGATTCTAGAACTATAGACTGAGTAAAAGGTAAAGGACAGGGAATGGTATGTATAATGATGTGAAAACTATATTTAATCCAATTCAATTCATTGTGAAACTCAGAAACTGCATTCCTACTGCTAGGGGATACTTGGCTTTGCTGTTCCCTGTTTTTTTAATTGACTGTATAGACTGCATAAAATTTAGTAAAAGCAAGATGTGTTTGTGAAACACTGATACTCCAGTATGGCAACTTATGGCAAAGGTTAAACATTCTCAAATGTAAATCAAATATGTTGGTACACAAAGTAAGGTCTTGTTTCGAGAAATATACCTGTAAAAATATGAAAGCCCGAGCAGCAACCATTGAATAGATATGGAAAAGGTTCAAGTTTCTTAAATGTAAGTCAAACATCAATGTCAAGGTCAAATGGTCAAAATTAATGGTGCCCAAGGGAAGGCCTTCTCACCTATGTGAAATATGATAACCTTTGCACCAATCGTTCAAAAGTTATGGCCGAGGTAAAATTTTACAAAAGTAGAAAGGTCTTCTCACAAGGAATAGACAAGCCCTAGCACCAACTGTTCAAAAGATATGACCAAGGTTAAAGTTTTTCAATAGTAGATCAAACTCCAAGGTCAAGGTGAAAGGTCAAAGTAGTTGGTATCCAAGGAAAGGTCTTGTCACAAGGATTACATATGTGAAGCATGAAAGCTCTTGCACCAACCGTTCAAAAGTTATGGCCAAGGTTAAAGTTTTCCAATAGTAGGTCAACTCTTATGTCAAGGTCAAAGGGTCAAAATTCATGGTATTCAAAGGAAGGTCTTGCCACAAAGATTACATATGTGAAGTATGAAAGCCTTAGAATCAACTGTTCAAAAGTTATGGCCAAGGTTAAAGTTTTTCAAAAGTAGGTCAAACTACAAGGTCAAGGTCAAAAGGTCAAAGATGATGGTACCCAAAGAAAGATCTTGTCACAAGGTTCAAACATGTGAAGTACGAAAGACCTAGCACCAATTGTTCAAAAGTTATGGCCAAGGTTACATTTCTGTAAAATTTTGCAAAATTGGGCCAAACTCCAAGATCAAGAGTTCAAATGTGATGGTACCCAAAGAAAAGTCTTGTCACAAGAAATGCACATGTGAAGTATGAAAGCCATAGCTCTAACCATCAAAAGTTCTGAGCAATGTTAAAGTTTTTGCGGAAAAACAGACACACAGATATACAGACAAACAGACTGACAGACAGACAGACGGACAGGGCAAACACTATTTACCCCCGAATCTTCAATAAGGGGGCATAAAAATTGTGTTTTCCTCTATAACTCATCCATACACTATGTAATGTATGGCACCCATTCACAACACAGCAAGTAGGTTGATATAGAGGTAAAATGCTTCCCATTAGACGCCAAGCAACATAAATCAATCCATTGCCTATGCCTATGTCAGAGACTGCTTATTTAAGTCACTATATCTATATGTGCAACAAGTAGAAAGTATAATCAATCTTTATGAATAGAATTTTATTTTGAATGTTTTATTCTGCAGATAAATACGACTGGTTCTGGAGAGATATCTAACAGTACTATATCAACTTTATGTAATGATTAAACATTATGAATGACCGATAAGTCAACCCGGCGTATTTTTCTGCAGTGTGCACGCACTTAAAAATCGTTGCCCTTATTATTGTAAACACATTGGATATAGGTCAAGTTCATTGCTATAATGTTAACCGGTACAGATATGTTTTAAATAGAAAATGCAATATTGAAGAAGGGAGACGTTTTTATATTACAGTTTTAAATCAGTATTTGATATTAAATTTGAACGAGAGAGAGAGAGAGAGAGAGAGAGAGAGAGAGAGAGAGAGAGAGATTCCGATGACACAAAAGATAGCATTGCAATTCAAGGGCCCTGCCATATCATATTCCCATGAGCTGTTCTACACTATACTAAAAAGTCCCTGTAATAAGTTCATATATCATCCAATGATCAAGAGAAAGAGAGAAAAATTTTAAAAATAACGTTTACACGACGGACATACTTTTTAGGACAATACTTGTGAAGTGTAGTAAAAAATGCGTTTTAAATTGCTCCCTGCAGTGTGTGCTATAACCTCGATAATGGACGCTTTATTGATTGGGACATTCATTAGAACAAAGCGGTAGGTGATGTTTTAGGACATAGAAACAATCCAACCAAAAAATAAAAACGAGAATCGAGTAGCCGGGATAAAAAAAGACATCTACAAATATGACCGCTCTGAAGAAAACCATCACACTTAACAATGGGAAGGAAATGCCAATTATAGGACTGGGTACTTGGCAGGTTTGTTGTATTCAGTTCGTTTTGTCGCAGATTTATGAATTTATTTAAAGATATACTGAAAGATGATTTAATATATTTAATTATCATAGCTGTACCTTACATTATTTCAGTAATGTCTTCTTGAACTTTCTTCTTAGAAGATATATATGTACATAACCTAACATAGGCATACATGAAAAAAAAAGTTTAAAATGTTGAATATTTGAGTTTTAAGTGTATTACTCTTAGTGCAAACGTAACACTATCTGTCAAAATTAAAATCGCCATATTGAAAGAAAAACATTGTGCCTTAAACGAAACCCCGAATTCATGACAATCTGAGTACAAGCTATTTTTTCATGTAAAAGTAACATTGTTTTGTAATCTTACAGTGTACATATAACAAAATCAAAAATCTAGCAATAAGCACATATTTGCTTTTCTGGTTTTTATTCAGAGTCCAAAAGATGAGGTTAAGGCAGCCGTACGGGCTGCTTTGGATGCTGATTACAGACACATTGACACGGCCTACAATTATATGAATGAAGATGCAATTGGAGAGGTTCTGCAGGAATACATAAAGAGTGGAAAAGTGAAAAGAGAGGAATTGTTTATTGTTACTAAGGCAACTATAACTTAACTACATTTTATTATTTGATGTAACACGAATGATATAACAAGCAACAGAGTATCAGAGCAGAAGTGTTGGGTCAATTGCTCTGACCATTCATATGTTGATAAAATGATGCAGGAATTGCGAATTTATTTTCAAATATATATATCGATCGTCTTATTATCAATCAATATTTAAAGAAAATTTAAGTTGAAAGATATACATGTACGAATGTCGAATGTAATGTGCTTTCTAGTGAAGGAATTGAGCTTTTTTACTATTTCGTCTCTCTTTTTATGTTTCCGCTACAAAAACAAAGGACTTATTTTAGCTTCCAATGATTCATATGGACCCAAAATTGGTAAAGAGATCCCTTGAGTTGAGCCTGAAGAATCTGCAGTTATCATATGTAGATCTGTACCTTGTTCATTTCCCTATACCTCTAGTGGTAAGGAATCTGTCTTCATCTTGTTAATTGAATGTAAAACTAGTTCTTTATAATTATTTAAAAGTTACATAGAATGCAAAAAAAAAAAAAGAAAAAAAAAAAAAAAAAAGAAAAAAAAAATGAACAATATGACAACCACCAGAAAAGTAAATCAAAATTTTCAATTTTCGGTGAATTTCTTTTGGAAAGTCTCTAAGAATAAAACCCGTCTTAAGACGTTGTATCTCTGGGGATATTGTAACCAACTCTTCTTTATGAAAAATGAAGATCAAAATCTTGATTGTCAAAAAGAAGACTTACGGTACTGGACCGTGTATAGTGTATCTTCTCATGGTTTTCGAAAAAAGTCTGGGTGTCAAAACGATCTTGTTTTACCATAGGGGAATAATCATATCTCTTACAAATATGAAATAATTCTTTTATGTACATAGTAATGATTACATGCAATTATTTTTTCAGTACGAGGGGGACGACACCAACGTCTTCCCCCAAAATGAGGCCGGAGGCTGGAGGGCAGCTGACAAATGGGATCTGATAGGAACATGGAAGGTAGAGTGAAATAAAGTTCATAGCACAAAAGTCACCTTTTCCAAATAAAAAAAAGATGAATAAAAAGGCTATCTTGTATTCACTTTTCGATAAGTTTTGTAGCCATGTATCAAAGATAAAATTTGATAGTTTTTGCCCTGTTCGTCCGTCTGTCTGTCTGTTTGTCTGGTTGTCCGCAAAAACTTTAACCTTGCCCATAACTTTGAGTTTCTTTGGGTACCACCGTATTTGACCTTTTGACCTTGGAGTTTGACCCAGTTTTGCAAAACTTTAACTTTGGCCATAACTTTTGAACGGTTGGTGCTAGGGCTTTCATTCTTCACATATGTAATCCTTGTGACAAGTCTTTTCTTTGGATTCCAACAACTTTGACCCTTTGACCTTGGAGTTTGACCTACTTTTAGAAAAATCAAACCTTAGCCATAACTTTTGAACAATTGGTGCTAGGGCTTTCATTTTTCACGCGTGTAATCCTTGTGACAAGAACTTCCTTTGGATACCAACAACTTTGACCCTTTGACCTTGGAGTTTGACCTTCTTTCGGAAAAATCAAACCTTGGCCATAACTTTTGAACAATTGGTGCTAGGGCTTTCATTTTTCACACGTGTAATCCTTGTGACAAGAACATCCTTTGGATACCAACAACTTAGACTCTTTTACCTTGGAGTTGACTTACTTTTGAAAAACTTTAACCTTGGCCATAACTTTTGAACGGTTGGTGCTAGTGCTTTCATTCTTTACAAATATAATTCTTGTGACAAGATCTTCCTTTAGATACCAACAATTGTAATCCGTTGACCTTGATCGTGGAGTTTGACCTTCTTTTGAAAAACGTTAACCTTGGTCATAACTTTAGATTGATTCATGCTTCGGCTTTCATATTTCACCCGTGTATTTCTTGAGAGAAGGCCTTTCCTTGAACACCATTAATTTTGACCATTTGATCTTGACCTTGATGTTTGTCATACTTTTGAAAAAACTTAAAACTTTTCCATATCTATTCAATGGTTGCTGTTAGGGCTTTCATATTTCACAGGTATATTCCTTGAGAGAAGACCTTACTTTGGGTATCAACATATTTGATTTGCATTCGAGAAAGTTTAACCTTTGCTATAAGTTGCCATACGGGGGCACCAGTGTTTCACAAACACATCTTGTTTTTCATTAAAATTGTCTTAACATATTAAGAAGGAAGCTGAAATTAAAGTTAGATTTTTTCATGGAAAAAATAAGAATGATAACAAAAGGGGATATAGAAAAGATTCCCCTTCTGTAAATAAAACGCCAGGAAAGACGTTGACATGAAAGATAGTAAAAGTAGAAAAGGTGATAGATTCAAAACTTTTCTGTAAAGAAAGGTGGAGGTGAATTTTGTCAGTGGAAACGCTGTGCACAGATCATCTTTTATCAAGATTTTCAGAATAAAGGAAGCAAAATGATGAAATGTGATAAAATATGGATATTCATATATATATATATATATATATATATATATATATATATATATATATATATATATATATATATATATATATATATATATATATTACAAAAAATTTAAATTCAAGGATGACAGTTGGTTTGGAATTTGATATAATAGCATATAATGTTATCTATTGCATCAACATATCATAGTATAATTAATGAATAAATTTTCAAAGTGTTTGGTTTGTAGGCAATGGAGGAACTTGTAGACCTGGGGTTGACAAAATGTATTGGAGTTTCTAACTTTAGTATCTCACAAGTTGAAAGAATCTGCGAAGTGGCTAAGCACAAGCCCGTTACAAACCAAGTGAGTCAGCATTTCCTTTTCAGTTGTTAGTCTTAAATAGACCTATTGAAATGTTTAATGTGTACAACACACTCATCCCCAAAATTCCCACCGTTTAATATTTTAGTTCTTTTTCTATATTGTATACCTGACAATATAAATATACCAGGTGAATGCACATTTTGTTCAAAATCATTCATGTCATATTTGGACGAAAGTTAGCTTTTTTGTCTGTTTACAAGGAGAGGATTTTTTTCAACCAACTAATCCTTTTCTCTCTTTAAAATACATCAGGATCGTATTGCTTGTCATTGTAATGCTTAACAATTAACGTCAAAATTGAAAGATTTAGCTCACCCACTGTGTTGTACATCTTAATTTATGCAAAAAATTGTAACATTGTGATAATTCCTTGACCTAGAATTAAAAAAAAAAAATCATTTTTAGTGGTTTTCTCTTTCTAGGTCGAATGCCACATATATCTTCCACAGAAAGATTTATTTGAGGCTTGTAAGAAGCATGGAATAACAATTACAGCATATTCGCCATTCGGTTCTCCAGGCAGACCTGCTTTTATGTTAGTATTTCATATAAATACTTTTGAGTTATTAAAATAAAAAACAATCTTAATTCTGTTATCAGGCAGCGCATAAAGTATTATTATGAAAATGTTTTACTGACCTTAAAGCATTGTTCTTGGAACATCTTACTGACCTTAAAACAATATAAAACAACGAAAAGAGCGAAAAATATTAATGAATGCAAATAATTACAAATTTATTGATTCTGTGACTCTATTTTCCAATTGGGCTTAGATGTATATGTTGAAGAAGTTAACTAATAATTTCCCTGTAATATGGTGCTTTTATAAAATGATCTGTGATTTTGTTTTAAAATTTGTTCCTCCTCAAAACCCCTGAATCCGTTCGTATTTAAGTTTTTTGCAATCTGAAAACACAATCAATATACTTGTTTAAACCATTAGATACATTTGCATTTTTGACAAGATTGAACAGGTTTCCTCGACGTATTGAAACAA
The DNA here is from genome assembly GCF_033153115.1 of Saccostrea echinata. Classification (NCBI taxonomy): domain Eukaryota; kingdom Metazoa; phylum Mollusca; class Bivalvia; order Ostreida; family Ostreidae; genus Saccostrea; species Saccostrea echinata. The sequence goes on from NW_026889778.1 coordinate 40,196,782, forward strand.
GGGTTTGTCTTAGTAGAGGACAAAACCTTGCAAAGAATTAAATGTTCGTTTTAAAATGCAGTAAGGGAGAAATGAAAAATCCAATAATATTGCAGTAATCCAGTAATAACCCAAGCTAAAACGTTCAGTCAACGGAAATATGCTGAAATTGCTAATAAATATTATCAGAGATGGTTATTTGTTGAAGGAATGCTCTACGTAGTTGTTGAAGAATATAAATCTTACGCCATTTTGGTAAAAAAAAAGAATATACTTATTTTCTCTGTCTGACACAAAACATGGTAAAACTGAATTATTAAAAATTCTTTTTCAGTTCATTTATCTTGAAATCTAAATAATAAAAATGGATTATCTTTTTTGTATCTAATGCAATGTATTTCAAAGATGGTTGTTTTGATTTTGAAGTACAGTTGAACTTCTGTATCTCGAGCACGGATATTTCGAATACCATGGATATGTCAAAGTGATTTTGAAGTCCCAAGAGCTTATTTCTTAAGTTTTTTTTTTACCCTGGATATCTCGAATGTCTCGAAGTATATTCTTCGTCCCGTGAAGTTCGAGATAACGGAGATGATAAGGAATATTTGACAGATTTCCCAAAATCGAATTTTAAAATATTAAGCTACTGAAGATTTACTGGTGCTAAACACAATAATTTAAATTTTAGAGTTAAAAAATAATATCAACTCTTACCTGCACATTTGTCTCATTTGTAGTAAACAAGCAAGCGATCCTGTTGTCTTAGAAGACCCTGTCATCTTGAAAATAGCAAAGAAATATGGTAAAACTCCAGCGCAGGTATGGTACAACAATTAGCAATAAAATTTTAAATAAATAAGTATATTTATCGCATAACTTGACAATTTCTTGTCTTATTTTTAAATGATTGGACATTTTTTGGTGCATAATAGTAGAAATAAATTTTCGAATATGACTTTGATGACGACATTTTTGAGATAACTCAGGGATGTTTACATACATGAATCAATTAGGCAATATGAGGACTTGTTATTCTCCCCAAGATTTAAAGAATACGTTGAATCTCGTTTTGAGGATCCTTTTTTTGCAAAAAATCAAATTTTTTAAATGAAGTTGAATCTTTAAGGTTTTACATAATTACACACATGAATCATCTGCTCTGAAAAAAAGATTGGAAAAAATTGTCTTTCTTATCCGACCCTTTTAAAATTGTACACTGCAATATTTGAACCAGGTTTTAAGGAATGCAATATCTTCCATCGTAAAATTATAGCCTAGAAAATAGAAGTATAACCTAAAAATAGAAGTAACGTCAATCTTGATACTGGTTATACGAAGGATCTTATTCTCTAGACATTGCATGATGTTCACAGACCTTAATTAAAAAATACATATTATCATCACCTAATGGACAAATACATGAGAAATAGTATTAAGACTGATTATGTCGTTAAAATAACTAAGTGCACAAATTTAAATAATGCATTTTTACCTTAAAAGAAGAAAATTTACAAGCAGACAGCTGATTTCAAAATTCAAAGTAAGGGACCATTCTTTTTAGGATTGACTATATAAATTATTTTGTTCATCGAGATATGAATCTAAAAAAAGAATTTTTATATTTATTTATATAGTCAATGCTAATAATTCAATTTCATCGAAAAACATGGAATATTAAAAAGAGATAACTTGTTCAGGTTAAAAAAAATATCTAGAAATAAAATAAACCTTAATACACGTACAACTTGATTGACAGTTAACATGGTTAATAACCCGTATAAAGTTGATGTGCAGACGAAATACGTGAGAATGTGATAATAACAATAACATCAGGAAAACTTAGTTTAAGATCCTTCTCATTATTTAATTTTTATAACCTACAAAATATTTTTTTCTAGTTTGGTTTTCAATTTGTACTAAATTCAATATAAATTCTTACATGTACCTGTAAGAAATAAAAACGCAAAACACGTGCAACTTTACAGAGTTATATCTCTTGTCATCCCCGGCATTACCCACTAACAACAATAACTTCGTCTAATAATTTATTTGAATATTTTTCTTTTCTATACTCAACAAGAATTTTTATTGTATAATTTAAAAATAAAAAAATATGATTAAAATATTTCCTTTAAAGCACACGGAGAGAAACAAAAGATTTACAGAAGCTGTATTTAAATCATGAAAAGAACATTATCATTCGTTTGAGAGAATATTAGTTTATAACACAGTATCTTTCACGAAGCTGTTGGAAAGACATAAACACTGCCAATAATCGTAACAAATGAATAAAGAACGAAAGTTGGCATTAAGAACAGAAAATTTTCTCCGTAGAAATACAACAGTTCAACGTGATGAAAGTAAGAACAATTGAATTATTAAAAATTAAAAATGGTAGACACAAAAATATCCTAAGAGAGCATAGACTTCGTAAAAATTATAATAAATTGGATGATGAATACCACTACTCTCTTGACTGTCGACAAAAACTTTTTTCTTAGATTTCAATTGTTCTCTAAAATCAATAATATAACACTATTTTTTTTTTTTTTATAAAAGACAAAACAGTAAAATGCAATACATCTTAAATCCAAAATCTGAACTGCCAGCAGTTTGAAACTTTGTAAAGCAGTCATTTGAACTGCGATGAAAAGGTCCATGTCAGTCAAGAGTTTTAACATAGTACTATAAAGCCATTTAAAATGAGTCATATGAGCCATTTGAATCGTGTATGATTAATGTATGTCATATATGGAACTTTTTTAAGTAATTGGGTGATCAATATGGGTGTATTATGCAAATACATATTATGTTTTAAATATTCACTCGTTTTGCATAACTCAAATTGGATTTTTTATGCATATTACTGAGCAACAGTGCAAACTTTACATTTATGCACTTAAATTTTCACTTATATATTAATCAGTTTTACCTCAATTATATGTAATCTTGGCAATTAATATTATCTTTTTCAATGTAAAAAAATTATGTAATATATTATTAAAAATGTTTCGCAATTAATGCTCGAAAATTAGTGACCTTTTGCACTAATAAGATATCATATTTTGGATAATGAAAATCTAAACACTCAATATAATATTTTCTTTTGCCAAGCTTTTCATTAATGTAGTGTTGAAAGGTTAAAAGTATCGCGTAATCTAAATAAAATGAATATAAAAGCAGATGCAAGTGATGTAAATTTTGAAATATGGGTCAAATTATGTAAATTACAGCCTAGAAACAAGGTTAATTGTATCTTGACCTTTTCAATGTATCTGCAAACTTTGGCAAAGTGTTCGTTGAAAAAAATATGTAAAATGTGTTCTAAAAATGTCATTTGAAACCTACATTGAATACTCCTGACTTATGATAACATGGCATTTCTGTGAGTAAAAAAAATGCAGGGCTACAGTGCCATTATACTGAATAATATAATAAATATTTCCTCATAAAGCTTATTTTTTGTCGATTTTCTGAGCGTTTTTCCAAGTGAATATTGAACAGTTTGCATTGTTGAAGTCTTTAACGTTAATACAATTTCTTAAACAACTCACCATATTTTCTTTTCAAACATATACATATAACATTATTAAATAATAATTTACTGTTTAGTTTAACTTCTTTTTCATGTTTACTGTGTGCTCTGCAGGTTGTTCTCCGAAATCTCATCCAAAGAGGTATGATTGTGATTCCAAAGAGTACAAATCCAGAGAGAATTCGTAGCAATTTCCAGGTAAACACTTATATAAATGTATTTGAAATGTGCAAACATTTTCTTTATTTCAAAACCTTGTTGAAATGGTGTGAATTTCCTAACCAGGTCTTATAATTCCAAGAGGGACATTATCAAGAGGCAGTTTTCTATCAGAAAGCCAGTGATATGATTTGTAAAACATACACACGAAATACATATTGGTTGTATACTGTTATTCATATCTTAGAACTAAGATTTATTAAAATTAATATTTTGAAAGTGATGAACAAAAAGACCCGATACTATGACTCAGTTCTTTCGTATGCTTTCTAAAGTATTCGATGAATTCTCCATTTCATGGGTGGTCTATTTTGAAGGACATTCTCAGGAATGATTGTAGATATTTAACTAGATGAAAAATTAACCTTATGAAGAAAAATAAAGGTTTATTTTCCTTTTCATTGCAGGTTTTTGATTTTTCTCTATCAAAAGAGGACATGGAAGAGATTGACAAGATTAAAACTAGACTCCGCTACTTCGATAGTATGGGTGTGATGTAAGTGATACATGTAGTTCCATTTTTATTATGTCCTTTCCAGTTACCTGCTTTTTCAACCGTTATGTCCTCCATAAATATACTGGACTTTATTTACTGCTCCGTCTTACATTATTGCAATAAAAGAAGAGATCAGTTAATAATTACACTCATTTAATATTAACAACATTTTGTGGTAATCATCGACCATTGAAGTTAATTTCTCTAACATACTACTGTACAGGTACATCGAACCACTTTCAAGTTTACCTTATTTAAATGAGCCAGACAGTACAATCAAATACATAATTATTATTGTTTTTCTTATACGTAATTAAAACATATTTTTCAGGTTTAAGGATCACCCAGAACGTCCCTGGTGAAGTTAACAAACCAAATGAATGTAAATTGCATTATTTCTGCAAATCGTACTTGGACTTTCAAAAAAAGAGACCTAATGACAGTCCATTTCATCTTCATTTTTTTAAATTTTGAATTGGAATTGTGTGATAATTTCTAATAGAAATAGGTTTAAGATGTGTGAGTTGATTGTTTTAATATCCATGAATAATTTAACCTCTGATACACGTAGAGCTGTCCTAGTTTGCCTATATTTGATTATTCATGGTGTGTTCTTAACAAAGAGAAATTAGAACTTGTACACTGTATATCGAAAATGTTTTAGTAAAAATGCTGAACTAAATACTGTTTGTCTTGTATTTTGTAGTATAGCGTCAAGAGGTTTTCTGGTTACCCTTGAGTTAAATGACATTAAAAAATAAACAATCTTTAAACAACTGAGTGGTAACATTATTCTTGACAAAATCTACCACTTGGGGTAGATTTACCGTTTATACGTTTGAACATATGCCCTTTTCTTCTTTCCTTAGAACACAAAGTACCTCTGTACCACCTTCTTTGGTCAATATATGATGATGTTTCTTTTTTTTCTTTTCAATTTTTAAACAAAGATCTAAGTCTTATAAATGCTTATTTTCTATCAGAATAAAAGTCAAAATTAGTAAAAAAAAAGATTCTCTTTTGACCTTGTCAGCAAATACAATTTATCATTGAGTCAAATGCTGACTGGCGTTTTTCATACTAATTGTTAGGCCATTATTTACACACTGAATTGTCGACGTATTTTTCTGTTATTTCCCGATCATGACAAGGAGCACACGGCGGGTGTGGCCAGTCGGCAAGGAATGCTCACTCCTCCATGGCACCTGATCCCACCTCTGATGTTTGGAGGTCTGTGTTTGCTCTGCTCCTATTTTGTATTGTTTAATGGACTTTTGAGCTTGAATATTGGTTCGCTATCTCCATATATTTCTTTTTAAAAGGGTAGGATGATTGCGACAAGGAATATTTTTGTTTTTACATATAATGACATTTTTTGGAATATTTATCTGGAAATGTATTTACGTTCATGTTCATTATGCAGGACAAGACAACTTATATGTGAACAAGCACAAAAGGTAAATGTACGAGTTATGTAACGAAAAATTAGTCAACTAAATAAACCTTTCAAATGTAAACGGATATGTTTCATAGAGTTGTTTCAACAGCGTTTTTACATGGTTACGAAATTTGGGGTTTTCAAACCCCTCATATATTAGGTTTTTAAGCATTTTAAGAATGTAAGAAATAATAATCCCGATGGTCAAATACACATAAATATCTATTGTAAAATCCTGATTAACAGGGCTAAATTTTTGGATGAAAGAAGTTGTCTAGAATTGTATATTTGTATTTACTTAAACAAAATGAAAACCTAAAGGATGGAATGAAAAGTTCATGAATTTTCTTTTGTATAAATTTTCCCCTGTAATATTGTCAAAATGAAGGGCAATTTCTTTCTTTGCTTCGCAAAGTTTAGGAATTTAATATGAAAAATCATTCATCACAATCAAACAAAGGTTAAAGTATCAACATGTTCAAATGGAATTGTGACGTTCATGTGTCGTCGAAAGTATTACATAATTTAAAAAAAAGGTTCTGTATGTGAAAAATATTCAACCTTTTTTCATGTCAATTAAGTAAAATCTGGAAAAAAAATTGGAGCAACAAGCTATCATTTTACAATTGAACCAGGCAAATGGAACTCTAAGAAAAGAAATTTGTAAATTAATTAACGGTAGATAGGTTTGTTTGTTTGTTTGTTGTTGAACGTCCCTCTTGAGAATTTTTCAGTCATATGGAGACGGCATCACCTGCCGGTGGAGAGCTGCAAATTTTGACCTATACTCGGCACTCAGAGCTATTTCGCAGTGAGGGATCTTTTTCGTGCCAGTACCTACTGCGACACGGGTCCTCGTTTTATACGGTCTCATCCGAAGGACCAGTATTCACGTCATGCAGTGGGATTCGAACCCTCGACGTAAGGATTAACTCCTTACTCCGCTACTCTAGAGAACAAACGCTCGAACCACTGCGCCACGTGGGCGACCAGTAAATAGGTTTTAGAATAATTAAATATTATGGAGATTTGTGAAGTTGTGTGCTCAAAAGATGTTAATATTAAAAAACAATGTAGATTTTTGCTAAAATTTATAGTTTGGATTGATTTTCCCTGAGGTAGACCTTTATTCACACAAATTGGTCGATCAATTATAAATTATTTTACCTCATGTACCATTTACAAGGATTTGAGTGAATAAACGGAATTGAATTATACATGTACACATGTCCGCAATTATAATGTACTCGCAAGTGGACGGATACTGTTATATAAACGGTAGCACTGCATAAGTAATCAAAAACTGTATAACTCGACAAAAACCGAGAACCAGGTAACAGTTTGAAAGTGTTTACAAACATGGACACTCTAAAGAAAACAATTAAACTCGAAAATGGGAAGGAAATGCCAATAATAGGCTTGGGCACTTGGCAGGTTAGTATTAATTAGTATTCTTTTAATCAGGGTTATTTGAGGATATCTAGGATTAATGATTTTTCGTCTTTTATATTTAGCATATAACAAAGGAAAATGAGTGCTGATGTTCGCCAGAAATGAAGAATTATGAGATTATATAGAAAGTAATACATACCGATCCACAGGGGGTGCTTAATCCTCCATGGCACCTGATCCCACCTCTGAAGTTTTTAGAGGTCTGTGGTTGCTCTACTCCTACTTTTTATGGTTTCAATGGACTAAAAAGATCGATAATTGTTCGTTATCTTCATATTACTGTACCGAAAACCGAGGGTATGGGGTTATGGGTAGCTGTTGGTTTTCTGTAACTGGTCCAGGTTGATATGGTTGTCCACAATTAATATAAGACGGAATAACGACCAAATTTTTGGTCCACTAAATAACTGACAAAATAGTTAATTTTGGTTCAATTTTAATACTATCTGCACCAAAATTGTTATGAATAACACTCTGCGTAAATTGTACAACATTTATTGCGACGATCAAATGATCCAATTATAAACACAATGATAAACTTGGTTGGTACAACGTTATTTGTTTAATATAAGGATGACGAAACAATGGTCAATCCGGGACGTTTCTATTAATCTGGTAGTAAATGAAACGTCAGATACCAATAACGTCACAATCAATATCTAATTTGTAATTAACCACTTAAAAATTACTTAATAACGTTGTACCTATATATAACATGTCAAATATAACACTTTGTCATTACAAAACATAAATCAAATTAATGAAGTTAAAAAAAGTTAAAAATAAAGTTTTCTTTGGTTTCTGTATTTTTCATCTTTGAGGTCTCGTTGTAGCAATCTGCATTCTTTTTTCGATGTGGCCATCTTTGCACATTTTACACATTTGCATCATTGCAGTAGAAACAGGGACCATTCTTGTAAAATTCCTTATCTTTGTTTTGGTGGATCATAGCTACTTGATGTGTGTCATCATTGGTTCCTCTCCCTGCATTCGCACTGCAACTTTATTTCGTCTCCCCCGTGCTTGTTGAAAGGCCGCATATTCCATTGCCAGTCGCACTGCATCTTCTAAGTTTTTAGGTCTTCCTTGAAACACTGCCCATTCCATTTCTTAGTCATTTAAATTTTCGATGAACGAATCTTTGGTTACCTGGTCATGGAAACCTAAAGGTGCGTTCTGGTATGCCATCCTCACAAGTCACTTTATGTCCTGCATTAGTTCTGTGATGGTTTCGTTTTTCTTCCGTATTCAGTTCTTTAATTGTGTCTTGTATACCTCTGTTTGATTTTCTGGGTCAAATCTTGCTGAAAGTGCAGAAACAAGGTGACGAAAAAACTTAAGGAGGTTGGATCCTGTTATCAAAAGTATTAAGATTTTTTTATGAAGTATATTTTTGAAATATATACACCTAGCTTAATTAAAATCAAAACCAAGAATGGGGTTCAATGCGCTTCTTTTGGCGCTACGGAGCATTTAATATGACCTTTTTGCGCTGTAATTACGTCTAACACATAAATCAATTTTTCAAAGTTTTTCCTCTAATATTTTTATCCAATAAATTATGGGAACAAATACAGTCTTTTTTTCGTCTTTAATAGACTCTTTAAAATTTGTGACAACAAAAAAAAAGTTTCAAATTACTTCGCATAGTCAATTATTTGACCTTTTTGCACTCAGGAAATGTCATTTTTCTGGCATTAAAAAAAGCAATAAATTCATTTGAAAGTAATGACATTTCTCTGAATTTAAGCGGAATGGTTAAAATTATCTTGTATATTCAGAAAATAAAACTAAAAGTGGGGGTCTGTGATGTTGATTTTATATAAACCTAAAATAGTGTTAATTTTTAGTCTAAAATGGGCTATTTACTTCCCAGGACTTTCACAATATATTTGCTATATTTGTACAAAATAAAATTATAATAAAAATATAAAATTCATGACGGTTAATTTTATATATTATTGAGGACCAGCATAAAACATTTCACTACACAAAATTATTCTGTGCGCAGGCTGCATGTAAAAAATATGAATCCAAACTTAACAATACTGTAAATATTTCGAAAGAAACCTTCCGCCACAAAATATAGTTTCTCACTTAATGCTTTCGGTATGGAATTTAATTATGAGATTTTAATTGAATATAGTTTAATAAGCATTGCAGAATCAAAATTTATTGTAAGAAATAAAACATTATGCAGAATTTTTTTAAAATGAGGTCTAGACAAAAATCTGCTCAAAAGCTCAGGAACGAACCTCGTTAAAGGCTTGTTTCAATTGGTTTCCTAAAAATACAGATAGAAAAATAATTAATCAATAATTATTTCAAGTTAATTAATTATTTCCACGCTGAATAAAAATGATTTGCACAATTTTCTTTTACTCATTGTTACTTATATATTCAGCTCTACTGGTTTTAAATAAATCGAAGTATGTTCTTAAATGAAAGTTCACTCTATGCACCTAAATACTCTTTTGTAATTAAACAACAGGCTTATTAGCCACATCACTCATCTGAGCACTTTGGCAAGGAGTAAGCAGAAATCAGTACAGTATTGAAAAGTTTGAATATAAAAGTGTGTGTGTGTGGGGGGGTGGGGGGGGGTATGATTTGAACAAACTTGAATATACACTACCTGAGGATGCCTCTGAACTAATATGACTAATCATGGCTTTGCTGTTCTTGAGAAAAAGATTTGAAAAAAATTTCTTTTATATTCCTATGTAAAACTTTGATCGGCCATTGTGACCCCACCCTACCCCCAGGGGTCATGATTTGAACAACTGATTTGAACAAACTTTAATCTACACTACCCGAAGATGCTTCCATATCAATATGACTAATCAAGGATATGCTGTTCTTGAGAAGAAGATTTTTTAAGGATTTTCCCTATGTATTCCTATGTAAAGATTTGATCGGCCATTGTGGCCCCACCTTACCCCCAGAGGATGCTTCCATATAAGTTTAGCATTCATTTTTTTTGGCCCAGTGTTTTTTGTGAAGAAGATTTTTTAAAATATGCAATTAATTGTTCACTAATTTGTTATTGCTTCCCCTTTGAAGAAGGTGTGGCCTTCATCTGAACAAACTTTAATTTCCTTTACCAAACTATACTTTTTGGCAAGTTTGGTTGAAATTACCCCAGCGGTTCTTGAGATGAAGTCGAACATGTGAAAAGATTACAGACCTACAGATAGACGGACGCTGAACAAAATGTGATCAGAAAAGCTCACTTGAGCCTTCGGCTCAGGTGAGCTAAAAATTGATAAAGAATATAGTGTTTATATTTTTGTATTATTTCAGATGTAATCGGTCAAAATTCTTGATTTGATCACTATGGTTACAAGCAACTTTACTGTTTCATTCGATTTTTTTTATATAAAAAAAGTAACGTAAGACCTATCATTCGGGAAAGGCACCCGTCGATGATCCACCACCAGATTGTTCAAGTGCAAATTTAATGTCTCTCTCTCTCTCTCTCTTCCCCTCCCCCCTCCGATTTCAGTAGACGATACTTCAGTACGACTTGAGTGTCTATAGGCATTTAATTAAATCCATGCTGATTTAGGTGATGCTTATCGTGATTTTAAAATAAAAATATCCACAAGTGTTTAACTACTGCATACGGGAAAAATTTCGCACCCCCCCTCATTTTTTCGCCCCTTTTTGCCCTATTCACAGGGGGGCGAATTTGAAACGGGCGAATTCAAAGAACTCAGTATAATTTCATAAACAGAACTGTGACGTGGCCAATTTAAAACGGGACAAAATTGTTTGCAAGTGTGAAAGAGCGAAAATAACACGGGGCGATATTAACAACAGGGAACGATTAGGTAATATATACTGCATTAAAAAGTCATTGAAAAGGGCGCATTCTCTATTGTTTAAGTGCACTTGTCCTTTAAAACCATTTCTTACTTAACGTCTTACAACAAATTAAATAGAAAAAAAGAGAAAAATCATTTCTATAGTATATTAAATCAAAAGTAACGTTAATTCATAATTCACTTCTGCATTAAACACAATCGGAAAATAAACTTTAATTTCATATCAGTAATACATGGCTGAGCAATGCATGTGTCCATCCTATTGCGACGTCATGGATATCGGCTATATCGCACACGCAAATAATATGAATTTATTACGACGTATGTCAAGACAAGGATATACTTATTTACAAACAATTTACACATATCCTTATTACTGTGGTATAGTGTGATTCGTTCGTGCCTTTTAGGTCTATTTTCAGAATATAATACTTACTGTGCCGGTGAAGTAGAATTTATTCGAAAACTTCTTCATGAGATCAAGAAACATCTTTGGCTTTCAACTACACTCACTGTATTTATTTATGTAGCTTGGCATACTTTATAATACACAAAAATTATGCATACATGAGCAAAGGTAAATGAAAGAGTACTAGTAATACTATCTGTAAAATTATTATCTACACTGAATGTCAAATATTGTGCCTTAAATTCAATCAAAACATTGTAGACATCTGAATAAAAAGTTTGTTTCATGTGAAAAAGGAATATTTTCTGTGATTGTGCTTATATTTATTGCTGTAAATCAAACGAAGCTAATAGTTTTGCTTGGGCGAGATGACAAAAATATCCAAACCTAAACCATGTCAGCTGTCTTATTTTATTCAGAGTCCAAAAAATGAGGTTAAGATAGCCGTGCGGGCGGCTTTGGATGCTGGATACAGACACATTGACACGGCCTTCAATTATATGAATGAGGATGCAATTGGAGAGGTTCTGCAGGAATACTTAAAGAGTGGAAAAGTGAAAAGAGAGGAGTTGTTTATCGTTACTAAGGCAAATATAACAATCTCAATCTAATATTTAATCAAGACTCAGGAATTGCATTGTTGTGTCTGTTTTATAACTGCAAAAATCGATCTTCTAGCTAATTAGAAATAGAAAGTTAAAGAAAATGATAAGTTGAAAGATAAAACATGGCCATGTCTTAAGAAAAAATAGTGTTTTAATGTTGTCGGTACAAGAACGAAAGTCTTCATTTCATTTCAGCTTCCTATGATTCACATGGACCCAAAACTGGTGAAGAGATCCCTGAAGTTGAGTCTGAAGAATCTGCAGTTATCATATGTAGATCTGTACCTTGTTCACTTCCCTATACCTCTAGTGGTAATGAAATTGATTAAATTTTGTGAATTGAGTATATCTTTTTGAAATACTATTAAATCAAAAACCACTTGAGAAAATAGTCAAATTAACTTGTATAAAATTCACTACTTTTATTATCAAAATGTTTGTCCAAAAATTTAAACCTGTATAAAATGTTTTTTGTCTCTTTCGATGTTCTTCGTAAACTACCATCTTTAAAATAAGATTATAAAGCCTTGAATATCAAAAGAAAAGAATCACAATTGGTGTGAATTTTTTTCCTTTACAGTTTTTAAGAGTTCACACAGGTGTTTGTTGTGTCCAAATGATCTTGTCTGATCTTCTGGGAACAAATAATATTTTTACAAGTAATAAAAGAAACATTATGGATTTTATGTATATTTTATTGAATGGTTAATTTTCAGTACGAAGGGGACGACACCAACATCTTCCCCACAAACGAGTCGGGAGCCTGGAAGGCAGCAGAAAAGTGGGATCTGATAGAAACATGGAAGGTTCGGCTAAACACGGTTATAACGAATCGCCAGGGTTTCCTTATATCCATAATTTGTTATATCAAGCTACAAAACATCCTTATTCACTGGAAAGGTGTCTTGTATTATAGTTTATCTGGTAACATATGGCGTGCAAAGATAGGTAAAATAATATATGATATAATATGCAGTCCAAAGATATTTTAAATATACCACATGGCTTCAAGGGCGACATACCAGAGAATTTGCTACAAGGGGACAGGAAGGCTCTTGTAGCTAGAGTATGTCACTCTTTGATGTAAGCCAGGATTTCCTCTGATATTCTTGTAGCGTCATGGAATATGCCAGCAGAGCAATTGCTATTCATAACGCCATGTTCACTGAATAACGTTGTTTATTTCTTAATTGTCACTCGATGCCGCAGGCAGAGGATGACATAATATTCTTAGTCTTTTTTTTCCATAAGGGAATATATTCTCACTGGCAGTCGAGCAGCGATGTGGGAAAAGTTGTATAATATACTTTTTTTGTTTAAAAAGGACTTATATTGAACAAATTTTAAATTAGTCTAAAATTTAAACACATTATAAAACTCAGGTTTGAACATCAATAGAAGCAGTCATATAGAATGCAATATCGATAGTAATGATAATGGCATCCACGGAATTTCATTTAAAATTTATAGTTGGGCTGTTGTAAAAAAGAACAATGAGTCCCATCAAATAAAAAAAAAAGAAGAAAGCAAACAGTGCTCAATCTAAAATGATAAACTACAAACAACACAAATCTGTGAATAGGGCATAAAACACAGACCCCCGGGAATTCCAGAAGTGGGATCAGGTGCCTAGGAGGAGCAAGCATCTCCTGTCGACCCCCCACATCTGCCGTGAGCCTTATGTATTCAGAAATGAGAAGAGTCTTTTTTCGATGTCGAAGAATGATCCATAATTGCAAAAGAATGTGGGTTTTTTTTTGTAGAATAATTTGAGGTGATTTTTTCACGTGCCACCTATAAAAAAATAAGCCATCCTTAAATAGAGAAATAAAACATTCGTGAGGGGTGATAAACGCCAAGATTTGCAACCATTGTAAATGCAAGGGATGTCATGACATGAAAACATGAGGGGAAATAATTCAGAATCCTCTTTTCAAAACAGCTGTGCCAAAAATATAATTCTCATATGAATATGTTATTCTAATTTACGTCCGATTCATATTTGTAAAAATGAAGAACCAAGTTCTAGGGAGGAAAAAGACAAGATATGTAAAAGTCATAGGGTATAGCAAGAATCAAGAGGAGTAGGGCGGTTCTAAATCATATTGATATGCAAATATTCTCACCTCGCCTTGATTCAAGTTTGTTCAATTGTTGGGAGGTATGGGGCTTAAATCGGGGATTAAAGTTTTCATAATGTAAAAACAACTTATATAGGTAGCAATCTTTGAAAATCTCCCCCAAAACAGCAAGGTGAAAAGCTATATTGATATCAGAATTCCCATGGTGTGTGGGTTAAAGTTTGGTTAATCACATGGGGATAGGACCACGATATGTGGTAAGAATTTTCATGTTTGTATGCATGGAAAATTTTCAGTAAGCCTTTTGGTCCTTGGTCCTTATGACTGTTCCAACTACGTATAAGACCAGGATTACGACCCTCTTGTGTACATGCAAAATTTTGTTAAGAATTATTTATGTATTTTACTAGCTCTATAGAGAATGATGCATACCCTCTTCTTAATCACACCCGTATCAGTCCGAGCAGGGACTGTACTTAGTTAAATAACTCTTGTTCTATTCGATGAACATCTTTCATCAAAAGATTATCTAGACCGTTAGAATTTTGACAGAGAAAGAGAAAATTCTTTCGTGTCATGTTGAATTCTGCTCCATTTAAAACACCTTGAAGGACATTTTATTACTTGTATAGCAATATACCCTTATCATCTGCATATAGGGTTTATGTCTCTCAGTTGATTCGATACGCAAGAGCGTGCTCTACGTACGTTCAATTTTGAGGCATGCTATTGACAAACAAGTTGATGAAACAAGAATATCAACAGTTTTGTTTAAAGGCATCATTTTGCAAGTTTTATACAATAACCTTGTCAGCGAATACAATCTATCATTAAGGCAAATGCTGACTGGCCTTTTTCATACTAATTGTTATGCCATATTTACATACTGAATTGTCAACGGATTTTTCCGTTTTTTCCCCGATCATGACATGAAGCACAAGGCGGTCTAACCGGTCGGCAGGGGATGCTCACTCCTCCATGGCACCTGATCCCGCATCTGACGTTTTAGAGATCTGTGTTTGTTCTGCTCCATAATTTGTATTGTTTAATGGACTTTTGAGCTTGAATACAGTTCGTTATCTCCATTTTTAATCCAGAGGATGTTAATATATAGCGATTTCTACAACATATATGAGGTAGTTGGAAAACTCACTAAAAATATTAGATCTTGGTATATTTTACATAAGTGTTCGGTGATATGTCAATGGAGTTTGTTTTCAATTTTTAGGCAATGGAAGAACTTGTTGACCTAGGACTTACAAAATCCATTGGAGTGTCAAACTTTAGTATCTCACAAGTTGAAAGAATCTGCAAGGTGGCCAAATACAAACCTGTTACAAACCAAGTGAGTCAGTAATTTCTTTTTATCTGTTTGACATAAAAAGACCTATGAAACTTTGTAAAAGAAGCTGAAAGCAAGTTACTGTATAAATTTAGAATCATTCTTGGCTCAGAAATAAAGAGAAGGTGCTTCTCTCAGTGAAATATCACAGTCGTGTATCTCTATTCATCTTTTGTTTTTTCTTTCTCTTTCAGGTTCAGTGTCACATATATCATCCACAGACAGATTTGTTTGAGGCTTGTAAGCAACATGGGGTAACAATAACAGCATATTCTTCATTTGGGTCTCCGGGAAGGTTGGCGATATTGTAAGTAATGATTAATTCATTAATCATATTAATCACATAGACTTTAAAGGATTCTTATAAATTTATTCTGCTGAACTCAAAAGAATTTTTTTTAAAAAATCAATAGAGCCAAAATATATCTTCATCTATTATTTGCAAGTATTAGTTAAACAACAAAATCTGTTATGACGTTGATTGTCTTTTAAACTAACGGATCTATATGCTAAAAATAGAGCTTGGGCTTGCAACTCTCCTTCCTCATCATGTCGGGCTGAAATATATAATCTTGCTTTTAAAATAGTCTCTCTGTAACAAAGATCTCTGATAAGAAAGTCATTAATTTTTGTATTTTTTAAAAAAAAGTTTATTTATTAATGCAATTTGGTCATACTGTAAAGAAATCTCTTTTCCCTCAGTAATACAAGCCAATGCAAAGAATTATAAAACTTAAAAACCTCAACTTGTAAAACTCAATACGTATAAGGTAAAATAATGCTATTCTAGTAATTCCCTAGGCTAAAACGTTCCATCGGTAATATTCTATTCAAATGTAATTTTCTTTTTTGTGTAAATGAATGAATTTTATGTGTCCAAGACTTTTATATCAAAGAAACATCTTACTTCATGCTTGTAATAAAATAATTATTTCCGTGTTTTTACGAAAGAATACCAGTATTCTAGCCTTTGATAAAAATTTTGAATGCTCGAGTAATTATGCAGTACTCAAGGAAAAAAATATCTTGAAATCTAATCAATAAAGATAAACATATTTAGCATTTGATTGTGATGATTTTGATTTTTTTCCCCCTTCAAATCCCTCAAATTTAGCTTTAAAAAGTATTTTTAAAATTCTACTGAAGAGTTGTCCTTACAAAGAAAACACATTTTACTTCATAACAAAATTAAGATTTCTCAGAAAGATAGTAAAACAACATTTAAATATTTTTACTCGCGGATTTATGGATATGTTCGTGTTTGATGATGTATGTTTTCAAGGTACAAAAAGAACTAATACGTATACATTTAAATTTATTTTAAATGATAGTAAACAAGCGGGTGGTCCTGTTCTCTTAGAAGATCCCGTCATCCTGAAATTAGCCAACAAATATGAGAAAACTCCAGCGCAGGTACGGTGGCAAAACTTAGCGGAAGCAATTTGGAAAATTATACACAAGAAAAAAAAAGACCCAATCTAAACAAAACCAAGTAATTGGAAGGCTACAAATATACATGTAGATGAATTTGAATATAAAGTACATTGTGTTTATGAATAATAATTTGACTATCTCTAGTTTCAATTAGAAAAAAAAAGAAAGGTTTTCCTATGCATATATGAAATAATTCTAAGACATTTGCAAAGTTTCCTTGACCAATTCTTGCGTTTATGAAGATAATTTTATTTGCCTCAATAGAGTATTTTCATTTCAGTGAATTCCAACTTGTACTTTTTGTGATATTAATATTCAACATTTTGAAAGACATTCGTCCAAATATTGAAACACTCTTGCTGATCATTATCTGATGAAATGCAGATATTGAACAACTACTTGTACTTTTAAATTTATAACTTGTTTGCTCCAGAAAGGATACATTGTATATAAAACGGTCTTTTATTTTTCAATTTTTTTTTTTGGAAAAAGTTCACCATATTTTTCAATCAAAATATTGCCAACAATCTAAGCAAAGAACCTACGCTTCTTTTGAATCTCCGTTAACGATCTATGTTTCCTACAGGTTATTCTCCGAAATCTCATCCAAAGAGGTATGATTGTGATTCCAAAGAGTACGAATCCAGAGAGAATTCGTAGCAATTTCCAGGTACGCAGTACAAAGATGCACTTGATTGATTGATTGTTTATTGTTTAACGCCAAGTCGGCAATATTTCAGCCATATTTCGGCGGAAGATGAATTTCAAATGCGCATCAAAGCTTAAAAAGCTTGTTTAGAGGGGTAAATTTAACACAAATCTTGTAGTTCTAAAACATTCTCATTTAATGGGCATCCCAAGGATTGGTGGTAGATACTGAGAATACGATCTCATAATAAAAAAAGCTTATTTTCGTTTTCATTGCAGATTTTTGATTTTGCTCTGTCTGAGAAAGACATGGAGGAAATTAGCCACATAAAAACTCGATACAGCTACTTTGATGCTATTACTGTAATGTAAGTGATAACTTCACATTAAATTCATTGGTCAGTCCTTTTCTATACATTTACTATAAGTTTCTCCATGCACTCAAATTCGTTTTACAAATTATTTCATTACACTTAAATCGTGTGTTTTTCTGTAGGTTCAAGGATCACCCTGAACGTCCCTGGTGAATGAAAAAAAATCGAATATGTGAAGGAATGTGTGTGAAGGATTATATGAAAATTATCTTTGTCAATTTTATTGGACATTCTTTTAAAGAAATATGTTGGATGGATGTTTCTTTTGTTATTTAATTGTAGATGTGTGATAATTTCTTTCATTTAACAGACTTTATATGATTTACATTTTGAGATCAATATTTTATTCCTTACCTTTAATTTTTTAAAATTGGTATTCCCTTGCCTATGAGAATGTATTTGATAAATTAATGTCCATAAAATAATACTGAAATAGTGCAGTGAAATGATTTTAACAAACAAACAAACATGGTCTGAAATGTTTGACAATTGCACTATGGTGTCAGGAGATATGGCGTCTGGTTATTTTGTTTATAGATTAATGTAATTACACTTGAGTCAAATAAATCAGAGATTGAGAAAAAATAACATTCTTCGAATTCAATTATTTGAAAGTAATGAATGGAATGATTAAAAAGAGAATTGAATTTCAAAGTTTAATGTATATAAAATTATGGTGGCTAAAAACTGCTTTTTATCTTATAGTAACACTATTTTTCGAAAAATGGAATAGAAAGATAAACATGAATCATTTCAAGGATATAGGATATATCGATCCCCTATACACTGCAAATCAAAGAGATCTAATTCCTTTGTATTTTTTTTTAGAGTGATCTGCCCTTTAAATTAATTTTAGATAAAAGAAATTCAAATAATAAACTATAATTTATTATTGTACATTTACACTAGTCTAGTGTTTTTTATGTGTATATTTTTTTTTTACTAAATTCAAGCATTCTTAACATTTTATTAAGCTATAAAAGGTAATAGAGTTACTTATTACTTTTTTATACGTACATCCCCCCATCTACGTGTACATTTAAGTAATACTGAACTGTCTTTGTTTTTCCTTGTATTAATAATACATCAGTATTATTTTATAGAGCTAAGTAAAGTAAAATATTCAATGATGAAATGTTATCATGCGACTAAAATGATGCTTATACTTAATGCACTAAAAATAAAGAAGATGGGTGAATAAGGCGCGCAGAATGCCTATAGCCTCAGATATATAAAAATCGTAATCAATTTGTGAATTAAGTATCTTAAAACAAAGTTCTCATTATTGAAATTTATGAAATTATGATAAACAAAATTTATCTGAAGAATTTTTTTTCGGCAAAAATTATTCTGTTATTAAAAAAATAATGTGGTGTTCGTGGGATTCGAACTTTAGCAATAAAAACCCCACGTATCATTTCCCCTTGCAACTAACATGCTAACCACTACGCTACACGGCTCTTGATGAATAGTCCCACACATATCAAAAATTTTGTATTATAGTATGAGAAAATGAACCCTTTTGCCCTCTCTAGTGTGTGCATGCTGTCTCAAAGGCAATTAGATTCAATCTTAGTGAGATTTTTGCAAATTGTGGCATTTTTACATAAAGTAGACTTTATATTTAGATGAATTATAAAAAAAATGTTATAATTTAGATTCAATTTTTTACCTTCATGTTTGTTGCACTTTAAGCATTGCGCTCGCCTTGTTCGCCCATCTTCTTCATTTAAGATGAGAATTTAGCTAGAGGGACAGCTTGAGTACTTTCATGTTCAATGCTAGTTTTCAAACCAGAAAAAAGATCATTTATCAATTAATCATGGCATGATCTCATACAAATATACTTTCAATAATTTTACAATTTAAATTTTCTATTAAAGAGCATTCTGGTTGTAAAACAAAGTGTGACCTGTATTAAGATGATAACTTTGTGAAATAGTCAAGGATAAATCATGTTGCACTTTCCTTAGCTGAAACAATTGAAATTTCCAATACTGAAAAATCTGACAGAATATTTGCTCTTTTATATCAGTGTAAATAAAAATGTTTATAGCTTACTATAAAATTACTGTAGAGACAATACGATAGATATGTTCTAGAAAGTGTGCTTATTAAAAAATATTATTTATTCCATAGTGTTATCTAAAGAAATTCTGTACCAATTCCCGACCTTTTCGCGCACTCTATTTTTTCATCATTGAAAACGTGAACGATAAGAGGTCTGACCTTTATTCAGGACATTAACGGATATAAAATCTGACCTGCATTGAGAAGCGGGTACCAGTATAAGAATGTCTGGAGTGAATAGGACAGTGAAACTAAATAATGGGAAGGAAATGCCAGTTATTGGACTGGGCACCTGGCAGGTTTGTTACTTTTATTAGCTAAATTACTTTCTCTGGTTGACACTTTATTTATGATTAACTGGTATTTTATCTTCTTTCTTATCAGGTAATGTACTTATCCAGAAATGTTAGCGTTGTCACTGTGTGAGAAAGGTTAAGGAGTAGAAGAATGTGGCCATAAAAAATGTACATTTAATCAATCAATCTGGTTTTCCTTATTGTTAGATTGACTACATATTTTAGAACATTCTACATATGATAAATCTGTTTTTTTAGCTATTTTTTTAATTCAGAGTCCGAAGGATGAGGTTAAGACAGCCCTACGGGCGGCTTTGGATGCTGGCTACAGACATATTGACACGGCCTACAATTATATGAATGAGGATGCAATTGGAGAGGTTCTGCAGGAATACATAAAGAGTGGAAAAGTGAAAAGAGAGGAATTGTTTATCGTCACTAAGGTAGGTATCTGTACACATCAAATATGTATTTCGTGTAGATAAGGCTCTATAAATTCTTGAATTTTTAAAAGTCGGTTTTTATATTACCAAAATATTTTTTTTATTTTTTAGATTTATGCATACAATTAGTATATATATATATATATATATATATATATATATATATATATATATATATATATATATATATATATATATATATATATATATATATATATATATATATATATATATATAACTTCTTCAGATGTAAATTGTTTGGACAAAGTGCTTCAAGAAGGAATCAAATGAGTTTCCCCCTAAACATTTTGAATCTTTTTAATGTTAGATTTCTATATAATTATATATTTAATCTAGCTTCCGATGATTCACATGGACCCAAAGCTGGTAAAGAGATCCCTGGAAATAAGTTTGAAGAAACTACAGTTATCATATCTAGATTTGTACCTGGTTCATTTTCCTATACCTTTAGCGGTAAGTAAAAAATTGATAAGCTTTATTAAGAATTATAGCAAATCCAGTCTGTCTTTCAATTAGATTTATGAAAATTTGATTCTACAGTATGAATTTATGGTTAATTGCCGACATAAAGTCAAGTATCGCTGAAAGGAGTGTTACCTAGCAAAGAAATAATTTTGTTTATCTCCCTGGAGGAATGAGGTCGATTTCTTTAGGCATCCTAAATGATTATGAAGTCTTTCACAAAAGTAGTTAGACCAACACATTGAACTTCAGTCTTTAAACTATACTAGTGAATTTTTCCCCTTCTTAAACTTAAAAAACAAATATGACGCACTTGAGGTCGATTTATTTTCAAATAAGGTGAATTAAGGTCGTGGAATTAGAGTGTAAGAATTTTTTGTTCATAAGACAAAATTCTTTAAATTCGAAGTAAAATAAAACTGATCGCCTACAGGGAGGTGGTTGTGTTTTGAGATTTAGTTTGCTGTTTTGTTTTCCTCTTGTATTTAGCAACGATTGATAAGATTTAAAACAGGTCGATGGAGTGCAAAGATTTTTAAACTGACAGGGTTTGTTTAGCTTTCGAAAAATTTTTCCTATGTTATCAATATCTGTCATTTTCTTTGATCCCTAAGGACACACATAACGCTAATTATTAGTCTTAATAAAAAAAAATAGTAACCAACCAACCACACAAACAAAACACGAAAATCAAAACAGAATCAGGTCATGTGAAAGTCTCATAAAGTAATCAAAGCTAGCATATGGTTAAGTATCAGAACCCTAATTACAGTGATTAAAATCCATGTATATTGAAAGTATGATTTAAAAAAAAAAAAAAAAATCAAAACAATGTAATCAACGTCACAAGCAGAGATGTTAACGAGTATTAGAGTATTTGTCCATTGCTCGATCATACCGACTATCGACTTCATATTTTTTTCTCGGTTACTCGTCAAAAATGTGATATTTAATAATAATAATTCTAAATCAAGTTCATAAATTCAGAAATTTTTCCTCAGTCTCTGAGTGTCAAAACGTAGCCATTCCCATGATGTAAAATCATTTTTAACGAGAATTTAAAGATTACATAGTCAAGTTAAGGAGGTAGATGAGGATATTTTGATATTTCTTTTGTTGTCTTATATGAATTCATTCCATGATTGAAGTAGTTATTTGCACAAGATTACATAATTAAAATTTTTGGCAATTTTTTTTGTTTTGATTTAAGGAATCACTGTCTAGTTATCTATCGTTGATGTCCCTGGCATACTCTACTAACTAGACAGTGATTCCTTATATTTCCATTTCATTGTAAATTTAGATTTTAAAAATGTAGACTAATAGATTTAAATTACACGAGGCCTCACATGTCAATTTCAATAGTACCCGCCCACTGACGTCAAACACAAAGACAGTCGCAGGAGTATTACATGCATATTAGACCTCCTTAGCGTCAGACACAAAGATAGCCGCATGAGAATTACATGCATTTTAGTCCTTCTTAACTCCTGATCTTTCGTTTGGCGAAATTTGCATTCCGGTAGAATGATCAAGAAATCAACTCAACTAACTTTCAAAGAGTTATCACAGAGAAAACAAATAGAAATGAAAATATTATAAGAACAATCTTACTTTTACTAGCCAAGAGTCGATTATTTACCTGGAATTGGACATATTTAAATTACCCCATGAAAGACTGATTAAATGTATTAGCAGATGGAAAAGAAATAGTAGCAACCATAAAACCATTTGATTAAATTCAACGTTATATAGATGAAATATGCGGTTAGAAATATTTTTAATTCAAATACATTAAGAACAGGTATTTCTACTAAATAAATACTTTTATTATTTTTCCTTATCGCTGCTAGCTATCTGAATGGTTCTAACTAGATTATTAAATTAAGTATAAAACTTTTTATAAACGTCTCTATATGAGTGAAAAATTCTCGAATGGGACGTAAAACAACATACAATCAATCAATAAAACTTCTTATAAATTGGATGTTTCGATTTCAGCTTCTTAAAAAGTTTCTGAACGTAGTGTTTCTAAAATTGGAAACAATCTTCTTTGAAACAGTTGTTACTTGATGTTTCCTTATTAAATGCGTTTTAGTATGACGGGAACGACAACAATGTTTTTCCACAAACTGAAACTGGAGGTTGGAAGGCCGCAGACAAGTGGGACCTTTTGGGAACATGGAAGGTACAACATCATTCGATCTAATAAGTAGATAAGATTGACATATCATAAAATATTTTTGAGCAGATAAAATTATTGAAGAATCTTTACGATAAACAGGCAATGGAGGAACTTGTAGACTTGGGACTGACCAAATCTATTGGAGTGTCTAACTTTAGTATCTCACAAATTGAAAGAATCTGCAAGGTGGCAAAACACAAACCCGTTACAAACCAAGTGAGTTAACTTAGCATTCATTTTTCTACTTCAAACAGAATCTTTACTCTTTATCAACCCAAATAAAACACTTAAATTGTAGGTGGTATACACATTAAAGAGACATTTATCCAATATACAAATACTTTTTTTCCTTCGCAGGTGGAATGTCACATATATTGTCAACAGAAAGAGTTGTTTGATGGGTGTAAGAAGCTTGGAGTTACATTGACAGCTTACAGTCCAATTGGTTCTCCAGGAAGACCCGGACATCTGTAAATATTACTAAAAATTCTTTTGCTTAAAGCAATTTGTTCATAGAATTTGTTGCTAAATTTGAGTTTTGATAAATTGATTATATAGAACTATGTAGAACTAAAGATATGCTGAACACATTTCATGCATGTTAGATCACCTTTACTTTGCATCTTTAAAATGTCGCAATTGAACTTTTTTTTAATCAAATTGTTAAACTTGCGTAGAAAAAAGGTATATTTTTTCCAAGAAATATTCGTAGTATGACATTGTTGTTATTTTATTTTTGAGAGAAACATTTTAACAAACAGTCGTGTGTAAATTTTGCCAATCTTTTATATGAATATACAAGGGATGTCTCAGAACGTTGTAGGCAATGTTAATGATATAGTGAATTTTTAAAAGAAAATTTTTCATAGTCATAATATTATGACGATTTCAAAGAAGGTCGATATGGTCTGTCGGCGCATGCTAAAAATGCAAGATAGATTAAGTAAGTATGTTACTATTGCAATTGCATCTGTTTTTCTGGTAATATGTAAGAAATTAAATTCAAATTTATATCAATAAAATCAGAAAACAAACCTGTATAATGTATAAAATTTTCATGTAAATGACTTCGGAGACAGAGTAGTGGTAACTCAATTTTAAAGTGTACTCTGAATCGAGTTTGCTGCAAATGACGTCAAACGTGTCCCCCGTACATAGTAATGTAAGGAAATTTTGATTTGATTTTGGTATTTCCTTCTCAGAGGCGAAAAAATAACAAAGGAGACTAGGTACAATGTGAGTATAGAAGTTGTTTAAAAATGGCATAAGATTTAGGGCAGTTTTACCCCTTTTACCTAGGAAGCAGAGTTATGAATTTTAAATTCAGAATTCGATTACAATCAACGTAAAACACTGTGCATTCTTCGCCTCATTTAAGGAGATTCTTACAAGGACTTGACTATGAATCTGATCCCAAAATTAAAGACATTGGTGAATTTTATTGCTGAGTCAGTAGTGATTTGCCATTGCATTTGAAAAATCAATGAGATGCAATGAGTGTGTTGCGTACAAAGGCCAGCATTTGGAAAAAGTATTAATGATCATGACGTTAGGACAGACATAAAGTATGTTAACTTTGCTTTCGTGCGCCGATATTTACTATAACGCCTTCTTTATTTTTACATTATTTTCTCATAAAAAGTGTTATTCTTCTGAAACTTTTAATTCCTGATCATTAAACGGTGCCTTTTACTATGACAGGAAAAGAAAATCATGTTAGCAAAGTTAAAGTTGTTTAACTTGTCTACAACTTTTTGGGACAAACATCTTACATGGCAATTTTTGGAAATTACAGCACTGATATCGTAATTCTTAAATTTTAACCCCCCCCCCCCCCCAACACACAAAATTGATGATAAGATCTCGAAGTGATCATGACCAGACGTGTTTTTACAATGCTCCTCCTTATCAGTAATTACCTGTGTTTCTGAATATGGTAAATAATGGAGTCAAGTAATTTGAACGAAAATACAAGTTTATTCAGATCTATTTTGGATACCTTTGGACTTTCATTTTCACAAGGAAATTCTAATTCTTTATCTGACGAAGTAGATCCATTACTTGATGTTCAAGTGCCAGATTTCTTACAAGTGAGATTCAACAAACAGAGTGTTACATTGAACTATGAGCGGGATAAATTTGACGACATTGTGACCATTCTTAACAATTATCTACTGTTTAGCAAAACTGGATTTAAAAATGGAAACATCTACAAATCACAAAAAGGTAATGTTACAGCTACGCTGTATAAATCAACCCAAACAATCCACATTCAAGGGAGTGAAAGATTCACTTGGCTAAGAGAATTCCTAGAACAAATTACTCATCTACCAATAACCGAGATTAGTAAAATCGAAGGAATGCCAGAGCCACAAAACATGTCTACACCTAAACGTTGCAAATCACAAGATGGGGAACCCAGGCCATGTCAAAGCTGCAATAGTTTTCAAGTTATTGAAAAACTGACAAAGACTGTGTCTGGTCTCTCCGAAGAAGTTGCTAGACTAAAAAAGGAATTGCATTCTCTACAGAATAAAACTACTAAATCAGTGGATGCAACTACCCAAACAAGGGAACTAGTTACAAAGTCTAAAGCGATTGACACAAGGGACCTAAAAGATTCCAAATTACAAGGAGTTACCAGGCATACCCAGTGTGTTAGAGTGGAGACAACAGAATCTTCAACATCCCCGGAAACAACAAGTGATCAGAGAAATCAAAAAGCTTACAACAAACCCAGTAAGAAACAACAACTGGAGTCAGATATTCCATCTGGAAAGTCTGTATTAATAATTGACGACTCCATTCTCCAGCGAATAAGAACCCGAGGATTATTGAGACATGTTGCTGTCCGAACAAACCGAGGGGCTCGGTTGTCTGACATTAGGAGAATTCTCCAGGAAACTGACCTAACACCCTTTCGGTCAATCATCCTTTTTGGTGGGGGTAATGATGCTGCCAACGACAGAGAAATTGAGACCAGTGAATGTGATCTCACTGAAATTGTGCTTGATATCCAGAGAAGATCCCCACATACCGAAATTTTTGTATCGGAAATACTACCACGACGAGATACCGATGTTACTCACATGAATGAAATGATAAAATTTGTCTGTGAGGAATATAGTGTTAGCATGATCTCTCTCAAAATAAATTCAAGTCATCAGATCTGTTCTGGAAGGATGGAATTCATTTATCCGACAAGGGAACATCTACTCTCCTGAAATCCTATGATGCCCACATTCCAGTCATTAAAACCCGTCGACTGATTGATACACAAAATGCAACTGGTAATGTGAATATGTGTTATTATTGCGGTGAAAATGGACATTCCTCACGGAATTGTAGGCATGGGCAAAAAATTGTTTGCTGGAACTGCAACTCTCCGGGTCATAAAGCAAAACACTGTTCCTATTAGGAATACGGCAAAGAGGATAATGCCGAAAAACTATTCCTCTTAAAATCAAACCCCTTTGGTGTTTTAATCAGTCTTTGTGATGAATGTGGTGAAATATCATGCAAATGCTCACAAGTATGTAATTTACAGAATACTAATCATATATCACCAAGATCGAGTCTAGATAATGATTTTATGTCCTATTCACGTTTTAACAATGACAGTGATGTAAATTGTTCTTATAAAAATGTATCTCCTAGGGAAACTTATACATGTACATCCTTGACTACAAGTTCATCAACAAGAAATTCTAACTTATTAAATCCTGAAATCAACGAGAAATCAAACAAGAAAAATTCAAATTCACACTCATTTAATTTTGGACTCATCAAAAAAGGTCTTAGATTTGGAAATCTAAATATATGTCACATTTTGCCTAAAATTGACCAGCTTAAGCTTCTTTAATCAGGCTATCATTCTATTGATGTATTTGGTATCTGCGAAACATTTTTAAATGAACAAACGGACAACTGTGAATTAGATATCGATGGATTTAATTTTGAGAGAAGGGATAGATTAGGGAAATCAGGGGGAGGACTAACTGTATATATCTCCAATAATTTGCATTACAAACGTCGCAACGATTTTGAAAAGGGAGACATAGAAGCAATATGGCTTGAAATTAACATCCCAAATTCAAAACCAATTTTTTATTGTACCGCATATAGGCCCCCATCTGCTACCACCTGTTGGGTAGAAAGTCTTACACCGGAGATAAATTGTGCATCCCGCTGTGACGATGCTGAAATTATTTTAACAGGTGATTTTAATATTGACCTGATGAAAGACCCCCCAAGGTACTGGACCTCAGCTTTTGAAGAATATGACTTCTCACAGATAATTAATGTACCCACTAGGATAACAAATGCCTCCTCGACCCTAATTGATCATGTATATACTAATCTACCCGAGAACATATGTGAATCTGTAGTACCGCCAATTGCAGTCTCTGACCACTATCCTATTTGTTTTACGAGAAAATTACATGATTATGTGAGGAAGTATAAACACACAGAGAAAATATATGTAGACTTCAAAAAGTTTAATGAAATAAACTTTCTCTAAGACTTGGAAAAGGTTAATTTCCAATCTTTAGATTCACTCTCTAATCCAAATGATACATTAAAAAAAATTTATTCACTTTTTAATACTGTACTAGACAAACATGCAAAAATAAAAACAAAAAGAGTGAAGTATGATGCAAGACCAAAATGGTTAACCCAAGAAATTCTCGAAGCACAGCACATGCGCAATAACTTCCATAACAATAAAGACTTTGAAAACTATAGAATATGGCGAAATAAGGTAACATCACTTATCGAAAATGCAAAAATAAATTATTATAAATCAACTATAGAGCAAAACAAAAATCCACGCCAGATGTGGGACGCATTAAATAAATTAGCTTCTACTCCACAAAATAATATTCCGACCGCACTGGCACAAAATAATAATGTTACAGAGGATACACAAGAAATTGTAGAGATGTTTAATTCTCATTTTTCAAATATCTCTACTAAACTCCTTGAAGGTGTAAATAAAGAGGAGTGTGACATTAACGGCCTTTTGAATTTTGTACAATCTAAAATGGGTACAGAAATAGTTGGTATCCCACTTATAAGTCCCGATGAAGTGCTTTACTTACTTAATAAGCTAGACGTTAGTAAATCACCAGGTGTAGATACCATTGGTCCACGTCTATTAAAACTTACTGCACAAATAATACATAAACCTGTGACCCACATAATAAATACTAGTATTACAACATGTATTTTTCCTAAGAGTTTTAAACTTGCCAAAGTTACACCAGTTTTTAAGAAGGGAAACAAACTGGATCCAAATAACTACAGACCCATTTCTATTTTACCGACATTATCAAAAATTATAGAAAAACATGTGGCAAAATATATCCGATCTCTATTTTCAGACTTTGATCTTCTAATAGAATCTCAATCAGGTTTCAGAGAACTGCACTCATGTCAAACAGCCCTAACAAAAATTACAGATGAATGGTTATATGAAATGGATCAAGGCAAACTTGTTGGTACTGTCTTTCTTGACTTCAGTAAGGCATTTGACCTAGTAAATCATGAAATTCTTCTTAAAAAGCTACAGTGTTATAATTTTAATGAAATAACTTTACAGTGGTTTCGATCATATTTAAGTGACAGACTTCAAAGTGTCCATCTGTCTAACAAACACTCATCTTATCAGCAAGTCACAGCGGGAGTTTCACAGGGATCTATACTAGGGCCTCTTTTTACTTTACATTAACGATCTTCCACTTAATATTAAAAATTCAAACATAGATTTGTTTGCAGATGATGCCACTCTACATGTCCCCGGCAAAGATTCCCATTCTATTGTAAATGCATTATCAATGGACATTGCTTGTATAGAAAAATGGTGCTCTCAGAATCAAATGGTACTTAATGCTTCAAAAACTAAATGCATGTTAATAGGCACACAACAGAAGAGATCAAAATTCTCAGAGCATGATTTTTCTTTATACATATCAAATCAGAAGCTAGACAACGTAACACATGAGAAGATTCTTGGAGTATATTTAGATAACTCTCTACAGTACAATGTACATATCGACCATGTGTGTAAGTCCCTGTCACATAAAATTTCTACCCTCCGAAGAATTAAAAAGTATCTTCCCACTCAAACACGCAAGCTGTTTTATAATGCATATATCATGCCTACTATTGATTACTGCCTTACAATTTGGGGCAATACATCCCGATCAAATCTTGACAGAGTTCATAAGCTTCAAAAACGTGCTGCAAGGTATATTTTAGATGCTCCCCCTGATGCACCCTCACGACCTCTTTTTGATGAACTTGATTGGCTAACTGTCTATGAACAACTTACTGTAAATAAATATGTATTACTATATAAATCCCTCTTTAATTCTTGCCCTACTTATTTAAATGACATGTTCTAATTTCAAAGTAATAACCAATACAATCTCCGATCTGAATCTAATGTTGACTTTGTGTGCCAATTCATAAATGTAAACTTTTTGAAAATTCCTTCCAGTACTCTGGTGCCATGTTATGGAATGATTTACCTATACATATAAAAATGTCACCAACTCTTAATGCTTTCAAAAAACAAGTAAAACATTATGTAAAACAATGTCAGAATAATTTGTGATTCATATTTGTCTTTGTATATTTATGTATATATTTATTATATGTTTGTATGTGTATAACTATGTTAACTTTATAATGTTTATTGACAGAAGGCCCTGGGGAAGAATAGTGCTTATACTAATCAGGTTACCTTCTTTAAATAAAGTATTATTATTATTATTATTATAGCTTGAAAAAAAATCAAAATCTATATAAAATCTTTGCGAACATTTTTTCTTTGCTTAGCTAAATGATTATTCAAACAACCATACTTAGATGTGGTAGAGGTCTAATCACAGGGTGCATCCACGATAATTAGTTTGGACTGGCCTGTGCACTTTAAAGAGGTGGGGACTCTATAGATAATACGAAAAGGAAGTCTGACTAGTATCCAACCTTGCAATTATGGTTTGAATGGACGACAGAGGATGCTTTATCCTCCATGGCTTCTGCTCCCGCCCATTGATGTTTTCGGGGGTCCATTTTTTGCGCTACTTACAATTTGCATTGTTTCAATGGACGATTTAGCATATCTCTTCTTATCTGTTCTGTGTCTAAATCATTATACAAATATTTAAATTATTTAAAAAAATAAATATTGTGGTGATGTCAATATTATATAAGATTGATAACCTTTCCTAGAAGCAGCTCAATAGGTTTTCTTTTATTTTCTGATCTCAAGAATTAAAAAGAAGTGCGAAATGTAATCTTCAGTGTCGTTGTTTTAAAGTGTAATTTTTAATTTGCAGTAAAAAGGCAGATGAACCTGTTGCTCTAGAAGATCCTCTCATCCAGAAAATAGCCAA